>NC_062215.1:130518639-131126139 GCF_902686445.1 Sciurus carolinensis
AAAGATGGAAAGTTAAAGTTTACCCTTGAGTTTTTCTCCAATTATCTCTCTATTTTGCATTATTAGTCTTCTTATGTTTGACTAATATTCATAAAATATTTTCTTTAACAAGGGACTGGGGATGTAGTTCAGTGATGAATACTGATCTAGAAAGCTTGAAGCCCTGGGTTCAATCCCTAGCACCACAAAAACAAAGCAAAAAACAAGAAATACAAAATGTTATAATCTGCAGCTAAGGGTTGTGATGATTTCTAGACAGACCTCCTTTGATTTGCCTCAAAACTCTAGCACAGTCAGTGAATCACAAAACATGGTATTAAAATTTTTATTTTAAAATTCTGAAAGAATGAAGGAATATATTTTAAAATTACATCAGTAAAGGGCTTTCTAAAATGAGAAACCCTAGTTACCTTGACTAGCTCCATACCAAGAAGGTGTCTATCAATACTGTGGATTTGACGAAGTGGTTGCTTCACAGATGTTATGTGAGGACGAGCAAAAGGAAAATGCATGCAAGAATCATTGCAGTTCTGAACATTGGTATAGATACTCAAATTCAGTTTAATAGTGTGAGTCAAATACATTCAGAGAAATGCATAAGCCAAGGAAGTGGAGCCATTGCTGTACTCAACTCCAAAGGGTCAAAGTATATGCTATGGCTAAGAATGAGTAAGGAGACTCATTGAATGCAAGAAAACCTTTTATGTGTTGGAGTTATTATATTGTAACGTATGTCTCATAGAGATAAACTGGTTTTGCTTGAACAGCATACTTGTTGACAGTACAAACTCATTTTGACCTTTAACTCAACATTTTCCTGTTTTGTTGCATGTATTTCTGAAGGGGATTTGAAAGTCATTCAATTTCAAAAGTGCAGAGTGAGAAATTATATTTTAATATAAGATTCCATTATTCTGCTGGATGCAGTAGCACATGCTTGTCATTCTAGCTTCTTGGAAGGATGAGGCAAGTTAAAGACAAGCCTAGGCAATTCAGTGAGATCCTGTCTCAAAATTAAAAGTAAAAAGGACTCAGGTAGCTTGATGGTAGAATGCCTCTGGGTTCAATCCACAATACCAAAAAAGATGAAGAAAAGAAGAAAAGGGAGGATGACGAGGAGGCGGGGGTGGGGGGGTGGTGAGACAAGGACTCCATTATCCAAAGCTCAAGTCCTAAATCAATTATGATGAACTGAGACTTTCATTTTGGAAGAGATAAGGCTATCTTAGTAGAGCAGTTTGATTTTTATAATCTACCGTATTAACATGCAAGTGTTACTCTCCTTTGGGCTATAAGTGTTTTACCTTACATGCTAAGGTCATTCAGGCAAGAACTACCCATTTCTGAACATTTTGGGGGATTCATGAATGCCTGTCATTGTCCACCAAATGTTCTGTTAAAAAACAAGCAAAGCAAAACAAACAAATATTGACACCTTCTTACTCTAGTAACACCATGTGAAAAATGCAGATCACAAATAGCATTCCAAGTGTCACAAGGCTCTACCTATTCAAAAATATAACCTTGATGTTGTGTGTGTTTTAATCTCTAATAGTTCAGATATCTGAGTCAAAGGTTACCAAGCACTGAGAATGACAGAGAAGCTAAGTAGTCCTATGGAACAATTCCCTCTACCCCCAAATTCAGATGTCAATAATCACGGCTGTCTGAAATCTTCATCATTTACCTTTATCATCAGTTACCTATCATCATTTACCTTAACATCAGTTACCTTTCTGAAACATTCAAGAACAGGGTGGTGAACTTAAAAAAAATCTCAATTCAATTTCATTAAATCCATTACTCTCATTACTCTGTCAGGTATTCTTTGTTTGGCGATCAGTAAAATAAAGGACAATAGAGCCATGGTATTATTGGAGATGTGATGGCAATTTTCAAGAGTATCTGGTATCATCAGAAATTTTTTAACACACTGAAATTTTAGGGCTTTCTAAAAAATTAAGTCATTTATGAGGTACTTGCATTGTGATAGATTTTTTTAAATTGAGGAAAACTTTATGTGCAAATCTGAAGTGTATTACCACAAATACCCTGTGTAACAAGTCAAGATACAGAGAATTTCCATCACCCCCAGAAAGTTCCCTTAACCTCTCTCAGGGAATCCTGCCCTGTGTAAGTACCCACTAGTCTGATTTCTATAACCACAGATAAACTTTGTCAGTTTTGAACCTCATATTATTGGTATTAAGGTTTGTTGCTGTTTGTTATCATTAGTCTTTTTTATTGTTGCATGATAATCCATGGTATGGCTATATTATAATTTATTTATCCATTTGTATTTCTGATGGACATTTGGATTGTTTCTAGCATTGGGCTTTTATAAGTAACACTGCTATTATTATTCCTCCGTAAGACTTTTGGTGAACAAGGATGCTAATTCATCTGGGTGGAAATGGTGGGACATAAGGGATATTAAGTCTAATTTTAGTAGATGTTATAAACCAATAGCTTTTCATGGTGACTGGAATGATTTATACTCCCACCAGTGCCATGTGATACTCCCATTTTTCCTGCATTCTTGATAACATATAATATTGTCAGTTCTTTTAATTCTAGTTGTTCTGGTGTAAATGTAATATCACATTTTGGTTTTCATTTGCAATTCCTATAAGTAAAGACAATAAGCATACTAGTCTGTATGCGTTTATCCACATTTTATCCACTAGTATATTTTATTTTATGAAATATCTGTTCAAATTGGCACAGTTTTATTTTTTTATTTTTGATTTGTTCGTGTTTTTATGTAGACACAACTTGTGTTGACACAAGTTCCTTGATAGTTCAAATATATTTGTAGTTCAAGTATTTTCTCTATGGTGTATCTTTCCATAATGGTGTTTTGGAAGAGTAGAAGTATTGAATTCTGCTTTTGTCTGGTTGACCTTTTTTCTCTTTTATAGGTAACACTTTGTATGGCTTTTCTAAGGACTATTTACCTTCCCCCAAGGTTAGAGAGAGATTCTCCTGCATTTTCCTCTAAGAGCTTCATAGTTCTGGGTTCTGTGTTAATTGCATGGTCCACCTTACTTTATTATTTGTGTAAGGTGTAGGTAGAAGACAAGTTTCCTTTTCTCCCACATTTTTTTAAAATTATTTTTAAAAATTTTTACAGATTGCATTTTGATTTACTGTACACAAATGGGGTACAACTTTTTATTCCTATGGTTGTACACGATGCAGATTCACATCATTTGTGTAATCGTACATGTACATAGGGTAATGATATCTGTTTCATTCCACCATCTTTCATAACTCAGCCCCCTCCTCCCTCTCATTTCCCTCTACACACTTTTATAATTGTTGTTCCATTTCCATTTGTGAAAAAACTTCCGTTCCCCACTTGGTTATTTTGCTGTCTTTGTAGAAAACTGCATATCACATATGTGTGGTTCTACTTCTGGAACCACTCTTCTATTTGATTGATGTATTTCCCTATCTCTATGCCAATAACACACTGTTTTCATCACTGTAGCTGTCTACTAAGTCATGTAATAAGGAAGCATGAGTTCTCCAACTTTCTTAGACTTTTTCAAACTGTTTTGGTGATTTTAGATTTTTACATTTCCATCTAGATTTTAGGGTCATCTTTTTAGTTTCTACCAAGGAGTTTGTTTCAATTTTCCATAGGGATTATACTAAACATATTAATCAATTCTGGAAGAACTGACATCTTAGCAATATTGAGACTTTCAATCCATTAATGTAAATTATCTCTCCATTTACATAGTCTGTAAAGTTTTTCTCTCAAAGCTATTTTGTGGTTTTCTGCATAGAAGTTTTACATGCATTGATTAGATGTATTCCCAAGTATTTTATTATTTTATGTTGACATAATATTGCTTTTTAAATTTCATTTTTACTTTGCTACTCGCATATAGAACTACAACTGATTCTACAATTCTGACAAACTCATTCGTTAATTCCAGTAGCTTTTGTAAATTCCTTAAAAAGTTTCATGTAGATGCTCATGTTTTTGCAGATTTTGCTTATTTTTAATCCAATCTTTTCATTATTTCCTTTTAGCATCTTATTGCACTAGCTAGAACTTCAAATGAAATATTGAATAAAAGTGCTTAGAGTAGATACCTTGATCTTAGTATTAAAATGTTTAATATCTCACATGGAAGTGTTATATTAAGGTTTCCCATTTCCAGTTTGTTGAGTATTATTTTAACTAATGTTTGTTGAATTTTTTCAGGGGGATCCTGTGCCTTTAAGAATGATATAATTTTTTTCCCTTTTTTCTTTTAATGTGGTGAATCATTTTAACTGATTTTTGAATATTCAACTTACTCAAGTCATGATATGTGATCTTTTACTATGTTGCTGAATTTTATTTGGTAATATTTTAAGGACTTCTCTATCTAGTTTCATGACACTATTGGGGTGTAATTTTCTTTATTTGAAGTCTTTTTCAGGTTATCTAAGGGGTTATGCTGCCAATATTCCCTTTTTCTCTGTCATGAAAAAATTGTGTAAGACAGGCCTTATTTCTCCCTGAAATGTTTGAGATAATTTACTGTCTCTCAAATGAATTGAGTAGTAGGAATGGAAATCAGAATTAAGAATTAAAGTCATCTAAACCTGGAGTTTTATTCATGGGAAGAGTTACATTACAAATTCAATTTTTAAAAATAGATAAATGAATATTCAGATTATAATTTTATGCTGTTTTAGTAATTTATATCTTTCAAAGAATTTGACAATTTTATCTATGTTGTCAATTTTATTGATATAAATTATGAATAACATTTCTTATCCTTTGGACATACATAAGATATATAGTAATATTCCCTCCTCCTTCACAATTTTTCCTCCTTTTTATTCTGCAAGTAATTTTATTACTTTTTCAGAAAATAGACTGTTATCTTTATAACTCTTGCTATTGTTGTTCTTTGATCTATTTCTTTGATTTTTGCTTTTATATTTATCATCTCCTTCCACTGATTTATTTTGGTTCAATTTTTTAAGTTTGTCTCATTCATAAAGGACCTTTTTTCTAATACAAAAGCATTTAAAGGTTTAAAATTTCCTCTATGCACTGTTTTAGTTTCATTCAACTAATTTTCCTGTTTTGTTTTCATGATCATTCAATTTTGAATATTTTAAAATTTCTTATTAACCTGACCAACATCATTTTATCTCTTCATATTTTTGTCTTTTCATCTCTAATATGAGAAAGGTAGTCTTAAGATCTCTAAAGTCTCTTTAGATTTATCATTTTCTGGTTACTGATTGGTAGAGTATATAAAAATTATAATTTTTAATTGACCATAGCAGTTAGCATGTAGGATGTGGTGTACTTTAGCATTTAGTCTATTTTTAAGTGCATTAAATATTAAAATATTTTTCCCAAACTGTTTTTAATATGAAAATATTTGAATTTGGTGTGGCTACTCAGTAATTTTATCCAGGACTATTCAGTGCTATTTAAAATTAAACTATATCTATCAACATTTGGAGACAGAAAACAGTCATTCAAGTACGGCAATGTATTTGATATTTACATCTTCGGAATAACTATAAAATTGGTGAATAAACATTCTAAATAAAGAACTATTCTGAGAAATGAAATAATCTGAAAATACAGCAATAAAAGAGTTTTTCTAAATAGTGCTATGTTAAAATACAGACTATATCTGGTCCTCATTTCTGGAACCTGGAACAGAGCTTCAAAGACATATGGTTCACTGAGTGACAGGTGACTCTTTACTGTGTTCAAGAGACAACCCATGGTGGACCCCATAGTTAGCTTCAGCATGGAGGCTGATCAACAAAAAGAGCAACCAAATGATTAAGGAGTTGGAACTTGGGCCAGTCTGACCTTCTGGTAGGGGAGGGGGCACATGGACAATGATTTAATCAATCATGCTATATAATGAATCCCTGATAAATACTCTGGATACTGAAACTTGGTAGAGCTTTCTGACTGGTGAGTACACTGATAAGATGGGGATGGCACGATCTAACCCACCTGTAGACTGCATGGATGTTCCATGACTGGGAAACTTCCAGACCTTTTCCTAAGTACTACTTTATTTAACTATCACTGGGTTGTATCCTGCAATATTAAGTATAACTCTTTTCCTGAGTCCCATGGGTTAGTCTAACAAATTATCAAGTAAGAGCCACTGAACTTATAATTGGTTGGTCAAAAGAGCTGGTGTCCTATGGCCCCACTTGTGGCTAGCATATGAAGTACACTCATCTTGTGGAATACTGAGTCTTTAACTTGTAGGATTTGAGGTTAACTTTGAGTGATTAGTATCATATTTTTACTGTTATATGCCAAAGGAGGACTATAAGGATGATGGACAGTATAAAGACACTGTAGAGAAAAATAAATGTAAATACTTATTGCAGAGAATACCAGCCATCCTCCATCTCCACTCTTCTCATATAAAAATACTTTGTTGTTTTAGTTAGGCATGTGCCTACACAGCTAAAAACTCTATTTCTATGCCTCTGTCGCAGCTATGCACATATGACTAAAGTCTGGCCAACAAGATGTATAAAGAAGTGGTATGTATCCTCCCTTTGCCCTTTCATTATGAAGGCTGTTTTCTCTCTGTCCTGACACTTCTCTCTTAACAGCAGATACCAATTCTAATCTGTTTGTTTCTTTTCTATCTGAGCCTGGCACTTGAGATCTAAGACTTGACTCTTTAAAAAAGATGCATTATACTATACAGGATTATTTAGCATATTTATCTAAAAGATTAATAAATTATTTGAAAATCCACAAGAATGTATTATGCCAGTTGATGATATTTATCCACAAGTTCTGTAGAGAAAGTTTGTGTTAAAAATGCACAGTCACTATTTCCAAAATTATTTGCACAGAGTATGAAAGAGGCACCTGCAGGAAAAATTCCTCCATTAGGGCCATGGTCCACCTGTAGTGCAGCTTCCAGGATTTGGCTGGGTGACTGATGTCTGCTGCATGGAGAATCAGGGACATGGTTTTGGCTCTGTCAATTCTGTCAAAGAAAGGACATGCTCAAATTATCAGACAAAGCAACTAATTACTCTTTTCTGAGTTCAACTTCATGGTACTTTAATGTGACAGAAGAAAATAACCTACCCTTCAGGCTGCTGCAGACTGCTTCTTATATTTTTAATTTGCTGGAAGTGACCTGACATGTCAGTGGATAAAACCATTTCAATCACTAAGTTCCGAAGATCCCTGCAGAAGCATCAAAAGGATAAAAATTTCAATTGGCCATTAATTGGTCTGGAGCATAACCTTTCCACAAATATCGCAAACATATATTTTTTCCTAGTGGATATGAACATAAAAGTTACTTCTATTTAAATATAAAAGTGCTCAAAAAGATTCAACATCATTTTGCCTATTGATTCTGAGGGATTCAAGAAGTTAACAGCAGAGTGATGTGTGAATGATTGTCTGGTATGACTTTCCTTCTCACCTCACAGCCTTCTTTCCAACTCATAATTTCTAAAGTCTTATTTTCCTATCCAAAAGAATCTTTGGCTATTTTAATGAGACATTAATTTAACAATAATTTTGAATGCTTTAAAAGTAAAACATGTAGCCCAGTAGGGTTTAAGAACATTTAAAATTCTTTCAGTCCATAAAACCAATAGGTTTAATGTGTTAGGGAAGAGACAGGGGCATCCATTCTCAGGACAGTTCCTGTTCCTTTCTTGCTTTGCGTCTTTTAAAAATTACTACTATTAATAAAGGCAGTACTATTTATCCAGATTTACTCAGTCCAGGCACTCACCTAGGCCTATGTTGCAGTTGCTTTGTAGGTACATTAAGACATTTAATCCTCAGAGCAACTCTATGAGGGAGTATTAATATTTTCCACTGGAAGATCTTAAGCCACTTGTTTAAGAGATGGCTGATAAAGGATTCAACTTGAATTCCCACTCCCAAAGCTAGTACCTGGACCACTGCCTAACCATTGTGCCAACTTCCCATCAGAACTCCAGAGAGGTCAACATGTTCAAGTAAGTAGGAATTTTATTTAAACTTTTAGGACTTGGCTTTCCATAATGTAGAGCAGTAGGCACTATTGAAATGTTCAACCAAGATGGTGACTGATACAGCTGACCATATCACAAAACCTGTTCATGACAAACTCTTCTCATAGTAAGTGGGGAATGAGCCACCCCAGCAAAGGCTTGCATGATCCACAATTCTTTGTTTGCTCTGTATAGTTAGGTAAAAGTTACTTATGCAGAAGATCATATTTTGTTTTCACTCTTTGGTGGGGCCGACAGAGTAGACTAAATCAAGGTGTGGAGTAATCTGAATTATGATCTTGCATCAAAGATATTTTATCTTAAGATGGTATTATTTGATAACGTATTTTCAAAGGAACCCCATATTGGGTTTGCTGTTGTAAATTGTGGATACTCAATTTAATATGATTTTCAGAGGGAGAAATCAATATTCTGGTATCATTTATAATATTGAACAGCTTGCTTAGAATACTTTACTGAAATATTAAGGGAAAAGAACAATTGAAGGTAATTTATAAAATTATTCATTACATTTTTCTCTGAACTTGTGACAAGATCATATTAGAATAGCACTGAACAAAATATTTATATTAACTCAGGAAAATAAGACTAAAATTTTGTGAAATCTATAGAAATTAATAATGTATTGTGCTTTGAAGATAAGTGATCATTAACTGCCTGATATTAGGTCAATAAACCAGGCAAAAGAATATACCAGGGAAATGTTTCTTAATTTATGAACTTTTTGCCAAAAATTTTAAATTAATGTGATTCTGTGTTACTAAAAGTACTTTAAGAAATAAATAGGCATTTAGAGCAAAGATATCCATATTTTAAATTTCAGAAAAATGTTATCAAGATTATAGTATAAAAAAAATCAATCTGGGGGGGTTTGGAAAGTATTTAATCTATTAAATTCTATAATACATATTGACATAGGTACTATTAAAATAATTCTATAAAACATTTAATTAGTATGACTCTGAAAAGTTACTGACAAGAAATTTACCAAATATTATCACAATAAATTATCAGAATAAATTATTGAAGATAGTAAAGAACAAAATGTAGGAAATAAAATCACACTGAAATAGCAAAAGAGTCAACTTTGAGGATAAAATGGTTAACTCAAAGGAGTAATAAGAACAACAATTAATATCAATATTTTCTCTGAGAATGAAAACCACTGATGAAAAACTAACACTCTAGCTGTAATTAATCTCTTTCTCGGACCTTAGGAAATGGTTCGCCTGCTTCTACCTTTGCCCAGCTGTTCTCCACATAACCCAACAGTGGTCACTTTAAACTTCTTTTATAGTTAAATCCTGGCCTTCCTAGGCTGTAGTCCTCTTGGGCTAGTTTCCTGAAGAATAGAATGAAAAGCCTGAATGGGATCCCCAAACACTGTTCCTCCTTCCCCACCCTAGGGAATTTTCTACAATTGCAAAAATGAGGCCATGTTTCTGGAACTGGCCTAGAAAATATAGGAAACTTTGGGAATTTGAAAATGTAGCCACAGGAGACTAGGGCTCATTTTAAACCCTGTATTTAATTTATGTGCTTTACTTTTGTTTTTAAAGTTCTTTCTTAATACCAGCCCTCCTTTTTTTTTTTTTTTTTGACTTTTTTTTTTAATTTGCTGTAAGAACAAAAATAAAAACCAAAACCCTTTGATATGTACATTTGAGTGGGAGCTTAGTGCCATCCATTTACTAACTTTTAACAAGATCTTTGTTAAGGATAAACATGGACTTTTTACAAATATGTAAGAATAGTGTAAAATATTAGAAATGCACATTAAAAAGATTTTATGTTTATCTGAAATTTCTGTTTAACTGGTCATCTTTTAAAATCATTGACTAGATTTGACAATCCTATAATCAAACAAAGGAAAGGTAACAACCAAAGGATAAAAAGATAGGAAGAAAGGTTATGTGGAGTAGTTGGGTTGCTTTTATTATTTTTCCCTTTGTGGTATCTAGTGTCATCCTACCATGTATGTAGAAAGGAATGATATGATGCTAAAATATTTAATTTATGTAAGACAACCTATTAGCACAAATTGAGCAGAGTTCCACTGAAGTGCATAATTATGCATCTTAAAGTATTTATTGTGTGAAGTGTGGTCTTATATATGTGTATGTGTATTGAATTGACCTGGAAATATTTCATATCCATCAAACAGAGGATCCTGACTCCTGAATAAAGTCCTCTAGGTACAAGTCCTCCTAAGAGTCATCCAGTCAACAGTAACTGAGTGTGCCATAGAGGAGGCATTGATTTTCAGATGTTTTCTTCACTTTTAACCACATAATTAATCCTTTTCCTATAAATTAAAATTCCCTTTAGGTTTCCTCTGAACTTACCTCCAGTCATCTTTGGATAAGTTTATCAAAATATTCATTTCCTCTTCTTGCATAAGTCGATAAGCAGCACTCACGTGGTGATTCTCGAGGACAGACCGATCGTTATACAAAATGGCAACATCTGACCTAAGGATTAAAAAAGAAAATGCCCAGTAGATGATTTCTTTAGACTTCATGGATGTCTAATAAGAGATACTCAAGTTTTGAGTCATCTCATTAGTAAACATCTTATAATTGAACACATAAAATTATAGAAATCCTGTTTCCTACTTTTAAACTGTATGATGTTTTATATAGACTTTATTTTTTTAGAGCAGATTTAGGTTCATGGAAAAATTGCAGAATTTACAGAGATTTCTCACATATCTGCTGCCTCCGCAAATACATAACCTTCCCCATTATCAATATCACCCTACTGACGAATCTGCAATGATATATCATCATGACCCAGTGATTACAATTTACTTTATGTGTGTGGTTCACTCTTAATTTCCTAAATTGTTTGAGTTTCCACAAAGGTATAATGACTTGTATCTACCATTTAGTATCATATAGAATAGTTTTATTGCCCTAAAAACTCTCTGTATTCCACCTATTCATCTTTCTCTGCCCCTGACTCCTGACAACCACTCATGTGTTTATTGTCTCTGTAGTTTTGCCTTTTCCAAAATGTCATAAAGTTTGAATCATATAGTACATTGTCTGCTTAGATTAGCTCCTTTCATTACTAATATGTATATATGTTTCCTCCATGTCTTTTCAGAGTGTGATAGCTTTTCTTTCTTAAGTTCCAAATCATGTTCATTTTCCTGAGATACCACAATTATTTAGTTAATCATCTACTGAGGGAAATCTTGTTTGCTTCCAAGTTATGGCAATTTGAATAAAACTGCTAGAAACATCAGCATACAGGGTTTTGTGTACACTTCAGTTTTCAACTTTTTAGGTAAATTCCAAGGAATGTAACTACTGGATCATTTGGCAAGTGTAGGTTCAATTTTGTAAACTGCCAATCTGTCTTCCAAAGTGGCTGTGCCATTTTGTGTCCCACCAGCAACAAGTAAAAGTTCCTGTCATTCTAACACCTCACCAGCATTTGGTGTTGTCAGTGTGCTGGATTTGGGTTATTCTATTAGGTGTATTGTGGTATCTCATTGTTTCAATTTGCATTTTCTTGAAGGTATCTTTTTTGGAACATGTTTTATATACTTATTTACTGTCTATCTTCTTTTCCAAGATGCCTGATAAAAATCTTTGGCTCATGTTTTAATCAAGTTATTTATATTCTTATTGTTGAGTTTTAAATATTATTTGTATATTTTGGATAATAGTCCATCATTAGATATATCTTTTGCAAATATTTTCTCCCAGTCTCAGGCTTGTCTTTTCATTCTCTTAACAGTATCTGACAGACCATGAGTTTTCACTTTTAATGATGTCCAACTGATAGTTCTCCCATGGATTGTGCCTTTGGTGTTGTATTTAAAGTTATTATTAAACCTGAGGTCATCTAGATTTGCTGCTATGTTATCTTGCAAGAATTTTATTGTTTTGTGTTTTATATTTAGGTACGTGATCCTTTTTGAGTTATCTTTTGTGAAGGGTATAAAGTCTGTGCCTTAGTACATTTTGTGCTACAATAACAGAATACTTGAGAATGAGTAATTATTAGAGAAAAGAAATTTATTTTTCATAGTTCTGGAGTCTGGCAAGTTCAAGATGAAGGTATTGTCTTTGGTGAACATGTTCTTGCAGCATTATCACATGACAGAAGGTAGCTCATGGTGGAAGAACAGAGTCCAGACAGCAAACCACTTCCAAGAGCCTTCTATAACGGCATTAATCTACTCATGAAGATAAAAAACCTAATTATTTCCCATTAGGCTTCACCTCCCCAGATGATTCCACTGAGGATTAAGTTTCCAACACATGAATTCTAAGGAACACATTCAGACCATAGCAGTCAGTCTCTGGGCATAAGTCTATGTCTATATGTATATATGTATCTATCTATATATTTGTACATGAATGTTTAGTTTTTCTAGCACCATTTATTGAAAAGATTATCTTTGCTCCATTGTACTGTCCTTATTAAATTTTCATGGGTGCATTTTTGGGCTTTATATTGTGTTCCATTTGCCTATTTGTCCAGTCTATCACCAATACCACACTGTCTTTTTTTAAAATTATTTATTTATTTTTTATTTTTTACAGACTGCATTTTGATTCATTGTACACAAATGGGGTACATCATTTCATTTCTATGGTTGTGCACAACGTAGATTCATACCATTCATGTAATCATACATGTACATAGGGTAAGATGGCTGTCTCATTTCACCATTTTTTCACACACCCCCTCTCATTTCCCTCTACATAATCTAAAGTTTCTCCATTCTTCTCTTACCCCCTAGCCTGTCCCCCATTATATATCATCATCCACTTATCAGGGAAAATATTTGGTCTTTGGTCTTTTGGGATTGGCTTATTTCACTTAGCATGATATTCTCAAATTCCATCCATTTATTTGCAAATGCCATAATATTCTTCTTTATGGCTGAATAATATTCCATTGTGTATAAACACTAGCCAGAGCAATTAGACAGACCAAAGAAATTAAAGGGATACAAATAGGAAAAGAAGAACTCAAGCTCTCACTATATTTAGAGGATCCAAAAAACTCCCACTAGAAAACTTCTAGAACTAAAAAATGAATTCTTCAGCAAAGTAGCAGGCTATAAAATTAATGTACATAAATCTAATACATTTCTATTCATAAGTGATGAATCCTCTGAAAGAGAAATTAGGAAAACCACTCCATTCACAATAGCCTCAAAAAAAAAAAAAAAAAAAACTTGGGAGTCCATCTAACAAAAGAGGTGAAAGACCTCTACAATGAAAACTACAGAACACTAAAGAAATGGAAGAAAACCTTAGACAATGAAAAAATCTTCCATGTTCTTGCGTAGGCATAATTAATATTGTCAAAATGGCCATAATACCAAAGACGCTATACCATACTGTGTTGATTACTGCAGTTTTGTAGGAAGTCTTGACATCAGGTATTGTCAAATGTCCAACTTTGTTCTTCTTTATTATTATGTTGGTTATTCTGGATCTTTTTCTTCTCCATTGCAAACATTAGTATCACTTTCAAAATAAGCACACAAAAACTTCCTGAGATTTTAATGGAATTGCATTGAATTTATAGATCAAGTTGGGAAGAAATCACATCTTGATAAGATTAAGTCTTTCCATCCATGAACATGGATTATCTCTCCATTTATTATATTTTTTATCAGAGTTTTATAGTTTTCCTCATGTACAAATTCTATGTATTTTGATAGATTTATAACTACTATTTCAATTTGGGCATGCTAATGAGAATGCTCTTGTGCTTTTCAATATCAAATTCCACTTGTTCATAGATCACAATCTATTAACCTTGTGTCCTGAAACCCTACTATAATCACTTTTATTTACAGGATTGTTTTTTGTTGTTGTCATTTTGTTATTATTGTTCTTTCAGATTTTCTACATAGCCAATCATATCATCAGTAAACAAAGATAGGTATTTCTTCCTTCCCAATCTATATACCTTTTATCCTTTTCTTGTCTTATTGACTTAGGACTTGCAGGATGATATTAAAAATCAGTGTCTTGATGTTGATCTTAGTGGGATAGCTTCAAGTTTCTTATCATTAAGTATGATGTTAGCTGTAAGTTTTTTGCAGGTGGTCTTTTTTCCTAATTTATTTGTTTACATTTTAAGTTGGCCAGTAAAAATTGAATATGTTTATAATTAACAACATGATGTTTTTGAAATCAGTATACATTGTAGAATGGGTGGATTGAGTTAATTAACATTCTACATTATCTTACATAAAATTTTGTGGTGAAAATATTTAAAATTCACTCTTAGAAATTTCCAAGAATATAGTACATTGTTCAAAACTATACCCGTAATGTTACACATTATACAATAGAGTTCTGTAGGGGTTGGGGATGTAGCTCAGTGGTAAAGCACTTGCTTAGCATGCACAAGGCCCTGGGTTCAATCCCTAGCACCACAGTAAATAAGTAAATGAATGAATAAATAAATAAATATATAAAACAGACCTCTTGAACTTATTCCTCCTAACTGACTAAATTTTATATTCTTTTACCAACATCTATGTAACTGGTTACCTCATCCCTTGGTAACACTTTAGGATATACTCTTTATCAAGTTGAGGAAATTTCCCTCTTTTCCTATTTTATTGAGTTTTAATCATAAATGAGTGTTGGATTTTGTCAAATACTTTTCCTAAATCTATTGACATGATCATGTGATTTTTCTTCTTTTGCTTCTTGATAGGATGGATTACATTAATTGAATTTTGAATGTTGACAGGCATGTGTACCTTGAATTAATTTCCACTTGGTCATGTTTCTTATTTTATTTTTAATTATCATAATTTAAATACATTTATGCCTTTTACCTTTTAGTTTGTAATCCAAATACCTATGAGATAATCTAGATCTGCCAGAAGAAAAAAATGACCTCACGTTCTCAAAGTCCTTTGTATCTTAATGATTATTACCCTCATACCCTCATTCCTTTGAATGGAAAGTACTTTCAGTAGATGGTGGTGATGTTTGTGAAAATCATTTGTTCTATTTGTGATTCTAGGTTTTTTTTTAATCCCTTACAATGTTGTGATTAAATCTGAATACTATGGATCCTTTAACTTTGAATTAAGATGGAAAAATAATTTTTTATTCAAACTTGAAGTATACATTTCTCTACCAATCCATAATAAACAATTTTTTCAAAATGATGACTTCATCAAGAGAAGTTTATCATTTCTTGCCTACCTGTATTTCTAAGTAACTAGATCATCAAATAAACTACTTCAAGTTACACTGGTTGTTCTAGCAGAGTGTAAAAATTCCAAGCATTCTCAGTTCTATATAATGTAGCCTTCGGTTCTACATCCTCTGCCCTTCTAGGTTGCCACATCATTTCTGGGCATGGAAGGCACACAGAGCCACTATCTTCAGTGTCTTAAAACGACAACTCATTAATTTACATTGACAGAGTAGAAGTAGATACCAAAAATATTTGGGGAAAGGAAACTCAAGCCCTATAGCGACTTTGCTTGTATTTCCCCTAACACCTTGACCCTCACATGCTCCTTCCTGCTAGAAACATTTGCTATTCACTGGAAAACTACCTTACTCAAGACTGACCATTTCAGGCTTTTCAGTGGGTGAAGTCCTAGTTATAGTCTAACATTTGCCCTGACACTATTCTGCAAGGACAAAATTAAGAACAACTAAAGTTACCAGCAAAATAAAACAAAAAGGTGGGTTGCTATGTGAGATGATATATGTTAAGTTGTTTCACAATAGTAACCATTTTAATATCCATATGTATTACACAAATCATGTTGTATATCTTAAAAATACACAATAAAATTTAGTTTCTTAAAAAATAAAGAACTAAAGAAATTTGGTATGTGCTGCTATCAATCTATTCAAGATCTGTATCTGATAGTCTGCCAGATATACAAAGCTTCATTACTAATCTCACATAAGAGAAGTGTCCTTTTAGGCACTACAAAGATCTCTCTTTATTATAGTGCTTCCAACACTATAATAAAGGTGAAATAGCATATATATTGAGCTACTAGCATATGTGTCTAACATAGACTTCCTTCAATAATCTTAGTTAAGGCTGAAAAAATCCCTTACCAATATTCATAACTTAATATAGAGCAAGCAACTAGGAAAGCATACATGTAACCCTGTTTAAGAGGTAATTAAATATGGGAGCTGGGGTTGTAGCTTGGTGGTGGAGCATTTGCCTAGCATGTGTGACACTGGGCTCGATTCTCAGTACCACATATGGATGAATAAAATAAAGGTCCATTGATAACTAAAAGAAATTTTAAAAATAAGAGGTAATTAAGTAGATCTTGCCTGGGTAAAATACCATGAGTCTTTCCAGAAATTTTCTGAGATCATAGGAAAAAAATTATTTTCCGATAATTTCATTTGTGTTGAATGAACCCAAATACAGCCATAGCAGCTTTGTCAGGGTTGTGATATGATACTGCTCCAAGCACTACTGTCTCTCCCATTCAGAATAAGCAAAGATTTGTTTCTGAACCAGATTTAACTGTAATAAGTGTACATGATTTTGTCTCATAAATCCAGTAAGGATGCTGAGAATACAGCATGGTCTTAATATTTGAGATGGTCTTTAGCTGCTAGGAAAAAACAAGACTATAAGCAACATTCAGTATCCATGGTAACATGTAGCTTCACATTTTCTGTTCATGAAGAGGAAATTATTTCCATTTATTTACACTTCCTAGAATTTTATGCATTATAATACCTGTATTGAACTCAAATCTCACCTGGCTTGATGTTCTAAATTACTTTTCAGTCATTTCGTCTTATATGGCAAATGAGTTCCAATATTAGGAAAGCATTCTAAATACAAGTAAAAATGAATAATATATAATACAATAGAATTATTGCTATCAGTGACATATGACCTTATACGTCCTTTGACAAAGTTTGAAGGCAATAGCAACAGTTAAAAAGCACGTTATATTGTTGCATTTTGTTCATTACAGTTTTTGCTCATGGCATTTTCAAGCTCATGTAGAATTAATCCATTAAATAATTGGCCCTGTTAGACAATTTATGAAAAACCAAGTAAAATATAAGGCTTCCCCCATTTTATTCACATTCTTAATATAAAATTGAAAAAGATTGATTCTTCTTCTTCCCCTCTCTCTTCCCTCTCCTCATCTTTTTCTTCCTTGCCTTTGTCTTTCATCCTCTTTCTCCTCCTCTTTCTTTTTCTTCACAGTGCAAAGCAGAAAATAATTAAGACACTTCATCCAATTACAGATGATTAGAGAAAGGAGAAAGTTATATATGGTGACCTAGCACTGTGGCTAGGAAAAGTCAGTCCATCGTCTTCACTTTTCAAAATAGAAGGTAAGAAGTACTCATTGGTAACAATCACTTGCTCCCTTCTCCAAACTCTAAAACCATTGTCCTGTACAGAGCTGAGCTCAGTAATGATCTCCTTTAATTGAAATTCTCCTTGTTAAGGATTCCATGGATGTAGAGACTTTGATAGGTCTTTTTTCTCTTTGATGCTTAACAGTATACTTTGCAATTACACATAGATCAGTAACTTTCCTACTGTCCAACCAGATTCCAAGAGTTTCCTTTTTCTTTTGTTGTATGTCATGCTGGGGAAATTGGATTTCCTCCCTTCCAGGGGTGGGTCAGAATACCTTCCCCAACATTTCATTGTTTGAATTTCAGTCCTTTCTCTGTCTCCAGCAACAGGGCATGAAGTATAAGCACATCTCATTCAATCTATAAAAGATTAGATCTACCATGTATCTTTCTCTGGTTGAGAGAGCAGATTGTGTCCATAACTGGATGTAGAGTATGTCCCTCAGCTTCACATCCTGGCACTGCTGTCCCTGACTGGGTGCATTTGGATAGGGTACTTCACTACTAGAAATCTTTGACTTTGCTTCTTATACTGTGAGGCTTAGACCAGATGATCTACAATATGAATCTCAATCACTCTAGATACTTTTAAATTGTAAAATATCTAATATCTTAATGAGCTGTTTCTATATTCTCCACATCAAATTATAACACCTCATGCCCAGAAAATCAGTTGCTCAAAATATTTCTGTTAAAAACCCAAATGAACCAAGCACATTAAAACTTGCACATGTATACTGCAAGCAGCTTTATTCTAAGTGTCAGAATTTGGAAGTAACCAAGATTTCTTTCAATCAGTGAATAGATAAACTGTGATATATCCATACAGTGGAAAATTACTCAACAATAAAAATAATGAGCCATCAAGCCATTAGACAACATAGAGGAACCTTAAACATATATTGCTAAGTGAAAGAAACCAGTCTGAAAATGGTATATGCTTGCTATGTGATTTCAACTACATGTCACTTTCAGAAATAATACTACACAGAAAACTATTTAGAAAACTAATACAACATTAAAAAGGTCAGTGGCCGCCAGACACAAAGGGCGAGCAAAAGAGGAATGAATGGTGAAGCACAGGGGACTTTTAGGGCAGTGAAACTGTTGTGTAGGACACTGCAATGGTAGCTACATGACAAAATATGTTTTTCATAACCCATAGAATCTGTCAAAAAAAATCTGAAACCCAATGCAAACTTTGGACTTTAGCTAATAGTAATGTATCTATACTGATTCATCAGCTGTGACAAATGTACCATACTAATACCTAATGTTAATAACAGGGGAAGCTATAGGGCGGCAGGGAAGTATATGGGAACTCTGTGCTTTCTGCTCAATTTTTCTATAAACCTATAACTTCTCTAAGAAATAACGTGATTAAAATGAAACAAATAAAAAAAAAGTAAGCAGATTTAGTTTTCCTTCAATTAGAACATAGTTCTATAGTGGTTCTAGAGAATTATCAGTTTCTTAGCTTACACTTCCCTGTTATGCATCCTTGACTAGTGGAAGACTTTGGATATATCAGAATACCACATGTATACAGTGACTTGGATCCTGATGAGTCCTGGACTACTACTTCATAGGCACTGATGTCTCTACCTAACTAAAAAAAGCTTAGGTTATCTTCCTCTTATAGACTGAATTGTGTTTTCCCCCACATTTGCATGTTAAAGTCCTAACCCTCCATGGACTATATTTGGAGATTAAGCCTTCAAGGATGTAATTGAAATTAAAGGGGGTAGGTAATAAAAGGGTGCTACTTAAATCTAATATGACTGATGTCCTTATGAGAGGAGAAAGAGATACCAGGGGAGCATCTTCATTGAAAAAAGACCAGATGAGAACACAGCAAGAAGGTAGCTGTCTGCAAACCAAGGGGAGAGAGGACTGAGAAGAAACCAAACCTGCTGAAATTTGTCCTTTAGAACTATGAGAAAATAAACCCGCATTGTTTAAACCACCCACTTTGTTGTATTTTGTTATGGGAGCCCTAGTAGACTAATGCTTATCTCTAGTATTTTGATTCAAATAGCAGGATTATAATTATCATTAAAGAATCTTTTTTCAATTATTTTAAATTTAGATCTGACACTGGTCTGGAAAAATAATTTCTTTGATCTCTCCATTTTTTTCAGAAGTACAAATTATTACTTTCAAATATATAATTACACCAAACCAATACCTTTAAAATATATTGCAAGATTTGTCTCAGGTATATATACATGTCTCATATATATATACATGTGTAATAGTTTACAGTATAAGTTTTGGGAAGAGAGAAATTTTCTTACATATTTTTATGTTAAGCTGTCAAATATGTCATAAAATATACATAAGATTCTTGAACAATACTGGTTGTTTTATTTAAATGGTTATGGCTTAAGAAATTTTGATAAAAATCCACTAAACCTATTCTTTTTAGAATCTTTATTTTTAAAAATAAATAATATGCAGAAAATTTAATTTTAAATTTTAACTTATAAAAGTTAATACATTATTGAACTTACCTTGTCTGAATATGAAAGTTGTTTGTGGTCCCTGTATGTTCGTAATCATGAATGGCGGCAGCAAAAACCATTGCTAAAATTTCCAGTTCAGTGAGCCAGTGCTAGTAAATTAAAGAAAAGTTTAATCATTTTTATAAAGAAGAGAGCATCTTTTCCTATATGAAAAGGATTTTCTGGGCATTCAGTACATGTAACCATATAAAATTATATTACATTTCTTTTAAATGAATTTTTCTTCCATTTCTCCTCCATTAATTTTGTATAATGGATGCTTCATGAGAACACTGATTATTTAAAGGCTTATAAGTTCAAAATTTAAAATTCAAAATATAATTGTCTTTGCTATTTGGAAAAGGAATAGTATTCTATGATGTAAAAGACTGACTAGACTTTGATTTCACAGCTTTACCATTTGGGGTATTTATGAAATTAATTACAGGCTAGTGATTTTTAAATAATAGTTCATACATAATTAAAATTTATTTTTCAGCAATTGTGAAAGACTCCTCTATAAGAAAAATGTCCATCTTAAAAGTTGAAGATATTTACTTGGCTCATGAGAAAATCGAACTCCATTTTTTATTTAAAGATTTAGAAGAGTTTATAAGAATTTACCAAATTTTCTATACATAGCACATGTATGACTGTGCAATGAAACTTAATAGCAATAAAGGAAAGAAAATTACTCTCACTTAAAATCCAGGATCACTTCATATACATTGATCTTTCTATTATAGACTGGAAAGCTGAGCAAAGCTTCTCTATTATTTTAAGTTTATTTACCAACAATTAGTTTATTCATCACTCACATTCTGCACAATACTTTAACTCCACTCTCCAACATGGTAATCACATTTGACAATTTAATTAAAAATAAATGAAATACAATAAAATTAAATTCATTCTCCCAGTTGTACTAGACACAGTTCACATGCTCACTGGTCACATGTGCTAAGTGGTTGCCTTATAATAGGACACCATAGGTACAAAGTCTTTCTACCATCACAGAAACTTCTATTAGCACTATACATAGATGGTACTTGATGGTAGGAATGAAGAATTTTGGAAGAAGGATGGACAAAGATTGGTAGTTAGGGCAGGGTTGGCAGAAAGGGTATTTTAGGTAGAAAGCACAAATGTAGAATGATATTTTAGAGCCCTGTATTAAAGTGCAATTGCTGACAGTACAATTGTGTTTGAGAGTCAAGAGAAGTGGGATAGAAAAAAGGATGGAAAGTATGAGAAGAGTGGATGACCTACCTTGATTAGAGCTGATAAATTTGGATTTTGTATAAAAGGCAATAGGGAGTTGTTGGAGGTCATAAGTCAAAAATGAGCCAAGTGACAATTGTTGAATTTCAAAGTTGGCAAAGACATGGTCTTACTAATCTTTGTTCCCTTCACAGGACTTATTGTGGCATTTGGTATATAACAGGAACTCAATAGCAGCTTGTCAAATAAAAAGTCACTAGTTTTGCATAAGAAGGAGGTAGTCAGGTGTAGCAGAAAAAGACTGCATTCAGACAATTCTGGTTTCAAATCTCTGTTGATCCTTAGGAAAATAAGTTATTTACCCTCTCAGCTACAGTTCCCATTAAAATGGGATTAGTGATCATTCCTCTGTGGGGTTTTAAGGGAAGTTTAAAGTTAACGTATGCACTCTGCCTATCATGAGCCTTGCCTTGTAGTAAAATACAGAATAGACAGCATTTTATGAAACTTACTACTTTAAATACATTGCTTAAGGCATTAAATCTAGACCATAATAGCTAACATATCTTAACTGATTGCAATTCAAGTATAAATGCCTCACAGTTGGATAACTGAAACAGAAATGATTTTCACAACCAAAGGGAGTTGATATAACCAAATGTTCTGGGTTTATAGATGCATTTAATGTGTCATTAAGAGGAAAAAAGTGACCTTATTAATGGCCTGTGTTACAGGTTGAACTGGGACTGAGCCTCCAATATTCCCATTGAGACTGTGGAACTAAACACCATGAAATGAATAGAAATTGAATTAAACCAGATTTTATACCCCAGAAACCCATTGTTTTATCAAAGAAAAGTATTTCCTGGAAAAAAAATCACCTGTTTTCTTAAAGTATGTCTTACCAGTTATATTTATGGATTTATAGATTAAACTGTGGTTTAAAAGAAAACAACATTCACTATCCACTAATATTGAATGTCAAGTTGCAAAAGTAAAGAAAATTAGATAATCAGAGATGGAATATAATTATAGATTATCTCATAAGTATTTAAAATTATTATCTTCCCAGCTGTCAAAATTGATTATAAATATATTTCCTGTTTTTTTTCTAATTAATCTCTGCCTCACAAAAATAGAACATCCTCCCTGAACCCCACTTATTTACTGATATACTGTGACCTTGATAATTAAGTTTATAGTGCAAAATAATTTGGAAGAAGATAAACACTGAACTTTCATGCTTAATTGAGAAACATCTTTTCGGTTTTAGTAAGAGTAGAATTTTGGACTGATTATTAATTCCTTAGCTGTTCATTTATTTTATGCTTATGTCCAATGATATTCTAACTGAGAAAGAGGATGTTTAGATTCATGGATTTTTGTAAATAATTCATGAAGACACACTGGAAATCACGAATCATACCACTCTTCCCATCTAGAATAGTGGTTCAAACAAAACCCAGGTTCTTTTGGGTCCCAGTGGACAGAAATAAAGGGTCAGAATGATGAGCCAAGAGTAAAAGAGACACTGTTCTTCAGTTAAACTTGAGGTTGCATTTAGCTAGAGAAATGCTCAGATAGACTTATCCTAAATCCTCAAAATATATTCAAGGGGTATCTGATTGTTACTAAGTGTATAAGTAACGATGACAGAAAGGGAAAGGAGGGAACCAACATTAGCAAGATACTTAATATAGTCTAATTTAATTCCTATAAACATCCTAGTTACCATTTTGTAGGTAAATATTTTTATCCTTACATTGCACTCAATAAAACTGAATCTTAAGGAAATGGATCAATATCCATGAAGTCAAAGGTAACATAGACATATAGCAAAAGAGCAGAAATTCAAACTAAAATTGACCCCATTTCTGCTCCTTTGGATCACAATAGCATGCACTACTGAAGGAGGCAGCATACTGAACACATTCTTCTGAGGTTTCCAAAGCAGACTTTTTAACTAATTTAATGATATATAAATGAGTGAAAGCTAATTCAGCTTTGATTTAAGACTTAAAATTTTTATATCTGAATTACTCAGTATGTGCACATGATAGAGACAGAAAAGTACATATGTGTATATACAGGGTTGGGAGAATTTCAGGTCAGGATCACATTGACTTCTTAGTTTCTACTGTGTCTAAAAGAAAATAATTAGCAACTCTTTTGGCCTGAAGTTATGGGGATGGACACCTTTTTCCCTCTCCCTTTGACTAGTCTAAGATAGTAAACTGTCATTTACCAGCAAACTGGTATATCATAATAGTAATACAAGGGTATGTGTTGATAGCTATTTGTTTCAGACTCTAGGTTAAATGCTTTACAAATAAGATGTAATGACTCTTCCTATATGGTGATCAGTAGTTTTAACTACATTTTAGTGACAAGGGAACCAAGGTAGAGAGTGAGCCAGTTAGGAAGTGGCAGAGCGTGCTTTCAAATCTTTCTGGCTGCCTCCCAAGCCCAAACCCTTTCTACTCTATCAAATTGTTGTATGGGAAGCCATGTACATGAAGAAAACTTCTACATGTTTTCACAATAGGGACATAATGCCACATTTTCTGTAGATTGATCAGAGCAAAACCAAGTCACTCCAAAGTGTGGGAGACTGCTTTGGGGCATAATCAATGGAGTACAAGTTTGAAAGAAATAGATTTCAAGTCAGCTGTCTTTCTTCTGAGTATTAGAGCAAAGTGCCAACAGCCTTCAAATGCAAGTGTTCCCTGGCCAAGGTCCTTGAATGATTTCATATTTAAAGAGACAGCTGGAGGTAGCTTGGCAGCACTCCACAAAACATTGACTCTTTAGCAAATGGATTATTTCTGCACATCACTGTCACTGTGGCTCAGGGCTACACGTTATTCAAATGACAAAAGGAGAGAAAAGGAGGCAAGCGGTTGTACTAGCATCAAGACTCCCCTGCACTGTCAGCTCTTAGGCTCGAGGGTATCTCTGAGGGCTTTCACAAGCCAGGAGAATGAGGGCTTCCACACAATTCTTTTCAGGCACCATTCCACAGTCCTCAGAACATCTAGCAGATGACAACATGCATTAGTCACCTGACAGTGTCGGGCTATTACTGGAGTGCTCCATAAATGCCATGCTGATAGGACCATCCTGAAATAGCAGGGCATCAGCTAAACACTAATGTGACCCAGGCTTCTCCTCACCAAATCCAAGTGGTGAGAAAAGACTGAAGAGTTTTAGTTAAAAGGATATTTCTGAGATGCTTTGTCATTTCAAAGAATGAACATGTTAATATGTAAGAAATTAATAATCACCTACTACCTACCATCTTTTCATCTAGAGAAAAGCTTGCTAGAATAACTTTCCCAAAACCATTCAGCCAGCAGTGAAACCTGGTTTTGACAAAATAGTCAACACATTTATGAATTCAATCTGCCTTCCCTTTCACCACCTATTGTAAAATTTCTCATCATTCTCTTTAGTTTAAATGCACTTTCCTGATCCTGGGAAACACTAAAGGTCTACCACCAGACTATTTTTGCAATGCGCAGACTAACAGGCAAGTAAAAAGTCCACTGACACATTTTTGCAAAAGGATGAATAAAATTAGGAACAGGTTTCCGTGCCAATCCAGCTGAAGCAGGAAAGTTACATTTATATTTGATAAGCCGTGGCCTTCTCAGAAAGAGACTATGTGATCTACACTAATGACCGTAGCTCTCTCGGAGTCATGCCAGGCCTGGACCAGATTTCCCAACCTTCCAGAGAAAATGAAATGGCTTATTATGTCCTGCAGCAACTCTTCCTTGTCAGTCTGAGGGTAAAGTCATATTGCAGATTTGAATTTCTCTATTTACCCACTAATATGACACCTCTCCCTCCTGTCTTTTCAATGTCACCTTCAGACCAGAGATTCTGAAGTTAAATTAGACTTTCATTTGGCTCCCTTCACACTTGTGGCAAGTAAAACAAAACAAAACAAAACAAATTGTACTTGGGAAGAAACATATTTTAAGATGATGAAATTCTGGTTGCCTCCCAGCCTGAAATGGCATATATTTTCTAATTTCACTTTATAATTAAGTATATATTTTATTATACTTAAGTAGGCATTGTTTTCTCAGTCCACCTTGTTCTGAGGAAATCTAATCAGTTCATTTTACATTTTCAAGTGACATTTAAATAGGTCATTTAAATATGCCATGTTAACTTTTTAAAAGCCACAAAATTTGAGAAAGAAGAAATGCCGAACACTTGAAATAAAAATTACCTTGCCATCAGGTGCAGGAAGAGGCCTTAGCAAGCAAAAAGCAAGCAGATCTAAGGGGCAGATACTAAAGCAGCTTCCTCCAAGTGGACCAGTACTTGCAGCCGTCAAGAAAGCACCTTGTTTTCATACTAATGGTCCATACGCATTAAACCAAGTGGAAGCAAAGTTCAAGAACCAGCCTTATTAAATCAAAACAGTTTTAAAAGAATTTCTAGCTTGCACATGCATGTACACTAGAAAGAGAAACAAGTAATTCAAATATACTACTTTTAGCCAGGCGCACTGGTGCATACCTGTAATCCCAAAGGCTAGGGAGGCTGAGGCAGGAAGATCAAAAGTTCAAAGACAGCCTCAGCAAAAGTAAGATGCTAAGCAACTCAGTGAGATTCTGTTAAATAAAATACAAAATAGGGCTGGGGACATGACTCAGTGGTTGAGTGCCCTTGAGTTCAGTCCTCAGAATCCCCCCAGAAAAGAACAAATATACTACTTTTAAAAAGATGATTTTATCACAAAATATGTACATGTATGAAATTGTGGTGGAATTCCAAAAAGTTCCTTTAATTCCTAGTTGAGCTCCCAGCCAATAGTCATATAAACTGCCAGTCAAGTAAGTGAACCATCCTGGATGGCATGCCCATGATGGTCTCAGATATCTCCAGGCAGAGTTACTAGCTGACCACAATCACATGAAAGACACCAAGTGAGAGCCTCCTAGTTGGAAGTGTTTTAACCACAGAACCTTGAGAAACAATAACAAATTATTTTTTAAATCACTAAGTTTGGAGTGGTTTTTCTGCTGTTGGTTTTTTTGCATGTTTCTAGCAATAGATATATTGGAACATGGGGCAGGAGTGGGATCTGAGCCCTAGGCATTAGAGGATCTACACAATTTAAGAGGCAAAGAAAATGAGGAACAATTTCTTTGATTACCATATAAGACACTGTTGGATGAATCCTAGCAAATGGATTGTTATGTGTAATAAACAACACAGCTGGTTTCCTGGGAGGGGGGAATGTCATAATGATGTTAATTTTCTGCATATGTTAAGCTTGGAGAATCCTGCACATGCTGTAAATTTTCAAGCTTTTTAGGCGTCTATGCTAAGGCCCCAGGGTATTTGCTTGAGATCAAGTTAGGATATAGTCTCTGATACAGAATGATGAGATTATTGAGGATCTCTGGGCCCCAAAGAACCCAAGTCTCAGATCTGAGTTCCAGTTACTGTATCAATAATATAGTTTGGTTTCTGATTTCTAAATAGATGGTTAATGCATATTATGGGATTTGATAGAATAATCCATTTGTGGGAATTTTATGGTACCATCTCAGCCTGTATCAGCACATGAGAAATCAAGAAGGCAAGTAGGATTTGGCGTCCTCATGTTAACAAAGTCCTTGAGGGAAGGCCCCAGCTCTGGCAATCCCAACAGACGAAGCACAGTCACTTGTGCCAATATGCCAATCCGATGAGCAGTGGTGAAGGACAAAAACAAAATTTAATCAGTGTGCCACACTGTGAAGAACAGATAAAATGACCAAATATCTGTGTTCTAGGAACTGATAGAAACTTTGAAGTTTCATAGAAAAGGGGGAAAAAAGACAAGGACTGGGGGTTTGTTTGGAGCTTTGTATAACTGACAGATTATATAATTCATTTCAGGCCATGATCCGGTTGCTCATTACCCCAGGATTAGTTCTGCAAGGTGGCTATGGAGAAGGCCTTATTCCTTTAAAGGGCAATCTGGTTTCCATGAGATAATTGCTCCTACTTAGTGGGGCAGCCTCAATTCCTATCATAGGGCAATCGATCCCACCTAGTGGGGCAATCTGATCATGGGGTGATCTGTCTGTGATGTTTAGCTGTTTCTAGACTCCAAGTGACTGCAGATTTAGGGCAATGACTGAAGACATCTAGGAACCACTCCAGCCAGTTGAATGTCCCTGAACATTTTGAAAATATCCAGGTTATCTTATTTTGGTGTCTTCAGTCTTGAAGGGGGATGAGAAGGTTAGGTAAATTTAGGACTAATAAACCCTGTATTGTATTCCTTAAGTGATCAAAATGCTATGTGCAGAATCAGCAAGGATATGAAACAAGATTTAAGGTAATAACAAAGGCAGAGATGCCAAGTTTTATCCTGCTTTCTGTGACCCATTGGGCACCTGCAGGCCCAAGTGAAGAGTCAGTGTTTTGAGCAAAAAACAGCCTCTTTAAGTTGCAATTGCACTCACATGACCCACACCTCTTTGAATCCACCTAGGTTTAGCACCTTCAGAAGTCCTGCCTCTCACTTTTCACTTCTGGGAGTTATCCTCAATCCCAAGACAGTATAGAAATCCTAAGCAGTCTAAGAGTTCCTGTCTTGTATTCACTGTTCTCTCAGAATTTTCATTGCTGAATCATTTCTTCACTCACCCAATGATTCATTAAGATGCAAAGAAGGAAGGGCATTTGGAAAAATTCACATGAATAATTTCCCCAAATCCCTTTGATGATTTGATTGTGGTTAGCAATGTAACCAAAAAAACTCTAAATGTTAGTTTCTGAGAAAATGAGAGTGTGGGAAAAGTTCTTTTTTATTCTGAAGACTTTTTCTCTCTACACAAAAAAGTCTAGTCCAAATTTTGGCAAATTTTGATTTACCTCTAGCTGAATTGTTTTCATTGAGTTAAATTTTTTTTTTTTTGAAAAATAACCTTAAAATTCAAAAGATTATTACTTTTAATACTTCTATGGCATTAAAGAAACAAGAGAATTCATAGTAGTGGAATTTAATGTCTCCAAACTGACAAACTTTTTATAAAAGCTTTCTTACCATGATACCTGTATGAAGCATTATGTAATGCACAGTTTGAGTGACATCAGCTGCATGTATCAAATTGTGATATGGATTTTTGTATTTGCTGTAACCAACTTCTAAAGCTTCTGCAAAGGCAATGAGGCAAGAAACAGGAATCTGTGGAAAGTAATAAATATGGTTATATTTTGGCCTCATGAGTGGCACTATATCAACTTGAGCATAGGGTTTAGGGTGTGACACAGTGAGTTAGATGTGGGCAGTAATTTCTTTAAGAAAAAAAAAAAAAAACACCTCATTAACATGTTAGTTTTCAATCCTGAGAAGGATTGTAACCCCAAGTATTTAATTCAGACAGACGAAATAATGGTTTTAACCACACTGTATAATCTTTCCATTTTTATATCTTTCCAGGTAAAGGAAAACAACTCATTTTTAAAAGGAAAAACATTTCCAATTATAATTGGTGAGGCCTAGTTTTCCTATCTGTAATTCAGGGGCGTTAAAATAGACAACCTCCCAGCACTTTCTGTCTCCAACAATTCCATGCTTCTACAGGAAATGATGAAAGTCAGAGGCAGCAGATTGCTCAGAAGTCCTAATCTGTTGCTTAGATGGCTCCAAATGAAGTGAATTAGAAGGCCCACCATTTCAGTTTAAGGAAAGCTGATAATAGAGGATTACTCTGTGCTTTAGGAACACTGGAGATCTATCATAGTTCTTTAAGATGTAACTTCCAGTCCCCATATGAGTGTTCTATGAGTGATCGGGGGATCTGGGAATCTTGTTGGAAAGAGGCTGTCCTGGCCTCATGGTCCCCAGATGGATATATAGATATGTCAGTGAGCCAGAGAATGGTTTCATCATGTGGTGAACTCAAACTTTAGATCTGCGACCTGCTAACGAGAAACATTCTAAAGAGAATTAATGGCTCAATGTTCTGCATTTTAATTCTTATTCAAATCGCCAATTCTAAGGGCATTTCGTTTTTGTTCTACATTTCTGACCTTGAAGCGGTTGATAAGATCGTATCTGGTAAACAGTTCATAAATCATAAACTTCAGGCTATGCTCTCCACTTGCTTCATTTAGGGCAAAGACATCAAAAGACCATTTATCAACATCCTGTAGAAAAAATAGAGTAAATATGTTAGGTGACAATATCATATAGTTCTGTGGCTTTGTATAGGAAATTATTTGAGAGATTAGGCAGCAGGTCATATTTCAATTCAGTATGTCAAACTCTATTTTACCAGAGTATGATATTAAATGACCACAAAAGTGAGGCCAAAATGCTTAGTAGAGCATGAAGATCTGCCTCTTAATCCCAAGGTTATTACACTGCTGTAATATACATGAGCACACAGAATTCTGGCCTTATATTTACTCTCTCCAACCATCTGCCATAAAACATCTTCCCAGATTGGGCCCTGTTCTAAAGTAGAACTGCTGGTGATATGGATGATGTCAATTGAAGCATCGAGGGAAGATAGACACAATTATTCTTCCCTACCCACCTAACCTGCTGCTTTGCTTGGAATTTCAGCATTAGAATTAGTAATGAATGACAGGGGACAGACAGATGTGAAAGGTTAAGGGAATAATCCTATAAAATGGGTCCACTGTTCTGACCCCCAAGTGCTTTCTTTTCCAAGAAGCAATTTATCTACAGCTCTGCCTGGCTTAAGTGGACAGGATATGTCGTATTCCTCAGCAAATCACCTATTATCTGCAGAAGAAATGTTGTCCTGAAATAATGGAGATAATGTCGATAGAAGGAACTCAAGTTACCCTTACTTTTGTGAACCTTTTCACAGACCAGATCCTAGAATTCTGGGAGACAAGGATAATCATCATAGCCATAAATCTGTAAGAATTTGTGCTTAAGAATCCAATTAGAATTTGGTCAGCATGGGCCAAAGTGACCTAGTGTTGTCAGGGCGGTAGGGACTTTAAGGTCTGATGTCATCCTGCTGTCAGTCAAATTTCAAGAACCTGGGAAGGACTCTCTGGAAACTTCTCTGGGATCCTCAGTAAAACTGGAGTGCAGGAGCGGCACACAGTTACTCTCCTCTCTGAGAGGACCCACTCTCTCCCGTGAGAATGTGCCCTTCCCCTTTTCCCATCTCTTCTAATAAATTCGTGTCTATTACTCTGAGTGATATATCTGAAATCTTTCTGACTTGATCACAAGAATTGGGGCTTAATAGGGGGCCTTCACACTGCCTCAGTTTTCTGGAAGGCCCTGTAACAGTAAATAGGCTGGAAACTTTGATATCTTCTGTCCTCTTGTAGGGTGCAAATACCACAGGAGGTACAGAGCACACTACCTTGTTATAACTCCCTCTGAATTCACTGTCCCAGTTATACTTTTCTCCAGGGAATGGTGGTCAGAAAAGTAAGTGGACCTTTGACTGAGGATGAGAATAGTAATTGGTGCCATTTCAAGCAATTTGTAGGGAAGCAAGCAAGATTGTAGGAAAGCAGGTACACTGGAAAAGCAACCCCTAACAGTGACAATAGGGAAATTCAACCACTTTATTTACCTCATGATTTTTCTAAAAACTAAAACTAAAACTAAAGCACAGTATTCATTTCAAAAGATGATCAGGAACTATTAGTAAAGGATAGTGTGTACATACAGTAGATTTAGTATTGAACAATAAATGGGCAACCTTAAAGCTATGTATTAATTTTGCATTTGAGCAAGCCCTTTTTAGAATTTCATTCATTTAACATTTTAACATTCTTAAGGAAGCCAACTATAGGTGCTGTAACATGCTCAAACTAAACTGAAAATCTGATAAAAAGTATTTCACCAGTCTTTTTTAAAAATGCTTCCTTTGAAAACAGAAGAGTAACAGCCTCAAATGGTACTTTTAATCTGTTGGAACCAAACACCAATGGAATACCTTTTGGTTTTCTTGTCTGCCATTGTTAAATGTCTTTCATTTGGCTCTAGTTTGATCCCCAAACACTTACTTTATCTCTTTGTAAATTAAAAATCTCTAAAGGTTCTGTTAGAAGGATTTTTACCATCAGTAAAGCTCAAAGAAGGCCAAGAAATCTTTCATCAAATTCCAAAGCTAACAAGAAATAGTTAGCTCAGACTCTTTCAAGGCAGCTATTTACAGTTTCAACCAGGGATTCCTGCTGAGTAGAGTTAGTTCTGTTTCTTGGGGAGTTTCATAAACAATGAAGATTTACATTTGTAAACTACCACAGATGCTTGGCTTCTGCACTGTCACATTGAGAACAAACAAGGAGGTTTTTAAGAAAATAAATTATTTAACTAAAATATTCTTGGTGACATTTCTTCCTTTAACTCTTAGTTCATGTTTTTACTAAATTACATTTCAGAAAAACCGATACCTTCTCCTATACCAACAATCTTTCTGTTGGTTTTTAGGCAAAGATTTTTAAAAGAAATAAAATAAAAACAAGGAATTTCTTTGAACATGGCAGAAGAAATAACAGGGAAGCAAGGTCTCTTAAGAACACAGGATCACTTAGTATACTCTAATGTGGCATTTTAGTTATATGCTTGTCTGTATTATAGTTTTAGGAACACAGTTATATTTAAAAACATCCAAGGAAAATAAACTACTTTTTTAATTACTATGATTTGAATCTAATATGTAGCAGAGAAGAAAACACAAAGAGGATGCTTACAAGAAAATTAAAACACAAATATAAGCAATACAAATTTAAAATAGGGAAGGAGTATAATAGGTGAGAAATGAAGCAGTCCAAGGTCTTGCTGGCTGCCATTATGCTACAAATTCTTGGTTAACAGGAAAACTGGAGTGGTTTTAGGAGACAAAGTTAATTTCTCCAACTAAATTAAGAGACAGAAAGAAATAAAGAATTTAGAAGAGGAGCTTACAAAATGCCTCTGTAGAAATAACATCTGTGACAAATGTGCACATGCGTGCCCACACACAGGAAACGAACACAAGTGAGCTGCCAGCCTTCTCCTTCCAGAGTGTCATCTCGAGTTATTTCTAACACACATAATACTGCAATTACACCTCTGATCAGGGTATTTTCAGGAGAAGTCAGATACAAGAAAGATGAATTTCTTTTTTTGTTTTCCTAATTTTATCTTATATTTTGCATTTTCTCAGACCCAAGATTTTTAAATAATTTTCTTCTGTATCTTTTAAACACAGCTGACTAAAACAACGTTTTTTTTGTAATTTATTTAAGGCTTCCGTAATATATATGTAACAAAATATGTATATTCTGACAAATACTAGTGCCATCTCAAAATGAAATTTATTTAAGAGCCATGTAAATAAAACATGAAGAAAAGAAAATCACACACACATGTGCACATAGGCATGCATATATGTGCATTGATACAGTTCTTTAATGTAAATCAATACTCATGTAAGTCTATATTAAGTCATGATTTGGAACATATTACATTTTGTAAATGGTTAAAATAATTTTTACATTCCAATATGCAGGCTGCAGCAAAGACCTACTCTCAATTTCTCTCAACCACTTTTAAAAGACTTTTTTAAAAGACTATTTTATAAATGAAAATAATTGAAATTGTTTCACCTTTAATGTTACTATGACAGCAGCTGGATATGCCAAACCAACCATGTGATAGGATTTTCTGTACATCCTAAAAAAGACAAAAATAAATGTATACATAAAATTTACTTGCTCGAAGTTTTTAGCTCTCATTTAAATGTAGTGGAAAAGATTACTCCTAGTTTGTTTACCTTTTACCATTAGTTACAGAGTCCCTTTGTGGCAACGTTGCTAACTACAGGCACCGTTTATCAGTCTACAGTGTGATAAATGTCAACAGCATTTTGTCTACTCACAACCACCCTGTAAAAGTTAATGTGATTTTAATGTTCATGTAAAGATATCTTCCCCTGAATTTCATCTAATTAAAAGATGAACTGTTTGCATGTTTGCACTAACACACTGCCACATTCATGACAGCACATGTTCTTGTTTTATGTGCATATATATGCCAAAATTTTTAGAATGGAAGTTGAACGTCATGAAAATATTTCCTTTATATACTTTTGCTTTTATTTTCTTACAAAACGGAAATCACTGGAGGAATATCTATCATCAAAATCAGTCTTGAAAATCAGGATTGGTTCCCGTTCCCCGTGTTGAAGATTGAACATCTGAGAAACACTGATAAAGAAAACAAGTTTTATTTAAAGAATAGGAGAGAGAGAGAGAGAGAGAGAGAGAGAGAGAGAGAGAGAGAGAGAGAGACAGAGGGAGAGAGAGACTGACTCCCTGAGTTGGTGCCTGAGGGAGTGGGGGTATCTCGCCCCTTTTACAGATTTTAGGTTTCATTTTTTCTCATGTCCCCTCTTTCCATCCCACCTACTTGGTGACCAAAAGGGCCGGAAGAGAGTTTTCCAGGGGGTGATTGCTTGTGTTGGAAGATGTGATCCACCCCGCCCCCCAAGTTGTTAGCAACCAGGTGATGGGTAGTGCTACCTACCCATTTCCTTTTCTTTGATAATCAACTACCTGTCCTTTGCCCTGGTCTCTTCATCAGAATTTACAAGGGATTTTTGTTGTTGTTGTTGTTGTTAAGGATATTGGGAGAGATTATACTGACAAAAATTTCTTAAGTTTGTTCAAATTTTTATCCAATATTAAAGAAAGATGATTCAGAAAGACAACAAAGTTCTCTCCATTTTCCATAATATATCAATAACAAAAATGTTTTTATTAACCAGTAATTGGTTTGTTTTCCTTTTCTGATGAGCAACCAAAATGACATAAACCCAGCTGTAAATATATAGCTCAGTGGGAGAGCATTGCCTAGCAGGTAGCATTTGCCTAGCATTTGGTCCTGGGTTTGAAGATACCCTAATGTGTCAAAATAGCACTTCACTTTTATTTGGGACCATGAAAGATACATGACTCCTCTACAAAGTCCCCCCCCTGAAAAAAAATGACTGAACAACACTGTAATTCAATTAAATATAATGATATGTACAGTCAGTATAAGAAACAGTCATGAGGAAAATATGTGTTTTTTGTAAAACCACTATGGAAGATACTAACTTTTTTAATCAATAAACTTTATATTAAAAATCTGGAAGACATATTACTCAGTTTCTAATTACAAGTCATTATTTTTTAAAAGATGAAAAAAAGCAAAATAATCCATCATTTTTTCTTTTTAAATCTTAACTTCTTGGAAACTCAGAATGAAAATATTGTATTTAATTGTCTCTTTAGCCTAGATTTTTTTCTTATGAAAATATTTTCTCACTTTATTCCAGACACCTTGTTATTTTGTTTTTGTGTTTCAATTTTAAAAACATTTGTTTCAAATAACTGTAAACCACTTTGGGTGTGGGTATAAAAAATAGTAGTATTACCCATTCTCTATTGGAAGATTTTAGGGCAGTTTAAGATAAAAATACTTATATTAATTACTCCATTGAGATACCTATAATTATTCTAATTCTGCAGAGCAATGAAGGTACTAATCATACCACAAAAGATCTAGAAAATAATTACTGTTACTAAGGATACTTAGTTGTGGGGGTTTTGTTTGTTTGTTTGTTTTGTAGAAAACGATCTCTTCTACCTATTTTTCTAGTCAGTTATTTCTAAAAAAAGCAGGTGCAGGTGATATGAAAAGATGGTCAACAGGGAAAAGTTTAGTATAAAATCCAATCAGGAATAAGAAATTTTAAGACACAAAGTCACATTAAGTCATTTTATTTATTTATTTATTTATTTATTTATTTATTTTTTATTTTTGCAGACTGCATTTCGATTCATTGTCCACAAATGGGGTGCAAATTTTCGTTTCTATGGTTGTGCATGATGTAGATTCACACCATTCGTGTAATCATACATGTACATAGGGTAATGATGTCCGTCTCATTCCACCATCATACTCCCGCCCCCTAAATAATCCCAAAAGAAAAGAACATGTGCTTTGGAATCAGGAGTTAGCTGCTGACTAGTAGTGTGACTTTTGGAATGCTATTTAATGCCATTCATTTGCAAAATGAGAAGGACAGGCTTTGTTGAGAGGTAAAGGGTATAAATGCCTTTCATAATATAATAAAGACTCAATACAAGAAATCCAGCATTACTATTACTATAGCTGTTGTCATCTGTCTGCTGCCAGTCCCACTGGTTCCAACCCTTACATCACTCAGAGCTCCCTGGGCTCATTGGGAACTCTGATGCCAGTGAGTTTCTTAGACTGGGAGGAGGTTGAGAAATGAGTATCAATGTACCTTAACACCACATGGAAGGTAAAGAAAGAGGATTGCCCTTCTGAATAGAGAATCCTCCCCTTTATCATACTTTTCTTATTCTATAACCAGGAATAGAATTCTATGATGGAAGGATTTGAAGTGGAAAATCAGATGGAAATTAAGATGACTTCCCCTAGAATCAGAATGAGCGTGGGAGAAGCCTTAATCTGGTTTCCTTGCACTTTGGTAGATAGGTGATATGTCACAAGTTTCTGAAAAAGGATAATGAATTTCCTGGGATCCTCCAGGTGGTGAAGTCCAATTGAAAATATGATGTATGATGTATTGATTCTGGAAGTTTTTTCTATAATTATAAAATATAATTCAAAAACTTTAAAAAATCCCACTATTTTATAACAAACACTGTGCTAGACAGCAGACTATTTAGTGGAAAGCAAGGGAATATTCTTGCTGCTTTTGTGAGGCTTATTTCAGTGGTGAAGAGAGACAAAAAATAATAATAAGAAGAAGAAACAATATATATTATAAACAGTGATAGGTGCCATAAGGTGAATTACTGGTTGGAGGACCAGAATCCAGGGGGATCAGGGAAGGTATCTTGGAAAGACAGAAAGGGTCCCATGGAATAGTGTGGAGGATCATTTCTTGCAGGATTAATAATGGTTCCAAGGCAGGAAAGAGCTAGGAATGTGCTTGGAATTGAAATCAAGGCTGGTGGAGATGTTTGGACAAGGATGAGGGCAGCAATAGTTGAGGCTAGAAGGGAAAAAGGGTCTGGTCAAGGAGGTCTGATTATCAAGTGAAATAGAACAGCATCCAAAGGTTTCTAACTTAAGAGCAACAGAGTTAATTTTTATTTTATAACATCACCGTGGGATGAGTTGTTTGGAAAGGCTGACAGAGGAAGAGGGGAGCTTGGTTAGAAAGCTACAGTCCTGTTTCTGATGGTAGGTAATGGAGGCTTAGATTGGAGATGCAGGAGGAGAGATAAGGAAGTGAGTAGTAAATTCAGGACACATTTAGGTTAATAATCGCCAGGACTTGCTGAGGTATTAAATCTTGGCAGAACAGTCTTAGGGGAGGAATCAGCAGGACTTCAAGAAGACTGCTAATATTTTAGGATTAAAGAGAAATATTCTTGAAAATTCAAGACAAACGTCACTAATGGGGATTCGACAGTGATAAAAAAATCATTTCTAAATGCTTGACCCATTGATTTCAAGGTTATTAACTAATTTAGTTACCTTGGGTACATTTTGATATTTCTGTAAGCTATAAAATAAAATTTGTTTTATGTAGCACATACAAAATGGAAATTTAGCATGTCAATATATTTTACTGAATTTTTCTTAATCTTGTCTTCAATGGAAATGCAAATTGGTTTTTATCCATAGTTTGTATTTCTTTTCAGTTTGACAACTTCTGCAAAATTTTCTTAAGCAAAGACAAAATTTCTTTCTTTGGTAAAGTAAACATAATTCTTTTAGCTGTGACACTCTTATTGACTTCCTGAAATTCTGTTTAGATTTTTAAAATTTGATGCTCTGGGAAATCAATAACCATCACATATATGCTTAACTTGTTTTAAAATAACAGGAAGATGGTTGTAGGCATTCTTTTTCCTCAGTCCTGCCTACTTGCCTCACACTTCTGGTCCAACCTGGCAGAACTGAAATCAGTTTATGCACTGAAGAGGATGGTTTTCTATCACCAAACCAATCAGACTATTTTTAGGACTCTTTTACCTAAGCCAATTAAGTATGATTAAGAAATTTGCAAAAGAATTTGAATTTTGAATTTTGGGTGATATTCACATTCTGAGATATTAGAAGTTTATGGCTATGGTTATGATACATGGTTAAATTTCATTGTATTCTTCTTGTATACAGCCTTATTTACATTTTAAAAATTCAAGTGTCCTTCCCATTGTTCCTTTAACATAGAAAAGTTAAAGTTTGTAATGTTTATTGGAGGTGAGTTCTAGGGATATCAAAAGAAAAATGTTTTGATCTTTCTTCAATTTAAAGTACATTGACCAAAAACAAATTCTTTGCTCCTCAACTTCATTAGTTTCTAAACTATTAAATTATCTTTTGTGTATATAAATTTATTTATGTATTAGTCTAAGGGATTTCTGATAACTATTTTTCAATTTTGTTGGGCATGTTTATTTTGGGTCTTTTTGTAATTTTGGTCCTGAAATACCTTCTTTCCTAGAAAGAAAAGTAAATCATCTTAAAAGTTAAAATTATATAAAATTGGGTCACATGAACATGTGTTTCACGTGGAAACTCTGGTGATTTGACTCTATGGTTAAGGGGACGTTGAAAAAGGTCCCCTTGTTTCAGTGATACAAATGTTGAAAAACGTCCCCTTGTTTCAGTGATACAAGTGTTGAAAAACTCCTCATAAGTGAAAATGAAAGAGCTTTCCTTTCATGATGGAAAGATGTGAAAAGGATTTTCTTTTCTCTTTATGGCAGAAAAAGGCCTGCTTGACTTTGAAAAATAGGTTGTTACCTAATGTAGAATTTATTTTATGAGCTATTACATTTTATTCAGACAAAATCAATTGTATAACATGTGAATGTGTTAGAATTGGCTTTTTAATTATTAATTTATTTTTAAATTTTTTACAGACTGCATTTTGATTCATCATACACAAATGGGGTACATCATTTCATTCCTATGGTTGTATATGATGTAGATTCATACCATTCATGTAATCATACATGTACATAGGGTAATGGTGGCTGTTTCATTTCATCATTTTTCATACGCCCCCTCCCTCTCATTTCCTTCTACATAATCCAAAGTTCCTCCATTCTTCTCTCACTCCCCACACCCTGACCCCCATTTATATCATTCTCCACTTATCAGGGAAAACATTAGGCCTTTGGTTTTTTGGGATTGGCTTATTTCACTTAGAATTGTTTTTTAACAGTTAAGCACAAAAGGTCATTTCAGAATGGTCAAAGGACTTTGCTTTCAGTCTGCATGTCAATTTAATGTAAATAAAATAATATATCCAGGGTAAAGTATTTTCGTTATAGGCAAATTCATCGCAAAATCCCCAATCTGGTCATTCTAGTCATGGTTGCAGTTTTCCTCAATGAATACAACATAGGTCTCTCATAACTTTGATTCAGTGAACATATCCACTGCCTTTTAGATTTTATTTTCTTGAGATACCAGTGGTTTTGCTCACCTTTCCACAAAAATTCCAGCCTGAACAGCATGTACGATGCTTCTAAATCTTGGTTTTTCCTCATGTTTCTTTTTCATCATCCCCATTTTCCGTGTGAAAGTAGAAGCCAACCAGTCCCGAACTTCCAATGGGACTGAGTCTGATTGAATGTCACTGAGCTCATCTTCAGTATCGAGCAGCCTTCTATAAAAATGTATGCAGAGTAAACATTAGAAAAAAGTGAAGGAAAGTTAATAACAAGCAAACAAGCATTGCAATGAGACTTAATAATAGCAAATCATTCTGATTAGTCCTTAGTATGAACTATATATAAAGAAAAAAATTGGGATAACATTTGAAAGTCTCTTAATTTCTCAAATTGATCACCTTCTGAAGGCAAGAACTAATCATTGTGAGCATTTGCAGCTTCCCTAACATTGAAGTATGATGCCCATTAAGAGGCACTGACTGTTAGCATCATTAATAAATCATTCCAATAATGAATGAAACTATGAAAAGATAGGGAAGAGAATTCATAAACAGATGTCTGCTATTAAAAGAAGCAACTGGGCGAAAAGAAAAGACGGGGTCGAAACCATAACAATTGTCTTATATTTAACAATATTATATATACAGTGCAGCAAATATGTGCTGTTTAAATAAGGCTTTGGTGTTTCCAAATTTCATTCATAGGTGCCATTTCATCAGTAAGTACTTCAAATTTTTAGGAAAATGATAAACCCACGTTTTCTAAAATATTATTCTGATATTAATAGCACAGATTTTTAAAAAGTTCCAAAAATGTTAAGGAAAATCAATGGATTATAGTTGTCCCTCAGTATTCATGGGGAACTAGTTCCAGAATACCTCCTCTCCCCCAAGATACCCTGATCTGCTTATGCTTAAGTCCCTTATATAAAATGGCAGAGTGTTTTCAAATAATTTAAGCACAGCCCCTAGATACTTTAAATCATCCCTGCATTATTTATAATACCCAATAAAATGTAAATGCTACTTAAACAGTTATTTTCCTATATTGTTTAGGGAGTGATGATATGAAAAAAAGTCTGTACATGTTCAGTACAATTTTTTTTCTGAGTATTTTTGATATGGAGGTGGTCAAATACACAGAAGTGGAACTCATAGTAACAGAGGGCTGACTCTAGTTTGAAAGCTCATTTTAGGAGATTGAGCCAAAGTAGAAGCAGCATCTCCAGTTAAAAACCAACACTGACTAAAGAGTGGGCATCTAATGGGGTTAGAACTGCTGGTCAACTATGTGCTTGAAGCCATGAGCAGGAGCTGAAACCACTACCCACCTCCTCTATGAACTCCCGTTAAATAAAGCTGCTTGGCTTGGTGGATAGTGATAGCTCCAGTGAAGGAAGATCTCAGGAATCATTCTTATTTTAAGGCTTGCATCTTCAATAGCCAAGAACTTCCTAATGATCTGAACAGGTTAGAAAGTGTAAAGGACTCTCCACAAAACACAAAAGTGGCTTCATAGAGCAGTAGAGCTTCACCTTCAGGAAGAACACAGGCCAGCTCTGCCTATCATCTGACCTGATTATTTTCTTGTCAGTGCACCAATTTAATAGCCTAAAGCTCTTTTTTGCACACTTTAGCTTTGGGATTTGGGTTCCATTCCCTTTGGTGAATCTCTCTGCAACAAAATGAGGCCTAAGGGTTATGAGCTAATAAAGGGAAGGAAGTCAGGATGGCAGCATGTGCCACAGCCTCTGGGACACATCACACAACCTTATCAATAGGGCAGGGACAAAACAAATGGCAACAATGATGAGGCCCACCCAACACAGCCAAGTATGGATCAAAGAGGCTCAAGAGATAATAATAATACACAAGAGTAAATATTCATGTTACTTTGAATGACCACGTGCCATTGTCCCCTGTACACATGCGAAAGACAGTCATTTGCCAATATTTATTTTTCGTGGTGTTAAGTATCATGAATGCATTTATGAAATACCTTATGAGAAGGTAAGCACAAATTAAGTGATGGAGTTACAAAACTATATGTACACCTAGGGAGATAAAAAAAGACATATAGTTGGTATTAAAACTGATTAATACTCACTTTATGTTATGTTTAATTTTCTGTCTGTTCTTATGTTTGAATGTTTTTAATTTACCCTTAAAAAGCCGACATTGTAATCCAAAGTAAATTATTTTTTTTGCCTTTTTGCCCATTTGAAACTAAATTCATCAGCCCATTTCAGGAAGATATTTCAATATGTCACTTAAAATATTCATTACTTTAAAGTTCATTGCATTTCTATTGTCTCTTATGTGGTGATCAAATAAAGCACGGAGCAGGGCAGGTGGGACAGGAACCATTGTGGTGTAGCTCTGTGATGTCACCATGCTCTCGGCATTCTGCTCCTGCCTTCTCTTGTCAGCTCCTCTGAGTAGAATGATAGACATGTGGTAATGGTTGCCAATTCCTCTACAGCAAATTTGATGTTAGTGACCTTAAAGCTGTACGTCCTAAACGCATAAATTATCTAAGACAGATGGTCAAACATGAGAAAATTAGTGTGTGAGGACAAGAGTCCTCACAGGATGTGTTACTCAGAAGTCTGGCAAACCTCAGTCATGATGCATTGGCTTATTCATTTAGAAGGGGAAGAGCATACATATGATCTCTGGATAAGAGAGTTATGAATTCATTAGTGGGTATGGGAATAAAGGTAGCAAGTGTGCAAAGGGAGTAGCATGGAATATGCTATCGTATAACCAAAAAGCAAATCTTGAAAACCAGCAGACACTTCTGTGATGGTTAGGTTGACGTGTCAGCATGGATAGGTTATGGTACCCAGTTGTTAGGTCATATTCTCATCGAGATGTTACTGTGAAGATATTTTAAAGATATGATTAATATTTAAATAAGGACTGAGTACCTTTGAAATGTGGGTGAACTTCATCCACCGTCGAAGGTCTTAATATAAGAGATAGAGGTACCTGGAATAGGAGGGAATTCTGCCACTAGACTGCCTTTCGATTCAATACTGCAATGCTAACTCCTGCCAGAATTTCCATTTTACTGAGCTACCTTGCAAATTTCAAGCCCCAATAATCACATGAGCAAATTCCTCAAGTCAATCTCTCTTTCTCTATCACTAATGAACAGTGTGTGTTAACTCCCAGTGTCTATTATAACTCAGACAGTAATTGCTTATCTCTATTACTATTTGTTTGAGAGAGCATATCAAATCTATTTCCATTTTTTTTTTTTTTTGGTAGCAGGGATTGAACTCAGGGGTATTTAACCATTGGACCACATCCTCAGTCCTTTTTTATATTTTTTATTTTGAGACAGGGTCTCCCTAAGTTGTTTAGGTCTTGCTAAGTTGCTGAGGCTGGCTTTGAACTTGCAATCCTCCTGCCTCAACTTTCCAAGACTCTGGGATTATAGGCATGCAGCCACCACACCAGGCCTTATTTCCAGTTTTAAAATACAATAAAAATCCTATTTGCAATAAACTACAATGCCTTTGTAATCATTATGGATCCAAACGCCGTATCATTTAGATACTACAAACTTATTGTCAACCTATAAATTGATTAAAAATTGAAAACTTAGAATGGTCCCACTTCATATGGAACTTTTATTTAAAGGAAAGAGATTAAAAAGAAAAGAACAAGGGTGAAATAATATGATTAATTATGAGAGGAAACACTACATTAGATAAATGGTCAGGGAAGGTGTTGGTTAAGATCTGAGGAATGAGGAAGAATTAGATGCTGGAAAGTTGGGAGAAGGACATTCCAGACAAAGGGAAATGCAAAGGCCCTGAGACAGAATCAGTACTGAGGTGCTTAAGGAACAGAAAGGAGGCCAAAGGTGGCTGGAGTATAATAAACCAGAGGAAAGGAGATCATGGCAGGGGTCAAACACAGATAAAAATCAGCTAACATCAAACCCTTGAAGAATTTTTGCCCGATTTGCAATGGAACATCTGTAATGCCTTAGACAGGCTACACTGTGATTAATGTTGCTAAGAGGTCATTGTGGATGCTGTGGGGAAAATTGGATGACTTGTAAGAATGATGTTTTGAGCTCAGTAAGAGTTACAGTTACTGAGTACAATCCATAAATGGTCTTTTTTCCAAGTTCATTACTTTTCTAGGTCTTAATTGGTAGTGAAAATTAGGCATTATTTTTTCTATACTCATTATGCCCTTTCAGTATGAGTCAGAGTCTTAAAGGTATTTTATTACTGTTTTCTCAAGTTTTTTTTTTTTCCTGTTTCATTTATTTGTTTCTCTTCTTCAGGGAAATGGGTTATGTTTATCAGGGGTCTCTTTCCATATCTATCATTTTCCCACTACACCTGTTTTTTTTTTTTTTTTTTTTTTTTTTTTTAAGTAATGTCTTTCCTTTTGTCCTGTTTTGTTTGCCTCATTTACATTTAAAGTGTTTCATTTGTAAAGCACTTTACTTGTTCCCAGAAGTTTGGGAGGCTGAGGCAGGAGGATGGAGAATTCAAAGCTAGCCTCAGTAAAAATGAGGCACTTGCAACTCAGTGAGACCCTGTTTTCAAATAAAATACAAAAATAGGGTTGGGGATGTGACTCAGTAGTTGAGTGCTCCTGAGTTCAATCCCTGGTACCAAAAAAAAAAAAAAAAAAAAAGTCATTTCATTGTTCTTAATTTTACAGTGAGGGTTTGTTGAGGGTTTGTTTGGAAATACCTTCATTCCCTCACTATAGTTCCTGGTTCATGGCTTTCCCATCTTTTTCACCTTGATTTTATAGGATTTTTGTATGGATTCTGTGTTGGTTCATTTTTTTTTAATTATTATTGCTCATCTTTGAGCAAGAATATTTCTTACTGACTCAAAAGGTTGAATCAAAAGATTGAAGAACTGGGAGAACACATAGAGCAGACAAGAAGGAAACTTGGGTGTGAGTCAGGATGAGGGTCATTGTGCACAAGAACTAGTTTTCTTTCTCTTTGGCTGACAAAAATGGATAGCCACAGGTCCGCTCCTCAGAGGTCCTTCTCTGTTCTACAGCAGTGTTACAAAGTGGCCTGTTGAGAATCACCAGCCGTCTATGCACCACCTCTTCTACTCTGGTATGTGAAACGGGGAACATCTTTACAGCCAGCCAATACACTCTGACTTTTTTATCCTGAGCAAGGAGTTTTTATTCTTTGTTTGTATTTGTTCTTGTTTTTTTTTTTTTTTTTTTTTTTTCTTTTGGACCGAGTGCTATTCTCTAAAGAACTCTGTGCTCTGCTCTTCCTGAGAACCACAATCTTAGACACTTTCTTCATTAAGAAAAATTAAGAGGTTTTATTTCTTAGGTAAAATTTCGGTTCACAAAAATTGAATCGATAATTCAGTTTTCATATATCTCGTGTCCACCCCTACCTCCACAGTTTTCTCTATTATTGACATGCTGTGCTTCCGTGGTGCATATATTTCAATTGATTAGTCAATATTGGTAATGATTGTCAATTAAAATCAATACTTTAAATTAGGGCTTCACTGTGTTGTACATTCTATGGGTTTCAACAAATGTATAATGAAGTATCTACCATTATAATATCAAACAGAATAATTTCACTGCTCTAAAAAATGCCCTTTTCTCCTTGTAGTCATTACTCCTTCTAGTTCCACTCCATGTCGCTGGAAACTTACTGCATACATAATTTTTCTTTTCTCAGTTTGTCTCATAGCTGGAATTATACAGTAAAAGACACCTTTGGCTTATTTCATTGGCTTATTTCATGTAGTAATATCATTCAAGAATTCTCCATGTCTTTTTATGACTTGATAATTCATCTCTTTTTATTGCTGCACAAGAACTAGTACATCTATTATATGGATATATTACATTTTTTAATGTATTCTAGTATTGAAGGACATTTTGCTTGCTTCCAAGTTTTGGCAAATGTGAATAAAACTACAAACATTCACAGCAGAGTTTTTACCTCATTTGAGTAAATACAAAGGATACATAATAGCTTTCCATAGTTTTATAAAATTCTGCCAAATCTGTCTTCCAAAGTGTCTGTACCATCTTTCATCCCCATCAGCAAAATGAGTCAGTGGTGCAGTCAATTTCATCTCTTGCCTGGTCTACTGCAGTGTCTCCTAACTGCCCTCCTGGCTCTTCCTTCTGATACCTGTCAGTCTCATGTTCCCTCCCAGCAAGAATGCCCCCTTTTCTTTTGGTATTAGGGATTGAATCCAGGGGCATTTAACCACTGAGCCACATCCCCAGCCCTTTTTATTTTTTTTTATTTTGAGACAAGGTCTTGCTAAGTTGCTTACGGCCTCACTAAGTTGCTGAGGCTGGCTTTGAGCTTGTGATCCTCCTGCCTTAGCCTCCTAAGTTACTGATATTACAGACATGTACCACCACACTGGCCAGAATGCCTCTTTTAAGGTTTAAGGTAGATCATGTCAATGCCTACTTCATAAAGCCCTACATAAGTCATCTCAAGTCAAGTCTCCAACTTCATCTCTTAACCAGTTACCTCTAAGTCATTTTGTTCTGTTAACCCTGACCTCCTTGCCATATGCAAAGCTGCCAAATTTGCTTCTGTTTCTGGGTTTTTGCACTCACTTTTCTATCTGCTTAGAATCTCTTACTCAAGATTCTGGTATGAATCATTTCCTCACTGGATTTGAGTAGAGAGGGCTTCTCTGGTCACCTGTTCCTCCATCATGGTAAGTGCCTTAATTCTGTCTTTGTTCTGCTGTCAGCACTTACACTACTTGATGTCACACCATATTTCCTGGTTTATTTATTTAGTGATCAGTCTGTGGACTGGACTATAAAGACCTTGGGAGCAGAGAACTGTCTGTTTTTGTGCACTCTTATATTGCCCACATCCGAAATAGTGCAAGGCACAGAGCAAGCAATCAATATATTCCCATCAAATGACTAGAAAATGTTTAGAAATATTTACCCTCAACGATGATAGGTTATTACCCTTTGGGGAGTGAAGTGAGGATGGAAATGGTAGAAGTTTTAGTCTGGAATCTTGGGCCATTTGATTTATAAGAAGCAGTAAAGGGAGAAATTTACTGTTATCAATTATCTTTCTCAATGCTGCTAGGTTACTTTCCCCTTGAATAGTCACTGTATAATTTTGTTTTAAACAAATTGTGGAGCCAGACATGTACAGATAGATGCTCCTTGATTTACGGTTGGAGTTAAGTCCTCATCAACTCATTGTACATTGAAACTATCCGAAGTTGGAAATGCATTTAATACATCTAACCTACCAAAAACATCCTAACTCAGCCAGAGCATGTATTTCACTCTAGTGAGTGTGTGACTGACTGGGAGCTGCAGCTCACTTCTGCTGCTTCATGTACTACATACCATTAGCCAAGGAGAAGGTCAAAATTCAAAATTAGAAGCACAGAATCTACAGAATGCTTACTTACTTCCCATACATTCGATGTGGAAAAACACAATCTTTTTTATTTTTTACAATATTTTTCATTAAGGAATTTTTAAATCATTGCATCTATTATTTTTATGCCTCTAGTCAAAGAACTCAGTATTTCTGTCAAATAGTCTTTTATGCTCATTTATCAAATTGTTTGTTAAGAAATTCCTAATGAACACATAAATAAGTGGTAGCAGATTCATTAAGATAATTATTCCAGTTTGAAGATTTAAAAAAAAGGTTGAAAGACAGATGGATAACATCTAAATTGAAGCAAGTTTTAAAAAATAAACCGATGCACTTAATGGCACACATTTCTCCTTATCCCCTCCATCTCTCTTTTATTTTGTGTTCTCTCTTTCCTTGACACCTGCCTTGTACTCTGTCTTAGCACCACATGGGCCCTTCAAGTGTCCTTTGATCAAGCTGCACAGGGCAGGAACAAGAACTACAATGTAACCTGGGCATTTTAGAGACAGAATCATCATTTGCGATTTTCCTGTACATTTATCTAAGACGTGTTGCAATATTGGGATACTTACATAAGATGATGCACTAAAACATCTAAGACTATTTTGCCTTCATTTCATCTCTGGAATTTGTGCAAGTAAGTTGATAAAACGGGATCTCAAATATTATAATTAAGTTTGCTTTCCAAATATTCAACAGCTTGATTGTTCTTCATTCTATTGTTAGAAGGCAGAGTGAGCATAATTGTTTACTCTTAGGAAATGAAGATTGAGTTTAAGAAGAAAACATAATCATTGATGTATTTTCCTAGGAATTCTTATAATGCATGATACAGAAAGAAATGGTGAGGAGTATATGTGTAAAACGTATGACTGTTGACCTCTGAAAAATGCTTTTTCTATTTGATATGACTTCCTTCAGTCCCAGTGGAGCCAATAGAGCAAAAAGTGAGGGTTTCCTAGAGCAGACTGTTGATGGGGGAGCAGAGTACTGTGAAAACTGATCCTGCATCTGATCAGTGATCAACTGATCCTCAGGAGATATTTATGTTCCAAAATTTTTCTTGAAATCAGATGACATATCTCCCTAAGGGCTTATATTTTGAACTAGAAAGCTTGCAGGGAAAGGGAAGTAAAGCAGGAGGCGGCCACGGAAGGAGAGGTCATGGGATTTTGACTCTTACAATTCTATGTCAGTGAAAATATTTCTGTCCACAGTGGACTTTTGGAAAATAGTTACACCCAAGTACCCACATAGTTATTTCCAGGCAATTAGTGTGCACAATTTCACTTATTAAGTTTCAAGTGCTGGATATGATTAGGAGAAACTGGCTTCTCTAGTTTGAAATCTTCTTTTTCAGTTGTACTATTCATATAAAGGGTACATTTAAATAAGCTACTCATTCAGTTCCATTTGATGGTCCCAAGTCAGAGTATATTTCTCCCAAATACTTCATAATTAATATTTTAAAGTTGTTATCAGGTGAATAAACTGTTACATATTCTATCCTGTCTTTTAATAAGTTTCATAAAAGGCTAATACATAGGGTTTGAATCAGACATTCTCAACTCCTGTGATGGGGCTAGGCCAGCTGGATTTGATTGTCCTACTATACCTATCTACTCTCAAGCCCTCACTTTATAGGCCTCATGCAGAAGCAGGTGGCCACCACAGCCCCCCTGTGCAATTTCCATCAACCTGCCTGGTCTTGGAAATAGCTGCTTCCTGACCACTCTTTGGGATGTTGGAATGCAGTCATACCCAGGCCCTTTTCAGAAGAATGACCTAAGAAGGAAGCTCACTTAGACTTAGGAGACTGGCTTGAAAATCTTTGAATAGAGACTTCCAGGGTCTCAGTGTACAAAACATGGTAGAGGGCAGGAAATTCCAAGATCCTGGTAACTGGAGAGGGGAGAAGGGCATCAGTTCCAGGTTGCTGGTTTTGGAGCCCTTTCCACCCCAGGGAAAGACTCACCAAAACAGAGCCATTGTTGGGTGTCTTGAGTGGGGTTGTGTTATTCAGGGAAGCAGCACTACTGGCCCAGGGTTGAGGCTGGAACTGATTTTGTGTGCTGCCAGCAGCCTCCTGGTGGAACCTTTCCAACATAGCTGGGGGAACTGAGAGGTTGGTCTGTCTGCAGTACAGAAGGTTTTTTTAGAAAAGTAGCCTCACAGGGGAATCCATTAGTGATATTTCTTTTATTAACATATCTGTATTCTGAGCTGTACCCTCTCCTCCAACTCTCCACCCAAAAAGAAAAAAACACCCTAAGGTAATACCAATCCTTCACCCAGGCTTCAGAATGATCTGAAGACAGATACAGATAATTACCCCAGCTAACTTAATTGCTTATACTATGAAGCAGGAAAGGAGGCAAACTTTCACTCATTTCATCTCATAACCATCATGAGGAAGATGTAAGTATTCATTATCATTACATTTATTTTACTGATAAGTAATTTGAGGCTCAGCCACCTTAAATGACTTGCTCAAACAATCAGGAGAAGCCATATTAAATTTTGAGCTGAAGTCTGTCTGATTTTGGAGTCTGAGTCTGTAACTGAGGTATTTCGCATCTCCAGTGCATGTTTTTCTTATAAAGTACCAAGACTACCTTCATGTTCAGTCAATAATGATACCAGCAATTATTATTGTCTGTCCCATCTCTGCCTGGAAATTCAGAGTTATAAATAATTAATCTTAAAAATCATAAATGAGTTTTGTTCAACAGGGAATTTTGGAGAGAGGAAATTTAGATTTATATCCAAAGCTGATATTTCAATCATTTCCTCACAGACAAAAATATCTGGTGGCAAAATTTCAGGGTATTATACTTTGAAGTATAATAAAGTTAATGTCTGAAAAAGAGAATACATTTGAAATGCCATATCTATTATCAGTAATGTACTTCCTAAGCGCAAAGTACATTTAAATATATTCTACCAGCCCACCACCAAGGCATGTTTATTTATTTCTCATTTATTCCCTTTCTTATTTCAAAAGGGTTTAAGATGGCAGACTCACAAATTTATTTCAACAACTTTACTTTTTAAAGAAGTTTCTTTCCTTTTTCTGTTAACTTGATAAATTTGATCAAAGTTTTCTCTGGTTTTGTGTTAGTCTTTTTTTTTTTTTTTCCAAACTGTGGATGACCATTGTATAAGAGAGACTGTGGAGGCTGCACATTTGTGTGCAGAAGTCATTTATGATGAAGTTGGCTTAATTCCCCAGAGGCAAACTCTTGCTAAAACAAGGTTGAGTAAGGATAGTGTTGAAGTCAGAGATATTTTTCTCCAAGTGAAGGCCTAAGAAGGACTTGGTGCCTCCTCTGCACCCACCCAAAGAAGCAAAGGTCTGACAGAGGGAGGTCCTATCCCCCAGGTCAGGCAGAAAGGACTCCAGGAATGTTGGGGGAAAGCTCTGAGGAGAAATTAAGTTATTTGAAGAGTTGGAGTCAAGATTTTATTTTTGGAATTGTTTGGGGACAGAAATGGGGGAAATGAATGAGGCAGAGACCTCTTTCATGGGCCTTACCCAAGGACTACAGACTTTCCACCAGGAAGTCTTCTTTGCCCAAAAATATCTTTGAAAATATTCAATTAGACACAAAGCTTAACATTCCACTAATTACCAAGTCTTTGATTAGTAAGCATCCTCTGAGGTTGAAAATTGGTCTCTAAAAGCAGATTCCTAGTTTCATCACTATTAGTTATGTAATCTTGGAAAACACTTCATTTGTGTGCCCTCAGTGCCTTTATCAGTACAACAGAGATCATATCAGTATCCCAAGCAGTGTGGTTGTGAGGATGGGATGGACAGACCCACAGAAAGCACGTAGAACAGCATCTGTCACACAGCGAGCCCTTGGTAAACTCCCAGCTAGTTACTCATCTGCATGAATTAGTCTAAGCAGATTTCCTGTTTCTTATGGGTAGAAAGAGGGAGGATGTCATAGTGTTGGAAGGGTTTGAGATGTGGTGGAAAGAAGAAGTAGACTTGGGGAAACCAAAGACTTTGGTTAGGAAACCAAAGCCAGGACTTCATAGGTTGATAAGAGGTGGTGGTAGAGATCTCCACAAATAATTTTTACCTACATTAAAATTTTACCTGGTAGTTCAAGCAAATTCAGAAAGGCAGAAAATGGAATAGTTGAGGAGGGGAAGAAATGGAGAGTCATTGTTTAATGTACAGAGTTTCTGTTTAGGACAATGAAAATGTTCTGGAGAGGGATGACAGAAAGGAGCTTCACTATACCAAATTGTACACTTAAAATGATTGAAATGGCAACACATAGGTTCTTTATACTTTTCCATAATAAAACCATATTTACCTACTTTTGTTCCTTCCCCATTTTACAGAAAACAGAAGTGCTGTCTTTTCTAACCAGGGAAATGAGACACAAAAGAAGGGCGTATCATGACCATGCAGCCCCATTTCCTTTCCAGGATTACTGAGTGGAGAGAAAGGGTGGGGCTGCAGCCCAGAGATTAAGTCTAAGAACTATGACTTCCCAGGCCTGGAAGAGGTGACTGTACCACAGAACGAAGTACAGGCCTGGCCTTCCCTGTCCCCAAAACTTGCCCTGAGACACTGCTAATCTTTAACACAGCAGCCCTTTCTCAATGTTCCTATTCCATGATGAAATTTTCTGGAGGTTAGGGGAGGCATTTCAGCCCAATGTATTTTACACCACTTGGAGAAACACCTGAGCTATGTTCTTTTGATAATGCAAAAACTTATGACCATCAAAGTTCTAATGTTCTCTCTGTATCTCTCCTTTACAGCCTCATTGTGACATCTTCTAAAGAGTAGTTCTTTTGAATTTAAATTACTCTCAGTCATGTAGTGATGCCGGTAAAAATGTTTCTCTGCTAGAAACTGTGATCTCCCATTGAATGTCTTGATACCATTATAAAAAGAATCAATGGGCCATAGATATATGGCTTTCTCTGTTCTATTACTTGATCTAGATGTCTATCCTTATTCCACTTGAACACTCTTTTTGGTATTGTACCTTTGTAATTAAGTTTTAAAATTGGGACGTATAAGCCCTCCCTTCTTTTTCCAGATTTTTTTTTTGGGGTGCTGGGGATCAAACCCAGGGCCTTGTGCTTACAAGGCAAGCACTCCAGCGAGTGAGCTATCTCCCCAGCCCTGACTTTTCTTTTTTTTTTTTTTGAGGTTCAAATGTTACATCTTTGCCAAAAAAGAGTATTGGCATTTTGATAGTGATCGCAGTGAATCTGTGTATAACTTTGGTCAGTATTGCCATTTTCACAATATTGTCTTCCAATACATGTATTTGGGCTGTCTTTACATTTATTTGTGTTTTCTTTAAGTAAAGTTTTGTATTTTTTACTGTAAAAGACCTGCTTTTTCTTGGTTTAAATTTATTCCTAAGTATTTTATTCTTTTTTAATGCTTTTGCAAATGGAATTGTTTTCTTAACCTCCTTTGTGAATTTTTCATTCCCAGTATATAGAAATTCAGTGGAAGAAAAATATCTCAACTGTACCTCAATTCTAACATTGTCACCTATAATTTCATGTCCTTTATGAAATTAGCAAATGGAAAGTAGCCTAATAGACTTTTCCAGATAGTCTGAATATATTATCATTCACTTTGGCCTTTGTAATACCTAGTTGTCTTTCATTAACAAATAAATTGTGTCTCAGTCCAAAAAAAAAAAAAAAGAGTAGTTCTCCAAGTATGGTCCCTGGGAACTTGTTAGAAATGGAAATTCAAGGGCGTCAATGAAGATCTATGGAATCAGAAATTCTAGGAGTGGAACTCAGCACCCTATTTTAACAAGTCCTCTAGGTGATTCTGATGAACACTAACATTTGAGAACAACCCTTCTCCTCTGTTCACAGCTTGACAATTAATGATAGTTCTCTGCCCAAAAAATGTGATTTAATGCTCCTCTATGATGTGAACTTGGTGGCATTCCTTATTTTCATGTGCCCATTATTTTATTGTAAGTGATGGATAGTTTTGGTGAATGACGTGGGAAGAGACAGGTAGAAGAATCCCTATGATGACATCTTCATCAAAGAATCTTTTATTTTGTTGTTAACAAATGGGAATTATCTGTATGATACTTGATTGCAAAATATAAATGTCAATTTCTCAACTGTGCAGGGGTGAAAAATGAGTGCTAGAAAGCACTGGAATATATTCTGAAGCCAGAAACATGAGGGCAGATAAGGAATATTTTTCTTTCCTAAGCCCACAAGGCCAACTAGTGGAGATGATGATGGCAGGGAGTTGAGAGTAGGTAAGGAGAATAGTAAAATAACTATCAGTGTATACAGAGTATCCTTCATAAATATTTATTGAATAAATGAATAAAAGTATAAAAATAGGCAGAGGGTCTCCAGTCTTATATATATTTTTAAATATTTAGGTATTTGCAGTACTTAGGTATTATTCTAGTAGCTATTTATTTCAGATTAGGACTAATGTCACTTTTGTTTGTTTCTTTTGGTGCAAATGTTAAATATGTTAACATTTTCCATCAGATTCTGCTTCATGTGTGAAAGATATCAAAATACAATTTTTAAAAATATTTTCTATTACCCTGTACCCTATGTCTACATAGTCAGCATGATTTCATTCACCAATTCAAGCTATATATGACACACCTGAGGGATAAGAAAAGCCCTCCTCATGCTTTTGAGTTTCAAAATCTAGGTCTTGTGGAAAGAGGAAAGACCCAGGCAAAGAAAATATGAGAATATGAATAGTCAAAGCAAAGTTTCCAACATAGTGATTGTCTAGAGATGCTTTGCATTAATGAAAAGGAGTCAGGAAGGAAAGCAGGAGAGACAGAGGAGGGGACATTGAATCTTGTCTGACCTCCAAACCAAGAAAACCATGAGGAGGACAACAGCACATCCAGATAAATTTCCTTGAAGTGAACTGAGAGTGCTACCCAGCCCCCAGCTACCACTCCTGTGTGGAACTTTAGAGGACAGTAGGATCCAGTGCAAAACTGACTGGTGGTCTAGACAGAGGCTGGAGACAACCTCACAAATAGGGCTGAGGCAGACTGGGCTGATGGGGATATGAGAGAAAAGAGATGGAGGGCTGACAGAGGCAGCACATATTTTGGAACTAGGCTTGCTGATGGAATGTAGAAAAAGATGAGGAAATTTGGGCTGGGATATAGCTCAGTTGGTAGAGTGCTTGCCTCGCAAGCACAAGGCCCTGGATTCAATCCCCAGCACCACAAAAAAAAAAAAAAAAAAAAAAAAATGAGGAAATTCTCTTTCACTTAATGAGAAAAATCTTAGGTATCTGGTTTCCAGTACTCGATGCTTGCTTAGGAACCATTGGTGTTATCTGACTGTGCCATGGGGTCAATATGGTTTGTAGGCTACCTTGGAAATTATAATCAAGTTATTATCTTGTTTTATAAAAAAATATACTATGAATTCTAAGTGACTGTCTTAGAAATCAGACATTTGTGTTCAGGCTTGTTATTAAGATAAACTGGCTCCTTGGAGCAATTAGAAATTAAGAAAATAGATTTGGAAGAAGGGAGACCTACATGACCAGAAGAATGCCCTCAATGGCAAATGACACCAAACCTAAGTCAAAGTGAAGTTCTCAACAGAGAAGTTCTGTTATTTTTCTTAAGAAAAAAAAAATCTAATGGTAGATTGACTTCAGTAAGGGGGTTTTTAATATCAGCGGGTCAACAACATCTTCAAGGACTCAGGTTTCCTCAAGCTTAATATTACATTTATCTTTATGCTTTTAGCAAGATGGCTATATCAATTTCAAGCATCATACTTTCATATGACAACACCCTTTTCTATGGAGAAGAAACCTTCTGACAATAGCTCTATCAATCTTTCCTGGAGGCAATTCTATTATCCAGAATTGTATCACATGTCAATGTCTAAACTCACTGGTTGGGAAACTGGAGACTAACAACTGGTTTAAATCAATTAAGATCCACCCATCCTGAGTCTGGAACTGAAGTTGGACTTCTCAAAACAAGAGAGTTTTTTTTTTTCATTTTTTAAAGAATGGGTTCTGTTGATAAAAAAGAAAAGAATGAATGTTGGGCATATTCCATTTGAATTTGAACTTGTCTTGGATATTTAATAATTATATGATCCTAAACAAGTCAATTACTTTCTTTATGCTTTGCATTTATTAACTTTACAGTGGAAAAAATGAGTATCTAATCCATAGACTTTTTGAGAATTACATGCAGCAATATTGGCAAATTGCATAATTGCCTTAGATACAACTGTCAAACAATTTTCATTGTTAATATCACCATTAGAAAAGAATAGTATTTAAATTGGATTTTTCAGATCTAGGAAACATTCGCTTATATTTTATTGACACAAAAATATCACAACAGTGAGATTTTATTTAATATATGGAACTTTTCTTTTTGTCCTTAGATTTTTGAAATTTTGTAGAAAGTAGCTTACCACGTATAGGCAAAACATATAAACCCAATCAAAAGTAATGTGGCTTTTCCTAAGCCTTGTTTCCATATTCCATCTAGGAGGGAGAACAGCCTACAAACATAGCACTCCAAACAGGCCTCCTCCCTACAACTCCACAAGCATAGAATTTATAAAATTTATCATGCTCTTTTAATGATTCACTGAGTTCCAGCAATGTCTTAGCACATTTCCCTCAAACTGATTTCCTCAGGGTCTCCTCCAAGTGGAAACAATCAAAAAAAATAAGAGTCTATATTTTAAATGCTCCTCCACTAAGCCAATAATAAGCAGCTTCCTCCTGCCATCCTCCTGGTGGCCAGGATAGTACAGTCTGAGCAGGGGACTTTGGATCATGGGAAAGACTACAGGACTCCAGAACAGAAAGGGATTGAGATTTCATCTCCCATGTGAGAAAAGCAATGACTAGGGCAAAAAGAAAAATCTTTTTTTCCTAGAGGTTAATTAGCAGCAGGAATGAAACCAGGCAAGGAATTGCTGAACTTCCAGTCAAAGTCTTTTCTCAACATGCCCCACAAACCCTGATCTGGCCTCCTTGTTTGACATAAACATTTTCATTTTCACAGTAAAGAAGACATAGTTGTTGTTTTTTAGGAAAGCTCTCTCCTCCATTTTCAATTTTTAGGCAAGTGATTTAAATAGAACTGACCTCATACCTGTCTCATGGGATGCTTGACTCCTGAACTTGTGTATCCAATTCTCCCGGACACAATGATGGTTTGAAGGATAAGCATATTACCTAACTAGAGGCAATTAAACATTAGAATATCTTTGTTGGATCCTGTGGGAAAGAAAACCTTTCCATTCCTGCTGGATTTGACAGTTTGAGGATGTGAAGCTTGGAAATACTGCCACTGCCTTGCTACGATTCAGAGCATCAGAGGAGAACCTTCCAGAGCAAGCAAAACAGAAAGGTTGATCTGTTGACATCATTTGTGCCCTGAATTAGCCAATGTTTATAGTCAGCAGTGAGAACCAATAAGTTACTAGTTTTGTTTAAGCTGGCTTGGTTGGGTTTCCTATCATTTAAAATTGAAATATTCATAAAGACTTTTCCTTAATTCAGTTCTCTATTTTCTTTCCTTTATACTCTGACTCTAAATGTCAAAGGAACATATAGGGGTCAATGCTATCATGATGTTCAGGTTGCAGTGACTACATACAAAGAGTTTGTTCTCCATGTCACATGGATTCCTGTATTTTGCAATCCATTGCTAATACATTTGCCATAATTACTGTAGCACCTTTGCATGCTGAGAAGTCAAACACTGATCTTTCCTGTTTTACGGTGCTACTGTTTGTTTATTTGAAGACCCTTGGCTGAGCACTAGTTAGCACCATCTTCATCTGTATTTTCCACCTATGCTTGACCATTTTTAATTTTCCTAGAAAGCTTCCCAAGGATAACTTTACCTAATGTTTCTACGAGAAAAACTTTTTTCCCTTTTTATTCCAGATTTCTGTTTAAAACACTTTGATTCTAGGCTGCAGATTTCAGCCTTTCATCCTAAAACCAACATGAGTAACAATAAGCAAAGCCTTGTTCAAGCATATGTCCCCATTAATAGATTGCTCTATTTCTACTTTTTCATACACTAGTAAATTCTTGAAAAATTGTCAATACTAATTCCTTTACAAATATATTCCCTACCTATTTCTTAAACTACCATAATATGGCAAGTAGACTTTTTCTCTTTACTCAAACTACACTTCAGAGGCATCAGTAATTTCCTCACACATACATTGGTTCTCTTTGTGGCATTTGATTTGTCCTTTTTACTGTCCCAGCTCTCTGCTAACTCACCACTCCAGCTTCTTCAAATATGTCACCTGCTTCTGTATTCTAAGCCTCACTTTTGGTAGCTCCATGCCTGCCCTTTTGTACTTTTCTCCTCCTCAAACCCCTGCCTGTGCTCCACTGCCCTCTGCATCTCACCCCGGGTCTCAATTGCTAATGTAACACTGTGTCCCGTTTCCATATGGAACTCCAAGAGTTTTAAATCTCAATGGTTGGAGGAGAGAAAATCTGACATTTGAAAAGTCAAAAAAAGTCATCACATTCTACAGAGTCTCTCTTTTACCTTTGTGCAGACTGCTCCTGTTTTTACGAAAAAGTAAAGGCTTTACTCTGGCGTACAGAATATTAAGAAAATAGGATTCCAAGAACCTAAACTTCCTTGAACGATAGTATAAAAGGTGATCTACATTATGAGCACAGTTGATCTGTGAAGATTCTGTATCCTTTAGAAAACTGTCCTCATTTTTCTAAATGTGAATTTAAATTGCATAGTCCATTAGCACAACTGTTGATCCTGGAAGATGAAATGTCCAACTTGATATTAATTTTGATTGTTCCCTTCTTTTATCTTGGCCTTGGACTTTGTGATGCTGAACTCAGAAGAGGAAAACATGTTGAAAGGACATCTACAGGAAAAAGTAAGCTGGTTTCTGTGAGAGATACATCAGACTATAGGTGATGCTGAGGGATGGCTGATAGAGGCTCTATGTGAAGGGGCTTGAGTAGTGGATTCCTTTACAGCAAGTGTTACAGAACTTGCGGATCCTTTAGCTTCAATTTGGGGAACTGGAGGAAAGCTATCAGCTCATTCTTAGGAGCTGTCTGTAGGTAGATGGAATTTGGGGGAAAGAAGTGACCTGCATAGGTGTAGTTTAGCAGTTTGGCCCCAGAACTGGTTGCAGAGGTATGTGACAAGACAGACTGGTGAAGTAAGTAAACCCTCACTAAACATTCTCAAAATCTTTAGGATGGGGAACAAATCTGAATTTCAAAGGAGTTCCAAATATTGAAGATTAGCAACAAAGTAAAGACACCAAAAAAAAAAAAAAAAAAAAAAAATCTGAGGGGTTGGGGATTTAACTCAGTAACAGAGCACTTGCCTAGCATGTGCAAGGTTCTGGAAAAAAAAATTGAGAATCCTGGGTTATAATTCTCAATTCACATCTCTCATTGCCATTATATTTCTGAGCTTTAGTGCCCATGTAACTAGAATGTTCCAGACATTTTTTACCTTAAGTTCTCTTGTTGGAAGCCATATCTTTAAGAATTATGGATAGGGAGAGCTTTGCCAGAGAGCAAATTCATTCACATTAAGAAACACCAGTGAGTGTAGTCATATCTGGTTTGGAATCATGACTCCAAATCCCCAATTCTGGTTAGGACTACTGCTTGGTATTTTCATATAAAATTTGTCAGTGTGCTTCAGTCTCCTCCCCTTCCACCCTCCCCTGCCTCTCCTTCTCTCTCTAATCTTCTTGTTTCTTGGCATAATTGGCCCTTATGACTTCAGGTACTCAATATATATTTGGCAAAGAGTGGAAGTTCCTGGGTAAGTCCCTGTACTCAATGATTCCAAGATTCTTAGCTTTCAAGATACCCTGAAGCTCGCTTAATGTTTACCAGACTTAACTTTTTGTAGTAGTGATTGACATCAACTCATTCTCATCTGAGATAATCTATCCCCAAATTAAGGACCCTTAGGTTTAGTAAGAGATATTATCTGATTGAGGGTGTTTTTATAGGAATGTGTATCTCTGTACTGAAGTTCTTTTCCATTATTTTATGCCTTGCTTTCATTCCCTGGCAACTAGAACTCAACTGAATTCATTTTCTCAAGATCAAACATTACTGTCAGGAAATTATTTGATTTCTTCAATAGGAGGTATAAATTATATATTTTAATATGCTATGTATCCCCCAAATGCAAAGTGTATTTGCATTTTATTAGTACAAGAAACAATGGTTATGATCAAACTTTTATTTTGTCAGACACTGAACTACATTTCACCCTTATACTCTGGAGGTGGGCATTGTTCTTATTTTATAGATAATCAAGTGTAGTTTACAGATGTCAAGTAACCTAACCTCCTTAAAGAAAGAGAATATTGAGTGGAGTATCTAGTTCTTTCTAAATCCAGAGTCTGAACGCTTTAACCATGGTAATCCTAAAACAGATTGGTTCGCATTAAACAAAATAAAGTTATAAATTATTTTTGTAAGATATCAGAAAGCACAATATCCATCTCTGGAAGTACACCTCCCAGTCAGCTGCCTACCCTGCTGTTCATGAGGCCAAGGATGCTACTTTGCTTGGCAGTATCCCAATCCAAATATGGACGAATGGATTTTTTTTTTTCTTTTTAGGCCACATGTTTCTGGATTACAACTGTGCAACTTTGAAAATAATAGCCTCTAGGGACATATCTGAAGGAAGACTCATAAAACATTGGCATTTGCATATGAAAATGTCTTTTTAAAAAACCAACAAATGCTCATATTCACTAGGGAATTGTGCTATAATCTCTGCAAAGGTCAGAATTTCATTTTTGCCAGAAAATGTTTTTATTTTTCTCACCAAATTCATCTTTAAAGAGAAATTTTTGTTTTGTTTTCTTAACTGAAACCCTGCAGTCACTAATGTTTAGGAGGAAGAGAGAAAGAGAGAGAGAAGAGAGAGAAGGGGGGAATGTTTTCAACCAATAATTTCTGTTCTACGCAGTATCATTATATGCTGACCCTCCTTTTTTCAGTACAGTCAACTTTCAAGCAGCACCTTTCTGGAATATTCACTCAAATATTTTTTAATAAGTTTCCAAGTCAATAAGATTCAAAATATAAATAAAAATCAATTCAATGCTTCTCAAGCCACACTCCTTTTGAACAATCCTTATTTTACTAATATTCTTAAAGCAAATGACATTAAAATAATTTATGCAGGTCTCAATAGAAACATCCTCAGTTTAATGCTGTATGTCTTACTATATATATAGGAAATCAAACTGTATGTGTTCTAAGAACATTATTCTAAGAATTCCCAAACTGATATTTGACCATAAAATCACAACTCTTAGAAGATTCTTAAGGGGGAAATCTTAGGTCTACCCAGTGGCATGATGATACATGTTTAACAGGCTTTCCAGGGAAAACTAAAGATTGATGTTGCATTTGACATTTTCCATGGTGTAAATATCCCACCAAAGTCAATTTCAAGCTACCACTGTGTCATCACTGAAGGCAAAATTGGGAGGAGATGAGATGCAACTCTATCTGCACACACCAGGTCTGAGGACCCTGAGAGCACTTGAGTGTCCATCATACTTCTAGTAAGTCGCTTTTGCAAAAGGAATCAGGATGAGAATTGTGCTGAGTAGCCTAGGTTCTGGAGTGGCCCTAATCCCACTCTTCAATTCATTCTCTTGAGTAAGCTACTTGACTTTTATGTGATTTAGTGTCCTATTCAAAATGGTAATGATAGAATTTCTATCTCATAGAAGTGTTGTGATGTTTAAATGATTTTTAGTCTTCTCACTAGTAAAATGCAGAAAATAATAATTGCTCTAATGTGAGGATTGTGGTGACACCAATGTGAGGTAATGAAACAAGAGTTTTTTGAAGATGGTATAAATGAGGGCTATTCTTATGAATCCAGTTTAAAAATAATGATGTCCTAGAATTATGAAAATGAAAGAGTGAAAAGTTTTGTGTCATTTAAATAGATATTGGGAATGATGTAGCTGGCATTAGGAACTGGGATGTTTTGTGGTAAGAAGCAATGCTCCCTTCCAAATTAAATTTCTACCATGAAGTAGTTAAACATTGAGCTTAACCTTTCTTTCCCTACTGAAGAGAAATTTTCAAATGAAAAAGAACTATACTTTAAACATAATGCATGTTTAAATGAGTTAGGAATCATGGGAAACTAAATTAACAAAATATTCATGGAGTTATAATTTTCAGAGAAGGAAATATAAAATGAATAAATATAGCACAAAATAATCTATCAAATGAAAGATGGAATTCTTAGGCAAAACTAGGTAGTTAGCATTATGATGAATTTTTAATTATACATATATTAAATATATAAAATTATATTTATATAATATTATATATATAGAAAAACAAACAAAAAAGTCTTCGAGAATTATACATATTGTTTTGTAGTGCTGGGGTTGGAACACAGGGCTTTGTGCTCAGTCTCTGAGCTTCACCCCCAGTCCAGAAAATCTTAAAATTTATAAGTAAATATAAAATGAAATGTCTGGCCAAGGACAGACTGAAGAGATGTCAAACCTGTTAAGTCCAATCAGCTGGTGAACAATAAAGAGCACACAGGAAAATAAAGGAACAAAGAAATTAAAGGAATGATATCAGACTTTTAAATTCACATTTTGAATCTCTGTTCACTTAGAATAATCATTTACATTTGTGTACCTTCAGTGAAATTTAACAGTGAAAGCAAGTCAGGATAGAATGTATAATCTAAAAGTGTTCCTTTGATTTTCTCCCTTAATTTATAACTCCAAACCATGCTCGGGCAGAGGAACTCCATTCTGGGGACCAAAGAAAAACCACCTGTGCAGCACAGTCTTCACTGTGGCCTTCCCTGTTAGTTATTAGTGAAAATCCTCATGGTTGAGTATTAAAAAAGATCAAAATATGATGCAGGAAGATTCCCATGCTGCCTTAGTTAGTGAAAAAAAAAAAAAAAAAAAAAAAGCCCCAAAAGCAAAATGAAAGATGGTGTATGTTTTATGCTATCTTCCATGAAAGAAGGAGGGAAAATATCAAAGTAAAAATTTGTCATGTGTCACATAATTAGAGATTAGTTTGGGAATAAGGTGGAGACAAGACTCATGAAACCCTTTGCATTATTTTGACCTTTTGAATCATGTGCATTTAATACCCATTAAATAATATTATTTGTGTGTGTGTGTGTGTGTGTGTGTGTGTGTGTGTGTGTGAAGTCCAGTACTCAAAGATAAATAAAAGCTTCAATCTCACCTCTAGTTTAACATGGACACCCGCAAAGGGGAAGTGATCTCGTGGGTGTTCACTCTCCATTCCCCACCCCACTCTGCTGCTCTGGTTGTTCAACAGTGTGGCTGACAGGCAGGAAATAATAGGACAAAAGGTCCTTCAAGACTAGTGCTTTTGCTGTCCTCTGTGTAACAAATGTCCAAATGCAGGCTATTTTTCTCTCCTGGGGACCTTTCATGGATCTTTGAGAGATAACTCAGTACTCAGACTGCCTGGCACCGTGAACATTATATGTTCTGGGATATTTTGGCTGAATTTCCAGTTTCTACCTTGTTTTTTTTTTTTGTTTTTTTTTTTTACCAAAAATCTCCCTAAAATCCCTCTTTTTCATCAGTCAGGACTCTTTTTCACTTTGAAAGACCTCTATTCCATTTTCCTCATGGCTTTGAAAAATCTGAGTACCTCATCTGAGTCAAACTCTGGGAGGTTCTCTCTCTCTGCAGGTTCCCTCTTAGCTCTGAATTCACAGGAGGCTGTCATCATTGACTGTCACCTTTGTCTTTTCTAAGGGTCAGGCCCAGTCTTAGCACTCTCCAAACATCAAGAGACACTGGTCAAATCTCTGGGGGCTGCCAAATATCCCCTGTAGGGCAAGTGGCTTGGCTGAGGGCCACGATACTAGGATAACAAGCCTCTTCAAACAAATCTTCCTCTCCTAATCTCCTTACCACTCTGCTAATGATGAGGCTAGGTTTGGTTGGTGACACATTTGGGGTTCCACCAAGCCCTCCACAAAGTCATGAGTGTGAGCATGTAGGCATGTCACACCCATTTCTCAGAAGAAACTCTGAAATCTGAAATAAGAGGAAAAGTCCTTACAGGCATGAAAAACAATGTAGGGCTACATAGGTCTCCAACATTTAAAAGACCAGGCCAAAGGACACTGAAGGTGGGAGTGAGTGAGAATAGAGGTCAATTATCTTTCATTTTATAAATTTATTGTTTCATATTTTTGTTGTATTAAAGCGTTTGGATCAAAATGCATATTTTTAAAAAGAATCATAGTCCAGTTCGTTAACTAAATCAAAAGGAAACTTTAAATTTTTAATAAGATTTTGATTTTAGTTTTATACTAAGGTGTTAAATCCCTGTTTGAGTGAAGCAGGGTCAAGAAAGAGGAACACAATTCAAGATAGAATGTATAATCTACAGGTGTTCCTTTGATTTTCCCCCTTCATTTTTAACTCCAAACCATGCTGCGGTAGAGGAACTCCATTCTGGGGACCAAAGAAACCACCTGTGCAGCACAGCCTTCTCTGTGGCTGAGGGGAGAGAAGAATGAGGACAAGAGGGAGAAGAGGTGAGGACTGGACTCACCTTGTTTCATCGATATAAACTGCCTCCAGCACGGACGCTGCATACTCAATGTTCTTCTTCAAGTCCACCACGTTCACGTCACCTTTCTCCAGCTGCTTCACTAGGCATCTTAGTCTATTTCAAAAGAGTAGCCAGAGAGAAAGAGAGAGAGAGAGAGAGAGGAGAGATGAAACTTTCCACACAACTATTTCAAAGTCAGTCAATAAAAATATTTTCAGGATTTTTTTTGTATAATTAAGACCAGTCTTTATCAGTGAATCAATTATTAGAAATGATATTCACCTCTTAATAATATTAGGGGTGTAGGTAGGTAGTTAGTTGAAAATTCAAGATGACATATTTAAAACACTCATAAAAGTATATTCCTATTGCTAGAATTTAGCATTTGGTGGCTCTGTTTCTTTAGATTTGGCACTAAGGGACTATTTAGAAAGCTCTTCTGGCTGCTGTAGTAGTTATTGTTCACGGTATACAGCAATTTATTTATAAAGGATAAAAGGAAAAAGTTAAAAACATGTAAGCAAAAAGCAAAAAAAAAAAAAAAAAAAAAAAAAGAATTACATGTGTATGTATAGAGGTTTTACTGGGATGTCTTTACCTGAGGCAAAACTGAAAACACTTTCTCTCATTTTGGCAGATAATGTGCCCCAACTCAAGAGGAGTTTAAGAGCATAGAGCTCAGCAAAGTCATGTCTAGAATCCTGACTTACAGAGACTGTGAGATAATTAAGGTTATTATTTTAAGCCATTGAGTTTTGAGGTAATGGTTATACAGCAATTGATACCTAATATAGTGAGATAATACAAAATACTTGAACAATGTTTTGGAAACTTCTATGCAGTAGATTGTAAACCAAATGTTTCTGAAAGTACTGCCTTATACTAAGCACACAGGGAACATATTCCTCACTGTCTACATACCATAGATAAGCAACGTGAAGATAATTGATCTGCTTTCTTGAACTGCAGACAGAACTTTAATTCTACTTCTGTTCAAAAGTATTTCAAAAGAGAGAACAGAGTACATCTACTTTTAGGCACTAGCTTAGAGATAACTTAGCAGTTTTTCTGACAATTTGTTTTGGATGATTTCCAATGTCAAGGCCTAGGGTATGAAGACAAGTTAGGAATTTCAGCAGAGGCATTTGACATTCCTCCATCTATAAAAGACACTTTATTTCTCCTTGAGAAAAAGCCACTGCTAGATTAAAACCTTTAATTCACGAAATAGTAAATAATTGCTTTCTTACATCTTTACTTTCATGTGTTAAAATATTAGCAGACAAAAACATTGCAAAATGAGTTCTAGATACCACTAAGTGTCTCATTAACACAGACTGAGCAAAGCAAAGAGCAACACAAATAGCAACTAAAACAAATTACTTAGAAAGGAAAAAATTAAACCTGTTTTTCAGGCTTGTCTGGAATACCAAATGTGATGACAATGAAGTAGCACATGTAGGATTTTGGGATTTGGGGAAGTTTATGACCAGAAACATAATACATGGTCAAACTGCCTTTGATTTATGGATGTAAAAGAATGAGCTTTCTATCTGCACTCCCATATTCTTGTAGAAATTACTTAAGTACCGTTTGGTTGTACCTGGTTGTATAATATGCTTTAAAAAGAGTAAGTACTTAACATATTGATCCTTTTAGTGGCTGACTAGTGTTCCATTGTGTTTAGGTACCACATGTTCTTTATCCATTCATCAGTTGATGGATGCTTAGGTTGTGCTCATTTCTTGGCTATTGTAAACAGTGCTACAAAAGAGATAGGATGCAGATCTCTCTTCCACGTTCTAATTTCATTTCCTTTGGATGTATACCAGTAGTGGGAGTGTTGGATCATATGGTGACTCTATTTTTAATTCTTTGAGGATACTCCATAATATTTTCATGGTGGTTGTATTAAATTCCTACCACCAGTGTGCAAGGGTTCCCTTTTCCTTGTCCTCAGCGGTACTTAACTTTATTTATTTATTTTTGTTTTATTTTGGTGCTCTACCACTGAGTTACATCCAAGTCCTTTATTTATTCTTTAATTTATTCATTTGCACACACAAGTGAGTGTTATATTTGAGTAATATATATATATATATATATATGTATATATATATATATGTATATTTAGAGGCAGTGTTTTGCTAAATTATCTAGGCTGTTCTCAAGTTTGCTATCCTCCTACCATGGCCTACTGAGTTTCTGGGATTATAGGAATGTGCCACCATGCCCAGCTGACAATAGCCATTATTAATAGAGTGAGGTTTAGTTTTCATTTCCTTGATGATTACTGATGTTGATCCATTTTTTTCATATACTTGTTAGGTATCCATATGTCTTCTTTTTGAGAATTGTCTACTTAGTTATAATGACCATCTTAAAATTTGATTGTTCCTTCTGTTGGGTTATTGGAGTTCCTAATCTATTCCACGTATTAACTCCTTATCAGATAGTTTACAGATATTCTGTCCAATTCTGTAGGTTGTTTCTTCACTCTGATGATTGTTTCCTGTGCTATGCAAAAGTCTTTTAGTTTTATGAACTCCATTTGTCGATTTTTGCTCTGTTTCCTGTGCTTTTAGGGTCCATCCAAATATCCTTGCCCATTCCAATATCCTGAAACATTTCATCTGCTTCATTCTAGCAGTGTCACAATTTAAAGTCTTACATGTATATTTTAATCCATTTGGAGTTTATTTTTGTAACCTGTGAGAGATATGGGTCCACTTCCATTTTTCTACATGTAGATATACAATCTCCCAGCACCATTTATTGAAAGACTCATTTCTCCAATGTGTATTCTTAGCACCTTTATTGAAAATCAAACATCAGTAGATGCATCAGTTTAATTTTGGGTTTTCTGTTCTGGTCCATTGATCTATGTGTCTTGTTTTATGTCAGTGCTATACTAGTACTGTGCCAGCACAGAAAGACAAGTACTGTATGATCTCACTCAAAAGGTGAATATGAGAAAGCTGATCTCAGAGCAGTTGAGAGTAGAGTGGTGGTTCCTAGGGTAGAGGGGAGAAAGGAGGAGGAGGAGAGAAAGGTCAATAAGTGGGTATTTAGTTACAGTTATATAGGAGTAAGGAGTTCTGGCCCACTGTTCACAGTAGGATGACTATAAATAATAATAACGTACTATATATTTTTGAAAAGTTAGAATAAAGTGTTTTGAATGTTTTGCCATAAAGATATTATGAATGTTTGAGGAAATAGCTATGATTTCAAAATTATATAATGTATATTCATTAAAATATCATGATATCCCATAAATATGTAATTTTTTATGTTTTTATGTGTCAGTTAAAATTATTTAAATTAAAAAATAGGAAAAAATAGGAACTTCTGATGATTATCTCCTTTTAATTCTGAGTATCTGCAATCTATTTTAGTTTGAGTTTGCAGTTTGTCCCACTTAAACAGAAACAAAAGCAACACTGTTCAAGCTCTTAGAGATAGGTATGGCCAAGAAACTAAATTCTGGCCAGTGTGATATGAGTGGAAGTTGTTGGGTAAGACTTTCAGAACAATTATTTTGAAGAGGATGCGCTCAGTTGGAAGGAGTCGTTTTATATCCTTTGCCCATTCCTTAAGGTCTAGAATGAAGTGAAGCTGTCCAAATGTTCAGCTGCCATCCAGGATCACTCCAAAAACATGGCAGAGATGAAAGATGGAAGTGACCAGGATATCATGCTGTGAATCACTGCATCACTGGAGTGAGCTGTCCACCTCAGGACTTGTTTCAGATGAGAGGGCAACAAGGATTGTGGTATAGTCATTGTTTTTTTGATTTTTTTTTTTTTTTTTTTTTTTGGTGTGTGACTGAACCCAATCCTAATTGATAAATGAAAAGAATAAAAAATCACAATGAAGAACTCAAGAATGGCAGAAAGAAACTTCATATAAGTTAAGAGGAGCTCTCCTCTTGGAGACTATTCACAGGTGCACCACTAACTCCTACAGCAAACAGTTGTTCCCAAGGGAATTGTCCTTCCAGCAACCACAACTATGAAATCTAAGGAAGAGGCTGTGTTTGTTGCACAATGAACATACCCTTCACTGAGACGTCTGAGCATGGTTTAAAAACAAACTCACAACTCACACTATTGACCCAAAAAGAATGAAAAGAAAAGAAATATTTATTGTTTTGCATTATTAGAACTCCTGTTGTTCCCTTTGCTTGCATGCAAAAAATACTATTGAATGTACAACTATGCATATGAATATATAAATAAGGATATATATGAATATTGAATACATATGTAAGTATATATACACACACATGCACACATATATTTAAACTCTTCTTTCTTATTGAAACCCTGTTCCCCCATATCCCTATCATCTTTAACTGTCTGAATAATGCTGTAATTACAAGGTATATTTAGGATGCTGTCCATCTCATAAGGCCTTTGAAGATTCCCATTCATCGTTGGTTTTTCCCTAGTTATAAACTAAATCATACTTCATTTATTCCACACTGAAACTTCCTTAACTTTCATTATAGTTTCAATTATTTTATGTGTGCTATTTTTCCCCCAACTGATCTCTGATCAAATAAAAAATTACCAGGCAAGCAAAGAAACAGGAACATGGACCCATAATGGTGATAAAAATCAATTGGTTAAAAATTGACCCAAATATGACAAATAGAATTGGTAAACAAGGATGTTAATTATTAAAATAAAATGAATAGCATTAGTTGAAGAAATTTAACAACTCAGATAAAATGAACAAGTTCCTTAAAAGATGCAAACTACCAAATCTCAAGAAAAAAATAGATAAATGGAATTTCTAGTTAAAAATCTTCACTAACAGGTCTGGGAGTGTAGCTCAGCACTTGCCTCACATGTGTGAGGCCCTGGATTTGATTCTCAGTTATACAAAGCAGCAACGACAAAACCAAACCTTCACTAAGAATCAGAAGACATAAAGTTAAAAGAATACCTGTGGTAGATATGAACATTAAAATATGACTGAAAGCAGGAGAGCATGAAATACACAGATAGCAATCATCAAAATGCAAGACTACTGTGTAGTTTCCAGTATGTCCTACTCGCCTAGTAGCTTAAACGATGAGAAAAGACAATGAGTCCATTAAATGATTAAATTGTGTACACTGAAGGTCAGTGCTCAGAAAATTAAAACCTAATCTTAGTCTCAGAAGCAGGGTTTAAAGATTTAAAACCTTTCAGACACTTCCTCCATATTGGCAAATATAACTATAGAGTGCTATGATATCTTTATCTTAAAAGATTTACAATTCCAACGCAATTTATATCACTGAAGAAAATTAGACAAAAATAGGATCAAAGTTTTACTGTAGAGTAAGGAAAGTAGTTAATAATATTGTATTTTATAATGGAAATTTGCTATCATAATTTTAGGCACTTTCACAAACGTAACTGTGAGATGATAGATATATTATTTTGCTTGACTGCAGTAATCATTTCACTATGTTTATGTATACCAAAAATCATGTTGTATACCTTAAATATCTACAATAAAAAAGTATAGCTAATATTCTTAGCCTTAAACAGCATTTACACATGCTTATAACTTCCGTTAAAAAAAAGTGAAATAATCTTGTTGAGACAGAATATAACCATCCCTTAGTATCTGTGGGGGATTGGTGTCAGAACCCCTGCAGATATAAAAAAAATCACTGAATTCTAAAGTCCCTTCCATAAAATTGTGTAGTATTTGTATATTATCCAAGCACATCTACTGCTAAACATCAAACTATATCTAGATTACTTACAATATGTAATACAAAATAAATACTATGTAAAAAGTTATAATACTATATTAAGGAATAATGAATGATAAGGGGGGAAAAGTCTGTACATGTTCCGTACAGATGTAATTTTGTTTTTTTATGAATATTTTTGATCCAGTTGGTTGAATTCACAGATGTGGAATCCACAGACACAGATATCCAACTGAGTATGATGAAAAAGTTTATTTTTTTTTAAGCAAAAAGAAATCCATAATTATGTTCCCTCTTCTCCAAGAAATCTCTATCTCTTCAAGAGGTATTAACCTTTTTTTTTTTTTATAGAAAAGAACATTATATAATTTCAAGCATGTTGAAGAATTTCTTTTAAGTACAGAGATACAAAGAGTTAGAAATGCTTTTAAGATCCATTTGTTCTCCTTGGAGACAACAAAACATCACAACCCTGTAAGACCATCTCTACTCTAAGAAGAAACCAACCAATCATTTGTGCCTGGTTACAGTTACCCCTCTGAAATGCCATGGACTTTGTGAACTCAGTGATTTTCTGTAAAAATTAAATGTTTAAATGAATATATATATATATATATATATATATATCAAAATGTAATGCATTTATTTAAAAATGTCTATTCTGATGAAGAAAAAATTAGTGAATTTTACCTACTAGTTAGTTATTTAAAACAGAAGACAGGTTAGGAATAGGGTACACACATAGTAAATCCACTTAAGAACAGTTTAATGTCTTATGATACTCTCTTAGAGCTTGGAAAACTCATTTAGCACTCAACTCAGGTAGACACTCCATGCTAAATATCTTTCATTTGTCCGTCCAGTTTTGTTCTACTGTTGTTTACCCTGTTTCTTGCTCTGAGACTGATCTGTAGGGCCAACAACAGATGTCATGGATTTCAAAAATGTAGAGCATCAAAGGAAATAGAAGGGAAGGGAGAAGAGTGAAATACACAAATTATTCTGTTATCCCTGGAGGCAGTTCCTCCTCCTCCTTCCTCCTCCTCCTCCTTCCTCCTCCTCCTCCTCCTCCTCCTCCTCCTCAGGCTATTTATCTGGCAGCCATCTACAGAATTCCCTTCCAATCTTTGTCTTTCTGCCTCACTCTTCTGTCTCTGTTACTCCCTCTTTCTGAATTCTGTAACTCTCCCACACCTTGACAATTCAGGACTATTGATTATGCATTCCTGGAGTTCCTTGTCATTAGCTCAGAGGAGTCATGTAATTCTGTAATTGCATATGTAACTGTAAATATTCTGATGCAAAGGCTGTTTACTCCTGGCTTCTTAAAGCACCTGTTTTGACTCTGTCTTTTTTTTTTTTTTTGCCTAACTTCTATCATCCATTCCACAATGCCATTTTCTCATATCAGAGATCTTAAGAGCAAATCTACAAATGTGTTAAAAAGACAGTCGAGGCAGGATTTTAAAGTTAGTGGAGACTGGCCCTACTCACGGTTACCTTTTTTTTTTTTTTTTTTTTTTTTTTCTGGTATCCATAGAGAGGAGCAATTCAGTAGCTAGAGAGCTGCTTCCCAGAGTTTTTTTTTTTTTTTTTTTTTGTAGTGATCAGCATCTGGTAATGACCAGAGGAGATAGAAAGCTGCCCAAAATGCTGCGGATCAGCCACTATAACAGGAGTCCCTTTCATGGAACAGGTGTCTGTTGGTGCTTTGAATATAAACCTTATTTCTCAATCACTGGCTGCTTAATTTAAAACTGACATGATGTTTTTCCTTCTTATTCTCCCTTTTCCCTCCTCTTCTGTGGGGGAAGCAAGATTAATACTTCTTCAGTCTTAAGCTGAGTTTTCTGCTCCTCTGCTTACTGTCCACAACAATAAACTCTGAACCTGAAAACTGGAAAGGAACAACAGTTCTTCCAAGGATATTAGGTAAACATTAGTTAGATCCACTGGTAATGATACTTGGAAAACAGTCCTTGTATTCCCTTTTTACAGCTCTCTGTTCCTCTTGGCAGTTAGAATGGCAGCCTCTGGACACAAGTCTATTGCTTTTTCTCCTTTGCTAACAAAGCAATAAAATTTGTTTTCCTCAAAAGTTTGTTCTTGTTATTGGATCAGCATTGAGGAAAGGGACCAACTTTTCATTATTGTTACTACATAGGAAATTCTAGAAATCATGAGATCAAATTTATACTTTCACACTGGAGAAGCCTGATTTTAGGAGGGGGTGTTTATTAAGGGATGCTGATATGAACTGAATCAGAGAGTTTGTTGTATATTTTTACAGTTTAACAAAAAAGAAGTAGGTGAAATGAGATTTACAGTTTGCATTTAAAATTGGTGTATTAAGAAAATGTCTTTATTACTGCTTGCCACTGAAAATTAATATGACATAAAGGGTTGAATAGGTAAAACAGCTATATGGAAAAATAGAACAAAAAAAAAAGAGAAGAAAACAACACAGAAAAGTTTGTAGCATATTTTTGGAAAAACTATATAGTGAAATAATATAACTGACTTAGAAAGTATAAGAGAGCTTTCAAAGGGTGAAATGAGACCTAGGGAAATGACATTTTGGAAACAAACAATGCACTGCCTGCTCATCTTTCAGTGCAGCCCTCAGGGAACAAGCAACTCTAACATACACAGAGATTCTAATAACTTTTCAAAGCCTCACTCTTCAATATATATATGACATATATATAAAATATATATTTCTTATATATGTACATGTATATATATGTATATTACATATATAAGAAAATATAAAGGCATTTTTGAATATTGACTTTCCATGTATATATGTGTACATGTATACATATATGTATGTGTGTGTGTATATATTTTGTATTACCAGAAATTGAACCCTGCAGCATTGAGCTATATCCCCAGTCCATTTTATTTTTATTTTGAGACAGGGTCTTGCTAAGTTTCCCAGGCTGGTTTGGAATTTAGCATCTTCCTGCTACGACATTCTGAATAGCTGGAATTATAGGTGACCAACACTGTGACTGGCTTTGCTCTTCAATGGCTTATCAGTGGTCACAGGCATTGAAGGTTAACCTCCAACAAAATCACAGACAAAAAAATCACAGACAAATGCAAACCAATATATTAAAAAAAATCTTGGATGGAATGGAAACAATATAGAATCCAAAGAGAAACTTTAAGAGATAAACAAAGGAACTCTGAGAAGAGAGAAGAGATGTATTCATGAAGCAGGAACATAAGGCCATTTTTACTGTTGTTAATGGAATGAATTGTGATAAAGCAGTTCTTGGAAACAAGCACTAATAATTTACATGAAAATGTTAATCAGATTGGTAGAGGAAAATGTCTAGTTATCATGCCAGGAGCCAAGAAGATAGCAGAATGAATAGTAGAATAATAAAGATAAGAAAAGTAGAGAATCAGTTTGAGGAATCTAATATCCAGTAAAATAGAGTTCTACAAATAGAGAATAAGAAGGACAGATAGAGAAAATTACCAAAAGAAAAAAAAAAAAAAGTCAGTCTGGGCCTACTTCATGGGCATGTGCCTTGTTAGTCACAGAGGATCTTGCACTTAGAAGGGCTAACACTTAGTTTGGTGCTTTGCTGTTACCATCTTGAATTTCTTAATAATTTTGGAAAAGGACACATTTTCATTTTTGCATTGGGTTCACTGGCTCCTGCACATTATGTATATGGTCCTGGGGCCTGCCTCAAATTCTGTTCTCATACTATTAAGTAAGTTTGAGGAAAATATAAAGGCATTTTCAAGCACTAACTTTCCATGTACTCTATTTTAGGAATTCCCTAGAAGATACATTTACTCAAAACATAAACATAAGAGAAAATGTAATACAAACAAATGGGGAAAGAAAAGATGTTGATGAAGTTAACAGGCAAGTTTGCTCTATTGTCATTTATGGGTGTTTGTAAATAAAGTCTGAAGTTTTTAAATTGAGATACACTAAAAGCGTAATATTTGGAAATAGAGTTCTTTCTCCCAAAGAAGGAACTAAAAGAACCATCAAGATTATTTACTCCTGGAGAACTGACTGCATTTTTTGATAAAAGTGAAAATATATCTAATGACATAGTTCTCTATTAATTTAAAATATCCACTATATTGCTCACAAGAAAAGTGACTTAATTTAGAAGTCAGGTTCTTCAACTGGTAGTTTTGGAATCACTGTCCATGACAAATTTAAGTGACTGAAAAATAACAGGGCATCAAAATACATATTGAAATAGAAATGAAATAGAAATGAAATAGAAATGAACCAAGAATTTCTAAAGGGTTCAAAGCATTCCAATCATGAGTTAATGATAATGTTGATCTCCAGCTGTTCTGGGAGATTTTTAGACACATGGTGTAGTCAAGAAAAGAAAATTAGATGTAATGTAATTAAATACCAACCTGCTCATTGTATATGTCACACTCATGTACTGAATTGACTAAAAACATGTCCATGCTTGAAGTTCGAGGTAGACACAAAATGCAAACCTATCTTAAGTGAAAAAGAGAAAGGGAACTAGGTGGAAGCACTATACCGTGTGAGAGTGGAATGAACTACCATGGTTGAATTCGTCACATTTTCTTTTGCAAAATTAGAGAAAAAGGAAAAACTATAGCATTTTGGGTACTTTTAGGAAGGTCAAATATGAATATGGTCTAGAATGACTGAAAGCAAGTGGGCAGGAAGTTGGATAGGCAGAGTCCTAAGGACTAAGGAGCTCCAGAAATAAAGAGGGGCTAAAAACCTGCAAAGTCTATTACTGTTTGGGCTGAGCAAGATGATCTTAACACCAGTTCCACCAAAAAGAAAAAAGGGTGTTTAAAACTGGTGTCTTAGTTCATTCAAGTGGCTATAACAAAACCCCATCTACTAGGTGGCTTATAAAAAAAGAGAAATTTCTTTCTCACAGCTCTGAAGTTCCAGAGGCTGGGAAATTCATGATCAATGTGTTGACAGATTCAGCACCAGTGAGGGCCAGCTTTCTGGTCCTCTCCCTGTAAACTTCCAAGGCAGAAGGAGCAAATGAGCTCTCTTAGACCTTTTATGAGGGCACTACTCACACCCCAAAGGCCCCACCTCCAGATATTACCCCCCAGGGTGGGTAAGGGGTTAGGGTTTCAGCCTTCAAATCTGGGTGGGAGACAAACATAGCAAGTGACTTGGGACATTCAGTTAATGCAGAACCATGTACCAATGGGCTTCAAAAATACACTAGCAGAGATGGAAAATCATATAAAAATAGATTTTTAGAGAATTATGCATACAAAAAAATAAAACTATGGAAAGAAAAGTCAACATGGAATTTTTCCAATTAAAATAGATTACACAACACTAAAAAAACTTAATAAAGAGAACTATTTCCCCAACAGTTACTATCAGAGAGCAGAGAAGTCCTTCAGATACTCTTGATACTCATTGAGAGGAAAATCCAGTTATTTAAATAAGAGCATCTTGAATGCCCAGTCTTGCTGTGGGGATGCAATTTGTGGCATAATTAGCAGTCAAAATGAGTTCAAATGAATTGACTGAGAATATGGTATTTATTGGGAAGGCTGTCATACATATTAAAAGAAGTATTTTAGTCTTCTGATTTAGATAATCTCCCCACCACACTACACACACACACACACACACACACACACACACACACACAGGTTTATTGGATGACAAAAAAACTTGTGTTTCATTTTACAGAATTTCCCCTCCCTCAGGATTAATATAGTTTCTATATCCACAGTCTCTCAGGATCATTGTAAATAATTCTTTTCACATAAACTTTTAGGGGTGTTATTTTGACATGGACAGAAGCAGTTCTGAGAATGGCATCTTCACAGATGTAAACTACTGAGTCACAGGATTGGTATAACTTATCACTAGGAATCAAAATTGAATAAGACACTAATTAGGAAAATTAAACAACTCTGAATGTTTAAAACTAAAAATTTAATTACTGAGCTTGATGACTTGTATCATGGGATGATAAGGCAACTGAAAGGCAGTAAGGACTCCTCACAGAAATGACTGCAGGGAGCTTTGTTTCCTCTGTGGTTTCAGACGTCCCTGGTTAGGCCCTCTGGTGCCTTTCTCTTCTGCAGAAACTCCCAAAACTCCTGGCATCTGGTGACCCTGTCTTCTTTATTTGACCCAACAAAAGCTTCTGGCGGATAAGGATTTTGGTGTTTTGTATGTCTGTCCCATTATGTCTCAATTCTTAATTCTGTTCTGTAATACTCTGAATTTATCCATAACCAAGGTTTACATTTTTATGGTTGCATATATAATATTCATTAAATAGCTGAATAACATATGAAGATTAAAATCCCATTCCTAAATTTAGTTGTTGCTGTTGTTAGCCAAAGTTATTCATTACTTCCTTTTCACTAGCATTATTTTCTTCATGCTTATTTAAATCCACCCCCATCCCATTTACATCCACCAAATGCCGATCAGTAATTCCCCTTTCATTCTGGAGAGTTCTGTCCTGGAACTCTATTTTCTGGTTCAGCTCTGTATGAGTTGCTGTCCAGAGGCCTCCCTTGAACAAACTCATGAATCCCCTGTTTCCAGATCCTATGACTTCCTCCTTTCTGAATTCTCTCCTGTCTTGCTGGAAAGAGCAGATTCTCCAGCAGTTTACAAGAAAGTGTGCATGTGACATAATTCTTGAAGTTTCTGAATACTAAAAATCTTTGTTTTTTTCTTCCCACTTGATTGATAGTTTGAAAGAATTGGGGTTGTTTTTTTTGTTGTTGTTTTGTTTTTAGATTGGGAAGCATTTTCTCTCAAAATTTGAAAGCTTTGCTTCATTTCTTCTACTATGGATAGTCCTGCACTTGGTTTCTCTGCTCTTATGGTTACCACTATTCTTCCTGTTACATACCATATTTCTAAATTTCATTTAAATATTCCATTCTTCAATGAATTATCTTTTTTTGTCTTTGATTTTTTTTTTTTTGTTTGTTTCATAAATTCTTGTTCTTCTACTATAACTATAGAGGCTTTCAAGTTGGGAAGAAAATAGGTATATGTGACAATCTACTATCTTTATTCAAAAGAAAAGTTTTTATTTCTTGCTGCCCAATTGAATGAGCAAAATGTGACAACAGGGTGCCCCAAAGGTGAGAAATCTTTTTAATGACATACCTAAGTAACTGAACAAAATAGCAATGGTGAAGCAGGAAACTCAGTAGGCTGCTATAAGTGGACATTACCCACTTGGTATTGACATTATTGTGTTTTTCACAATTAGAAGACAATCTCTTTGTTTTTTTCTGGGGTAGAGATAATGATGGAGGAAATAAGAAATAAAGAACTATATAGCATAGTTGAAAATTCATGTAGATAGAACCATATTTGATCCAGAGACTCAGTGAGCTTATTTGTATATAATTCTAACATTTTTCTACTTCATTACTCTCATTCACCTGCAAGGCTCTATAACTATGAAGACTCCGTGTAATGTATAAAGCTGCTCCCCTGCCCATCAGGTGCAGCCATTTTCCCTGCCTCCCAACTACTTGTCAATCTGTGAACATTCTAGCTAGCTATTTGTTCATCAGTCAGCTTGCAAGTATCCTTCTCCGATATTGGTTCCCTGTTAGCCCGGGGGAATTCAACTGTTTTACTATAGCTTCCCCGCCATCTTTTGCCATTCTTCTGTCTGTCCTCCTCACTTTTCTCTATCCTCCTGGCTTTCCACTCTCTCTAGCGCCCGCCCTTTCTCTTTTCCTCTCATTTTCTCTCTTGCCTTGCAGGGAGACACTCTGTTTGCTTAATAAACTCCCTTATGAGATTTCCTGTGTCCGGTGTGGTTCCGTGGGATTTCCTTACACTCGGAGATACATTTTAAGTGAATCTGTGAACTCTAAAATTCTTGAGTCATTTTTATTTGTTAATTTTAGCATTAATTTTCTTTGTTTTCACCATTTACTTTAGCATGTTCATTCAAAAGTGTAATACTTTTTCAAGTTCTCTAACACAGATGTTGATTTTTCTCCTGTAATTTGTTTTTAAATGTACCATGTAAAAAAATCACACTGCTTTATCTTAAAGTTTATCTTAGAGTGGTGTTTAAAGAGCATTGTTTAAAAAAAAGAAAAAAAAAAACAACCTACTTAAAACAAACTTGTGAAACAAATGGTCATGCAACTTTAAATGATACCAATAAAATAACCAAGTAATCTCAAGAAACTATCTGAAAGGGAAACACATGGACTGGAAGACTTGGTTTGAACTCTAATAATCAGCCTGCTCCATGAAAGAATCAGATGTTATGCAGATGCTGCTATTCCTGCTGAAAGAGAAAATAACTACACATACTCATTTTCCTCATTGTCTATTATACTCACCACATGTTTCTAGAACCAGAAGAAAACTAAAGAAATCAGTGGTGTGACAAATATCAGTTGTCTAAAGAAATAAGGTTGTGAAAATGTTATTATTTTCTGAAATCTCTCTCAGTGTCTGCTTATATCATTATACATGCAAACTGATTTAACAAGTGAATATTGACTGAAAGGGGAAAATATATATTTTAATACCATGAACAAATGGTTAATTCAGCTTTTAAAACTACAACCAGAAGCTTCGAGCTTAATATTAAATACAGTTAGGAAATATTAGAGAAAAAAAAGTTAAATATTGATTTTTTAAAATCTTAAGTTGACACATTTACTCTGCATATTTATGGGTTATAGTGTGCTAATTCAATATATGTATACAATGTACAATGATCCAATCGAAGTAAATTTTCCATCACCTTAAACATTTATATTTATTTATGTTGAAAACACTTCAACTCCTCTTTTCTAGTTCTTTATAAAACATATAATACAGTGGTATATTTCAGAACACTAAAATTTATTCCTCCTATATAAGTATATTTTGGTGCCAGCTATCCAAACGTTCTCTATCCTCACTCCTTTCCCTTTTAGGTCTATTGTGATCACTATTATACTCTACTTTTAAGAAATCAACATTTTACCTTCCACATATAAGTGAGAATAGGTGATATTTTTCTGTCTGTTCTTGGTTTATTTCACTTACCACTATGTCTTCCAGTTCTATTCATGATGCCTCAAATAACAAAATTTCATTCTTCTTTATGGCTGAATTATATTCCATGGCATATATATCCTGCATTTTCTTTATCTAGTCATTGACATCTTCATTGATTCGTGTCTGAGCTATTGAGAATTAGTGCTGCAATAAACATGGGAGTGCAGGTATCTCTCAGATATCCTGGTCTCATTTCCTTTGGATATATATCCAGTAGCAGTATAGAGTAATCCTATTATAGTTCTGTTTTAGTTGCTTTAGGAAACTCCATGCTGTTTTCCATAATGGCTTTACTAATTTGCATTCCCAGCAGTTTTATATGTTTATTATGGACCAATCATATCTTACTGCCAATTCCTATGCCTTCCTAACATCTGAAGCAGTGTCATACTCAATGCAGTGATGGTCTTATTGCAGAGAAGATTTTATACTACTTAGTTCAATTTTGAAGTGGGATTAGGCCCATTTGGTTATCTCTGGTGGTTAGTCTCCTTTACCTCTGTCACTGATGCAGGATCTTTTTAACCATAATCTTAACCTACTACTACTATTTCCCTCACTTGTGCTCACTACTTTCTTGCTCTTGAGTCCTCATCTTTAATAATTCCTTGTTAATATAAGTCTCCCTCCAATACTCATATTCAACTAGGTCTTGATTATTCCTCTGTTCCAAGAAGAGATGGTTACTGTTGGTGGAAGTCATGGAAACATCCTAAAATACATGTATTTTTCAAGTTGGGAACCTTCCTTCTGGACTCCTTCCCTGACATTAACTGTAAATCATCTTCCTTAGGAAAATATTTCTATGTGAATGAAATTCACCCCTTTGAAGTAATTAGGTTCATAGGTGTCCTTGTTGCTGGAATATCCAGCTTGCAGCAAGTTCAACTCAAGACTACAAAAATCTCCACACAAAAGCATATATTTTAAAAAATGTAACATTCAGTTCCATTATATGTAACACACACAATTGTACTGTTATTAAGTTCTCCTTACATTCATATCATATCTCTTACCTTAATTTTGAAGGTTTGTACTATAAGTATACATGTAAACAAGCATAATTCCAAAAATGAACATTATTTACCTACTTACACCAATCATTTAATTTGAGTCTTTTGATGTTTATAGATGATTGACCCAGTATATGAACATGTAATCTATAGGCATGTTTTGTGGAATAAGAAATCTTTTAGTCCTAAATGTCATTGGTAGTTCAGCTCATTCAACAAACTATTAAAACTTATTTAATAGTCACAATAAAAGAAATATTCTCAATTTTGAAATGTGGACATCTAGGCTTATAGTTTTCATTAATCTGTCCACATTCATCACAGAAAAGGTATATTTGATGCAATTCTGTATATCTTAAAATTCTATGCTCTTTGCTTTTATATCAAGATGGAAATAAGAATAAGATCATCATAACTATTGATCAATGTCAATAAATAATAGGGAAGAAATATTTCCAGGTTGGGGGTGTACCCCACTGGTAAAGTATATGCAAGTACTGGGTTCAATCCCTAGCACCACAGAAAAAAAAAATTCCTGCCTAAATCCCTGAAGTTTAAATTTAGGAATGACATAATCATTAGTAAAGACTGGTAAACCTAATAGAAAAAAAAAAAAAAAAAGCACTGGAAAGCTGTGGAGTGTCCACATATGTACAGCCAGGTAAGTTCTAACCTTAACTGGTAAACGGTCATATACATGGTATGATTATAGTAATTCTAATGGATTTTTTTTCAACCATCAAATCTTTCCAAGAATAACAACAAATTTCTTGCACTGTTACCCTTTGAGGAATCTACTTTATGCACATGAAAGCAAGGTTGTAATATGAAGGATACCTGGGATATTCTCTCTCTCTCTCTTTCTTTCTCTTTCTCTCTCACATACACACACACACACACACACACACACACACACACACACACACACAGAAATGGGTAGACATGGCACACACCTGTGTTGTAACTGTGGTGGCCTCCATTAAATGCCATATAACACAAACTCTGTGATTTGAAAGTAAAAAAAACACTTAAAGACTGTTCTTGGGCTTTTATTTCTAAAGTCAGTATGTATGCATGCACACATTTTAAATCTTTTCAACTAAACTTAGAAAAAAATAATGAGTAACCATGAACTTAACAAGGACAGACAGTATCTGAAGTTTTTCTGGAAGGAAAGAAAAGATACATTCATCCAGAAGAAAATAAATCATTCTTAGGAACTTGGGTCTTGACCCCAAATCAAAATATACAAAGAACCATTGCTATAATTTGACATTTTATGACAAAACTATAAAGATTATAAAGCAAAAGCACAGACAAGGGAAAGTGATTTCGATTAAATTGGTGGTTAGCTAGGATGCCATAGCAACAAACCCACACTTGTAAAAAGCTCATGGCTCTTAAAAGTGTACTTTATCAAACCCCATTTTAACATCTTGTTCTAAGGATGGTATAACTCTTCCATGACCCCTGAGACCTAGGACAAGTCGGGCAATTGAATTTCAAAGAGGTCAATCTTTAATAGGAACAGTTACTACAGTTAAGTACTGTTGCTGGTCAGCTTTTTATTGCGGTGACCAAAATATCTGACAAGAACAACTTAGAGGAGGAAAAGTTTATTTAGGAGAGGGAGAGGAAGAGAGAATGGATGCAACGAAGATGAACTTTCTCCAGTCATGCCCACCTGTCTACAGTTACCTTGCAGTTGGTTCATTCTAACTAGAATGGACTGATTAGGTCACAGTTAATCCAATTATTTCACCTCTGAACATTCCTGTGTTAATACAGGAGCTTTGGGGGGGACACTTCACATCCATACCATAACATGTACATATCCTCTTTTTCTCACGGGTTCAAGTGAATTTGGTGTCAAGTTTCAAGCAGCCAGTGAACCTGAGAGCCCTAACCTGGTCTATTTCAGGAATGAATTTGGGAGAACAAGAGGCAGCAAGGTATGCAAAGGATTTATACTGAAGAACAAAGGGATATACTGGCAAGAAGGTTTGAGGCCGAATTGTCTGTGATTTAATTCTAGTTCGAGAAATCAGAGCCTTAAACATACATGAAAGATTTTAGGGAACGACCATGATTAAAATAGTTCTGGGTAAATTGACTTGGCTTACTTCTTAGCTAGAGAGAATCTTAAATACAAAATAATTTTAGGAGTTATAAGTAAACAGCTGCATTCATGGATTTTTTTACGGACTGGTGCATCACAAAGAGTTTAATTAAATGGCTGATAATTAAAACACAAAAATTGCACATGAAACCAAATGAACAAACACAAATTTAAGAAGCCTTGGATGATTTGATATTTTAACTATCTTTGTTATAATGCATATAAAATATATTTTGGAAGGAAATAAATATAAACTGAAATTCATTACAATATTATTAATGAACAGATATACAAGAAATTGATGCTATCTAAAGGGAACATGTTGCATAAAATAATTCAGAAGAAAATAGATTTTTCCCATCTACCTAAGTCAAAAGAAAGTATAGGTGGGTAGTGATTTTGTTAAAATAAAGAAATCCCCTTTTTCCTAGATTCTTAATCTTTTCTTTATAGAAGATATTTGTCATCAATATATAAACATGTTGAATATTTTCCCATCCTGGAAATAAAACAATAAGAACTTACACTCACTAAATATTCACAGTGTGAGAAATTGGTTTTAAGTATGCTGATATTAACTTCTTTAATTATATTTTGATCTTATATGGTAATTTTCATCTTTGTTGTTTGATGAGGAATCTGACTCCACAAGGTTTAGTAAACTTGTCCAATGTCACAAAACTAGTATTTTCTTGCCATGCAGTGTTAACTACTGTACTAGTTACCAAACTATCCTCACTCTCTTTTAGTTATCATTATTGAACTTCTTTGCTTCTACTCCATGCAGGCTTCCCTGGAAACATCCACATCTCACCTCTGCTTCACTCCCCTGGTAGTACCCTCCACCCCCTGTAGCTAGTTTTGCCTGTGCTATCATGACATCTAAGCATCTTCTTGGGTCCCGATGCTTCTTAAAGTTCTGCAGCATATTCAACTTCTGAACACATCAGAAGGTTCTCCTTTCTTGTTTTCTCTGGCATCATCTTAACTTTGTTTGCTGTGGTATTTTTTTCCTTCTTTCCCTATGTTAAAAGTCTTTGCAGTGGTTAGAGGAATATAATCCTCTATTCTAAACCATTTCCTTCTTCAATGTTAACCATGACCATGTGAGTTGTGTTGGTCATTGGAAAGTTAGCATCTTGAAACAAATAGCATCATGAAATGCATTTACATAGTTTGACTTAACCTCTCCAGTTCCTGTGACCCATGATGATAAGAATATATCCCAAGTAGTAGCTGGATGAGGACCATGAGGACATATTTGGAGCAGCCTTGGATCAACCTGCAGCTTGGAGGCATACTCAGCTGATCTTAGCTGAGTTCAGCAGAAAAACAGCAAACTTATAGATCATGAGAAAGCATCAAGTGTTAACTGTTGTAAGCCACTGAGAGCTTACAGGTTCAGTACCATCACCTATTAATAGACTTAGATGTGGGCAAGTCATGTATCTACATTACATTATAGGGTTTTCACTTGTACTGTTGGAAAAGTAATGGCATCTGCAGTACTTAAGCTGTTGAAAATTAAATAGTGAATGTTAAGTGCTTAGTAAAATGACATTGCATAAACCCATTTATCTCTTTATGTTGATATTTTCCTTATTGCTAATCTTAAATATGCTACTAGAAAACTGCTCTGGGAATGTACTTAGAGATCTCAAAATCAACATGTTGGAGTGAGGTTATCAGATGTCTTCCTTCTAGGGTACCTAGCACTGCAAGTGACAACTCATTTCACACAGCTTACAAAAGAGCAACGTCAGGCTCCTCTTTGACTTCTTCTTTATACCCTATGACCAATGAGCAATCAAGTTTTTATCTTCAATTTTATCTCCAAAATATGTCACCTACCACCTTTCCTCTGTCCTTACCATGAACAGCTTCATTTGCTTAGTTTTCTTCATGAGTCCCTATGTTAATGAAGATAACACTAACTGCTATGAGATTAAAACCCCAAATTCAATAACTTAACATATGTGTTAACTAACTTCTCAATCCTGTGAAGTCCAAGTGTGAGTTCCTGGTTAGTTACTGATTCAGGACCTGTGCTCCTTCTGTCATAGTGTTATCTTTGGTACCTGGCATCATGACCACCATGTTCACTCACATTAAGCCCATAGAGTGGAAACAAGAAAGGAAGATTATAGGTAGAATGCTTTGGGGTCAAGAGCTGGAAGTGGTGTTCATAACTTCCGCTCGTATTCCATTGAAGAAAAAAAATCAGTCAAATGGTCACTTGGAACTTTCAAGGGGAGTAGAAAAGGCAATCCTACTGGAAGGAATGGCTATGATGAGCAACTGGCCATACATTGCTCCAGTTCCCTTCCTATCCTCTGTGCATTCAGCCTTGTCCTATAATCTAATTCCTGGCAGGAGGCAGAGGTTTGTGTGCTTGTGTGCATGAGCAGGTGTGTTTTAAACACACATTGCATCATTTCACTCCTGTTTAAGTTCTCCAATATTTTCCAGTAGAATAAAACCCAAATCTCTTACCTTGACTTAATGATCTTACTCTTGCTTTATCTTTCTGAACTTGTCTCACACAGTTCTCTTTATCATGCATTGTGATCTTCCTGTTCTTTGACCACCTAGAACAAATTCCTCCTCTAGGGCCTTTGTATCAGCTCTTCTTTCTTCCTAGGACACTCTTCCGCAATACATGTGACTGGTACCTTCCTTCCATGAGACTTCCATTTTTAAATGACACCTCTCCTGCAAAACTTTCTCTGACAACTCAGTCTAAAACAGTCAACCAGTGATTTTTCTACCACATCATCTATTTTAATGTTCTTTATAGAACTTATGACTATTTGATAGATTTCTATCAGTTATATACTTTATCTAGCTATCTATCATCTATTCTTCTATTTATTCTTCCACAAGCAAAGAGAGATCCTTGCATTAGACCTTTATCACTAAAAATACTAGCATCGTTTGGCACATGACTGGTGTTCAGTGAGGTATAACTCATTAATAATGTTTGTTGATCTTTCTATACACAAAACTGAACACCCTTTCGTCCCTTAAGCAACTCTACTGAGCTGAAAAGGACAAACATGTTTACCTTTTACATTAATATTACCAGAGCTATTTGTGACTGAAAACCAGATTTACTAAGAAATAAATTGACCAAATTATACCTAAAGAACTTGTAGCTGACCAATTTAATTGTAACTTCTTCAATATCTACTGAGCCTAAAAATCCAAATGCAATGTCTGGGAATAGAGAATACACTCTTTTTTCCTCCACTTAGAAACTTGGGTTTTTTTGTTTTTTGTTTTTTGTTTTCCTAAAGAAAATTTACATTTACATACAGTGAAAAGACTTAATTTTTCAGACTGGAACAAAATATCTTTTTGAATATTTTGAATTGAATTATTCATCTTGTTTATATTGAAAAAGTTTATTATAAAGGTAGAATAAATTTATTACATGGTATTTAAAAGAACAAAGTTTAAAGAGCAATATTAGAAGGAAAGCTAAATTTTTTATATCTAAAACAAATATATCCTTAATATTTAATGATTATCCTAAAATGTAATTTTTTGGTTCATCTGCAAGTGTATAAAGCTTTTATTTTGTTCCTTTCAAATAAAATTTTTGTAGTGACAATCAGTGTTAGTAGTTGCTGACAACTTTTAATGTGCCAGTCACTATGCATGAAGGATTTACAAGAGCCACAGAAACTTGGGAAGCAGGGACCAAAAGAGGTCAAGCTGTGTTCCAAAATCAGAGAGCTATGAAGCATAATCGCTATACACAGTGCAAATGCAATTTGCAAATCACAATTTAATAGCTGTGCCTGGACAGCTGGTTTAAAAATAATGCAACCAATATACTTTATCTATTAACAGTCATTCTCTTAAGATTGAATACTATTATTTTAGTAAGGCATGCTTCTATGTTTGTTATATAACAATCCTGAATGGTGTAAATCAGTAGATTCTGACAATTCTATCCAGGATCACCCTGATGACCAGAAACTCAATACGTGTTCCCCAAACTACTCATATTCTTATTTTCAACATGTATGAGACAGAAAAGACAGTAAATCTAGCTTGCAGGAAACTCCAACTTTAAAACAGAACTGGCCTAGTACCACTGATAGACTTACTATGTTTAAGAAGTTGTTAAATTTTCTTCTGGCCTTTTCATGGACTACTGTGCTTACTTCTCTGACTTGGATACTTCCTGACTGCCCCTGCCATCCATTCGTACTCAAGTGCAATAGATGTATGCTCATTTGCAATAGTACACTTTCCCACCTTGCTTCTTCTGGTTGTCCCAAACTCTATGTACCCGTAGAATCCAAGTAATCCTCCCCAAATCCAAATAATCCAAATCCAAGTAATCCTACCCCATTAAAAAATCAATATTTACCTGTTCTATTTCTCTAATTCTCAGCGCTCTGTTTGCTTAGATCTTAGAAACTTTCATAAATAAATTCTAATAATTTTCTTAATGGAAGCTACAGACTGACCTCATTCTCTCCCTTCTCTCAGCAAGAGTTTGTTTATTTATAAACATACCTTCCAAACTTCTAATGAGTAGAAATATAATCTACCAAACAGGTTATTTGGAGCAGGTATTTCTCAGAACTCTCAAATTACTGGGAGATAGAGCCAGCATCACATAGGACATAGAGAAAGAGAAGCAGTGATAAATAACTGCTAGAGCAAGTGGAATAACATGTGTATAAATATTTAAACTAGGGACAGACATCACTCCCTGTGTCTTAATATTGTATCTCATCTTTAATCACAAACACTTCTTTGTTTAGTTTCTCTTCTGGTTTGAAGAAAAAGCAAGTTTCATGAGGGGTCATTTTTCCATTTACCAGAAGGGGCATTTTCTATAGTTATTCTTTTTCAACGGTAGCAGTTTGCTTAATTTCTTTACTGAATTCCAGGTCTTTATTATTAGCTTTTGTCTAATAATAGCAAATATATGTGCTTTTTCCTAAAATTTTCATCTTCTATTTTGATTCAATTCTTACTTTCAATCCATAAATTAACTTTTGATAATTTAAATAAATATAAACAAAATTAGTGATTATTTTTAATACTTATGGAAATAGTCAAAGAACAATATCTAGAAATATGATCTCATCTTGAAGTAGACTCACCTATGAATGCTATGAACTCAGCATAGCACATACTAACATAAACCTTGTTAGGTTTTATATATGTATATATTTTCCAAATGAATTTGTTAGAATTTGTATTTAGTTATCATGATAAAGGAAAAAAATTTTCCACTTTGCTAGAAAATAATTACATGCCATTATATGATATAAAAATGAAATAACTCAAGTGTGCCATTAAATAACAAATCAAAGCAATATGCTTAGTGATTAGGCCCATAAATAAATTAGCTTTGAAGAAAATTTTGCATTTTCTGTAATCTTTCTATCCACTAAAGATCAGGAATTATAAAATTTATTAATACCGAAACTTAATATGTATATTTTATAGGCAAGTTCTTTTGAGAGTGAGTATTGAGCATTCTCAACATTCAAAATAATAATATACAACGTTGAATCATCTCTGAATCCTTTGGTGGAAAGACTGAAAGTGTTGAAGTAGACACTGATTTTTCCAAAATGTAAGCCTATTGTCTAATAACACTAGCCAGGAATAAAAGGAAAGAAACAAGGGTGGGTTAGAGGTAACTTGGGTTAATCTTAAAACATGGACAGACTATGACAGATGAATCTCTATTTGGAATATAAATAATCCAATCCACCTCTGTCCGCTTTGAGTATCTTCACCATGTTCTATGTTCTGCTCTTTGAAACTGTATCCTGAGGATTCTACGACACTCTAGCGTGGTTCCTTCTTCTTATTTTCTTTCTCATCCTGCTGCTGAAATGTTAGTGTTACCCAAGGTTCTATCCTTCCTTTTCATTTTAGCCCATGTATTTCCCCAAATCTATTGCCAGCTCTCTGCTGGTGACAAGAATCTGCCTTTCCTGCCCAGAACTGAGGTTCCAAGCTGTGTATAGCACTTCCTACCTGACCTCTGTTGAACAGCAACCAGTGACTTCAACCTCTATCAACCCAGGTGGAACTCACTAATTTTCCCCTAAACCTGCTCTTTCCTTTCTACACTACATTATATGTAACAGCACCACCAGTCACTCAGCATTACAAACTAGAAGTGTGTCTATTATTTCTTATCTGTCATTAACTGCCACCGATTCTCATCTTGTATAGCTAACCTTTCCTCTTCTTTCCTACAGTCATAACTTTAGCTGTGATGCTGGTCATCCCTTGCTTAGACTAATAATTCCATCTACTAACTGTTCTCTCTGCTGCAAGATCCTCCCACCCTCCTGCCCTGCCTAGGCAATTCTCCATTTACATTACCACTGAAGTGTTCTTTTTTTTTTTTTTTAAATTTGTTTTTATTGTAAACAAATGGGATACATGTTGTTTCTGTTTGTACATGGAGTAACAGTATACCATTTGCATAATCATACATTTACAAAGGGTAATGATATTTGATTCATTCTGTTGAAGTGTTCTTAATAAAGCACACATTCAACCAAGGTACTCTTCAGGCTCCCCATTGCCTTTGGAAATTCTCCAAGAAAACTTCCAAGCATACCTACATCTGGAAGACTATGGAAAACTACTGATTAGTTGTTATGGTTTGGATGGGAGTTGTCCCCCAAAAGTTCACACATGAGGCAATGTAAGAAGGTTCAGAGGAGAAATAATTGGATTGTGAGAGTCTTAACCCAATCAGTGAATTAATCTCCTGATAGGGGTTAACTGAGTGGTAACTGAGGTGGTAAGGTGTAACTGGAGGAGGTGAGTGAAAATAGCTAATACATCAGTCTTCAAGAATTAAATCAGACATTTTCTCTTCTGTGAGATTTCTTCTTGATCTACTAATATGGTTAATCACCTGCTCTTATAACTATTGAATGTACTGCAAATCTCTGTTCATGTATTTATCACACTTGCTGTGGTCCTGTGTCTAAATGACTACCCACCTTTAGATCTTTGTAGTTAGCAGTCTTAAGTTTTCAGCAGAAAAACACAACAAAACATATCAATTCCCTCTGGGAATTCTGAGTAATAATAGAATTTGTTTAATTTGGAATATAATTCAACAACTGTTTAGAGCATAAATTGCAATGGGTAGAAAATGGCTATTGGGAAGTGAGTTGCAATAGTATAAGCACAGAAGGACAAAGACCTAAAAATAAAGAATGCTGGGGTCTGCAGAAAGGCACTGCTGAATTTTCAAGAAAACTATAACTTGCCTCTTCATAGCATTTGAATTCTGACATTCAGAAGATTTTTTAAAAATCTCAATTACATTTTTTATGCAATCTGGAGTACAAATTTATTTATTATGTTCCCTTTCCCCTGAATAATTTTTGGAATCACTGCTGGATGAAACAGATGCTTGGGAAATATAATTGTTCCTTATAACTTCTGAAATGACATATTTCTTGATTTTTAAAAATAAGATTAGTAGTACATGTGATCTATGACAATGTATCACTAATTTAGAAACAAATACTCTTTCACAGTGAAGGTCAAAGATTTTTTTTGGTTTTGTTTTGAAATGCCCACATTATTGACTATGCTTTAAATATATAAGTGATTTCACAAGTGCTATCCTTTTAAACTTCAGAAAGACAAGAAGTTCTTTCTTTAATAATGTTATCATCATATAAAATTGTATATATTTTGGAGAGGTTTTTCTCTGGTTGTTGATTGAAATTTCATGCCTAAATGGTCAACATTTAAACATCTAAAATCTTAGTGTCTATAGATCTGATAATGATTGTGATATTTACAAAGAATTATTCTACTACTTTTTCCTTTTTTTGTCTTATATTCTTGCTTTACTATTTAATTTATTTTTTGTGGTTCTGAGGATTGAATCCAGGGCCTCCCATATGCTAGGCAAGCATACTACCACTGCGCTACATTTCTAGCCCCAAATTTTTAATAAAAATAACAGGTAAACATGTTTAACCTTCATTTCTGCTTAGGTTATCTACACCACAAGATTTCTTTTTAAAATATATATTCTATAATAGCAAGAACATTCAATATTTAAAGTACATTCTTGTGGTATATATAGAGCCTAGCTTTACTGATGAATATTTATTATTGAATAATACTATAAATGTGGTATGAAAATTATGAGTGTATGAATTATACAAAATGAATAAACATGTGGTAGACAAGCAAAAATTAGAGAGCTATTACTCTGGATCATTAATGATTTTTCAAAATAACTTCAACTAACAGAAATAATGTTTCTAATTTAATTTTAACTTTTTATCAGAATGCAACACTAATGTTTCCATAGCATGGTTCTGTTTTCAATAATAATAGCATTAAGCAGTCATGTGAACAGAATTTCAAAATTCAAAAGTACTTTCAGATATATTATCTCAATTAAGCCCAAAAACACTCTTAAGAAATATGTGTACTAGGTGAATATTTAAAATGTTGCTCACAAATTCAGAAAAGTCCAAAGTCCTGTCTATAGGATGCTTTTTAGGAAGTCATACTTAATATCACAAGACCCTGTACCTTTAGTACCAACTAACTGGGCAAAAAGCAAGCATTGATCCAAGGGCAGGCAGTTTAGAGTTTCAAACACTATAGGATATAACCTAAGTTCATCTGAGACCAATAGATTCTGTCTCCTAAAAACATTTGAATTAGGAAATAGCAAGAAGGGTCAAGAAATATCTTTTAAGAGAAGAGTCAAGAAGTATCATGGTCATAAGAATCATGACAAACCAAAGTTGTGAGGGAGCAGAGAGAAACAAATGCCATCAAAGAAATACTGTTAGCCCAAGAGAGAGAGAAGGGGGTACCTACAGCAGTTACAGTCTCTATCCTTCAGGTAACTGTGGGTAAATTGCAGTCTCTGCTTTTTCATTTGTTTTTTTCCTTTTGTTTTGGAAAACAAAAGACACCAACAAAAACAATTGGTTATCTTATCCCACTTTATAAATCAATAACAAAATCCAAGAGAATTCAAGAGACATATTTGCAATCACAAGCTCATCAAGTGTTTTAGTTGGTAGTAGAACATAAAATTTTTAAAGCCAAATGGAATGATTCCTCTGCTATTGTTTTCTTAAATTGGAACGAATGTCAGAACCATCAGGAGTGTCTTACAAAATGCAGATTTCCAGGCATTGACTGGATGCTCCTGAATCACAGTCTCCAGGGATATGACTATACCTTAGTTTTAGAATTTAAATATGTTCCTCAATATTCTGATGGTCATACAGATTGAGGATAATAATATGTACTCTAAAAGGAACACCAAGCTTTCCAACTTTGTCACTTTATAAAATTAACTAGAGACCTATTTCTAAACGAAATATATACAGAAAGGAAGGAAACTTATTTAACATAATTGAACAAATACTATGAAAATGCCAAATCCTACATGTCACTAACTAAAGATTCTATATGAGGAAAGAAAGGAAGAGTTTTGTGGTCACATTTATCTAATATCAAGAAGTCCACCAAAGTCTAGTCATACAGACTTGTCTTCTTAGTTAATGAACTTAAATTTGGGAAATCAGACAAAATGTAAAACTAATTTCACAACTGGTTGAATGTTTTAAGTGAGATAATTTTTTAAGGTCTCAACTTCATTACCCATCAGTATATGGAAACTAAACTATATTTCTGATGAGCCAAAAGGGGGGCAAAAAATTTTAAAAATTAAGTAAAAGTGCATTGCCTAGACTTGAACTTTGAGGTTGTTTTAAGCTCATGGTTAGATCCTTTAGGCTGCTCTGTGCCAATGCCATGACGTGGCCTTCTAATATCTTCCTTTTAGTCTTGATACATCCCTGTGAGGGTAATTTTGGGTGTTTATTTGACTGGATTGAGAAATGCCTAGAAAGTTAATGAAGCATACTTCAGGTTGCGTTTATGAGGGTATTTCTAGAGAAGATCAGTGTAGGTGTCAATGAAATAAGTGGGGAAGAACCAGCTTGAATGTGATCAGCATTTGACAGGCTAAAAGATATGAACTGGAAAAAATCAAAGAAAGGGGAATTTAAGTCTTTAGTTCTTACTTTCCCTTCTCAAGTGGGTGCTTTTTCTGCTGCTGTTACTTTTGGACCTCAGACTTAAGGTTCTTCAGTCTTTAGATGTAAACTAGTGTCAATGGATTTATAGGGGTGTATTGTGCCTTTGGCCTGAGACTGGGGCTGCATCATTGATGTCTGCTTCTGAGGTTTCTGGTGTTTTGGAATAAGCATCTACTGGCTCTCCTGTTTCTCTATGCTGCAGCCAGCCTTTGTAGAACTTTTCAGCTTCTGTGATTGAATCAGTCAATCTAATAAGTAATTATCCTCTTATAATTTCATATTCAGAGGTGGGGTTCAGAGGTGGGGCTTTTAGGCAATTATTGGATGGTCCTGTTTCTCTAGTTAGCACTAACATAATCCCCCCTTCAAGGTCATATAGGGTAGTGAGGGTGATGTTAGGGCATATGTGTGCTTACTTGTCAACTAGAGTACAATGAGGAAAGAAAGCAATTTTATTTTTGCAAATATTTGGATGTCTGAGTGTCTCTCTGTGTCTCCTCTCTCTCTCTCTCTTTCTCTCTCTCTCTCTCTCTCTCTCTCTCTCTCTTTCTCTGTGTGTGTGTGTTTTTTCTTGAGAAACCCTAGATATAGGGTAAATAAATCACATATGGATGTAGATATAGATCTTTTTTGCCTATGGGCATAGCAGTGAATTGTCTATGACCTCTTGCCCAAGAGAAAAGAGACCAATAAGTGATAAGAACACTGATCCTCAAGTAAGGAACAGCAGGAAAAATTGTCCTTGGAAGATCTAAAGCCTAACCTGACAGTCAGTAGGTATGTGTGATGGTTATTTTTATGTGTGACCTTGACATAGGTACCCATATTAAACATTATTTCTGGGTATTTCTGTGATGGTGTTTCTGGATGAGAAAAGCATTTGAATCTGAGAACTTAGTAGATTGCCTGCCCCAATGTGTGGATTCATGGATTAATAGAGGCCTGTGTAGAACAAAAGGGCAGAGGAAATAGGAATTTGCTCCCTGCCTTATGTTTGAGTTGAACACCAGTCTTCCACTGGGTGTTGGCCTGGAATTTACACCAAGTTCACTAGCACTTAGGACTGGAATCATCCCTCTGGTTTTCATGAGTTTCCAGCTTGCAGGCAGAAGATTTGGGGACTTCTCAGCCTTCATAATCTTGTAAGCCAATTCCTCACAATAAATCTCTGTCTAAATATGTATATCCTATTGGTTCTGTTTCTTTAGAGAACCCTAATACGATGTGTTATGATTTATATTTTGCTACTCCAGTGGTTAACTGCAAGGTAACTTTTCACAGTCCCCAGGGTTGTGAAATCTATTAGTTATTGCACAAAGCTTCTACTGTGTTTTCTTTGCTTTGATCTTTTCCATTAGTGGAAAAAAAAAATCCTTCTCACTCTTCTTATTTTCCCTTCCTCCCATCTACATAAGAACATTGTCTTTGCTTATTAAACTCCATTTCCTAGGCTCAACAGAGAAAAGATAATATCTATTTAAAAATATCTTTATCTTCAGGCAAGTAACAAAGAGGGTTTTAATCATTAAATTAGGTTAGGATTCATTTTTTAAAAATATGATGCTTGTTATCATTTGGATCTTGAATATCCTCCAAAAGCCTCTTGTGTTGAAAGTATTTCCCCAAATTCAGCATGATTCAGAGGTGAGGTTTCTAGGCAATGATTTGATCATAAGGGATCTAACCTTATCAACTGATTAATCTATTTGATGGATGGACTACTGGGAGGTGGGACCTAGTTGGAGAAAGTAAGCCTCTGGAGACATGCCGTGGGCGGGTTTATCTTCTTTGCAGGTAGTGCACATGTGTGTGCATGGATGCATGCATAGATGCTCACATAGACACACACACACACACACACACACACACACACTGTCTGCCACAAGTCGAGCAGCTTTCCTCCCCACATCCTTCAGCATTATGTTCTATCTGTCTAGGGTGCAGAGCAATGGAGCTGGCTGACCATGGACTGAATTCTCTGAAACCATGAGTCAAATGAAATCTTTTCTTCACTAAGTTGCTCTTATCTGATATTTTGGTCACAGTGAGGCAAAACTGCGTGCACACCACTTTTAAGTAAAGACTCAATAACATTCTTTAAGGACAAATGTAAAAGTAACAGTCTAGTATTGCATCACTAACTAGAAAACAAGGGCCAGAAAGCCTGTGCTCTTATTTACATTTTCCCATGTACTTCTTGGGTGATGTTAGGTCAGTCACTCACAAAAGATGCTAACAATGTCTTGCCTCTGTAAATTCAGATTTTACAAAATTTTGGTCCATGTATCCCCCACTTCCAACATCCAGGACTCTTTAGCCCTGGATATCCAGAGCCCACTCTCCTTGTATCAGTTTTCCATTACTCCAATGCCATTTTTCAAAGAAATAGAGAAAGAAATCCTAAAATTTAGATAGAATCATAAAAGTTCCCAAGTAATCAAGGTAATTAAGCAAAAAGAACAAGCTGGAAGTATCACCCTAATGATTTCAAACTATATCATGAAGACACAGTAAATAAACAGCATAGTACTAGCATAGCAATAGACATGTTGAAAATGGAAAAAAATGAAGAGCTAAGAAATGACCTATACATTTGTGGTCACTTGATTTTTGACAAAAGTGCCAAGAACACACACAGTGGGAAAAGGACAGTGTTTTCCATAACTGGTATTGGGATAAATGTATATTCATATACAGAAAAATGAAACTGGGTCCTTATACCACATATAAAAATCAATACAAAAGGATTGCAGAATTGAACACTGAAACTCTCAGACTACTGAGAAGATACAGGCGGAAAATTATACAACATTGGCTCAGGCAATATTGGATATGACTCCAAAAGCTCAGATAATAAAAGCACAAATGGACAAATGAGAATACCAGACGGCAAAGAATACCACACAGCAAAGAGAAAATATTTGCAAGTTATACATCTGATAAAGGGTTATTATCCAAAAATATGTAAGGATATGAAAACATTTCAAGCAAGGAAACAAATAACCTGATTTAAAAGTGGGCAAATGATCTGAATAAACATTTTTTTAAAAAAAGGCATACTAATAACAAATAGATATATGGAAAACAAAGTTCAAAAAAACTAATCATTAGGGAAATGCAATTTAAAACAACAGTAAGATAACACCTCACATGTGTTAAAATAGCTATTGTGAAAAGGACAAAAGATAACAAATATTGATGAGGGTAGGGAGAAAAGGAAACCTATGTGTGGGAACGTGATTAGTACAGCCATTATGGAAAACAGTATGGAGATTCCTCAAAAAAATGAGCATAATTATTTTTGAACATTTGGTATTAAGGCATTGACAATTGTATTGAAAATAAAATTTGAAAAATAATTTGCAGTTGGGAACTTATTCTTTTTCTCATATGGCAGGCCTTGTTGGCAATACTATTCTGCACAAGTTTAATAATTATAGACTGAATGAGAACAAAATTACATCCAGCTTAGAGCACTCAGGAGGAAATATCACATGTAACATATATAATACTCAGAAGGATGAAAAGTTGTTCCTTGAAGCCTACTGTTAAAATTAAGTCAATTATGTAAGTAATGTAAGAGAAATTACTTTTACTTTAGTAAAGATGGATGTGGTTTATGCAAATCATCACTTCAAAATTGCTAAAAAATGTACTAAATATTGAAGCGCCAAATAAAATACATTACAAGAAATCTCTAAGGAGATTTAAATGTAATTTCAAGTCATTGAGAAATTTTAAATGTGTATCTCTTCATAAAATGCAGCTATAAATTAACCAAATCCCTATGTGGATAATCTGTTCTCCCCTTTCATATCAAAATAGGTAGATTCTTTAAAGGGGTGAAATAAATGGAAAAATATCTAGAAATTAACAGAAATAGCTACAGAATAAATGAATAAATTATAATAAAAAGTGAGATTTGGTCAAGCACAGTTTTAAAACCTTTAAACAATAGTAAAGATATAAATGTGGTTAACTGCTACCGATGTGATGGGATGGTAGGGGAACATGATATTTGGAATCATTGCCCCCACCCTCCTACAGGTTGTTCAACAAAAAATTTGCACTTTTATTCAATCATGTGTAGGGTTTTTTTGTTTTTGTTTTTTGTTTTTTGTTTTACAAATACAGCAGGAGTTACATCATAAAGCATTACAAGTGTATGAAACAACAAATAATTTCTTATATTTAGTAGGAAGCAAAATGTATGTTTTCCACATAGTTATAAAATATACTGTGTATACATAAAATTCTATGAATATTGATTAAAATTCAGTTTAGTGATACAACTTATCCACAAAGTATGTGTACATGCTGGGAAAGCTGCCATATTTGTTTTTTTCTTTGTAAACTGAAATAGTATTTCACATATATATGTATGTGCATGTATATATATATATATATATGTGCATTATATATGTATATAAATATATATAATATATATTTCTTTTTTTGTGTGTGTAGTGCTGAGATAGAACCAAGGGTCTCATGTGTGCTAGACAAACACTCTTACTACTGAACCACATGCCTAGTCTGTATTTCCTGTATCCTTGCTTCTCATTTCTATAATTTATCATATTTGCTAGATAAATAATTATTAGTAAGCTTATAAAGTAGTCACTAGCTTTGCTTTTTAAAAAATCAAGTGACAATGATGGTTCACATAGAAGAAAAACAGAGGGTTTGCAATCAACATAATAAGGGCTTCAAGAACTCCAAGTTCTCCTTTTATTTAAAAAGTTAGATGAGTGTCTATGTTTAAGAGATACAATTGTTGTTAATTCTGAAAGGAGAGAGGTCTCTATTTTCTATCCTTTATTGCAAATAATCATGTTTTTCACTTCAAATGTTACAAAATTAAGTATAGGAAAAAAATCAGTGTGTTATGTTGATACTGAGATATGTTTGTCACAGAATAGAGAATATTGAACATACTATTATTCTAATTCCATAATAAAGAATAATCACAATGAAAGATAATTTATTGCCCTTTTACCTAAACAAAACTTAAAACATTTCTATTTCTAGTAATTAAATATGGGATCTGGAAAATTGACAAAAGAATAAACAAACAACAAAAAACTCCTCAAAACAAGTATATACCTCAGCTACTAGAAGAAAGTTAGAGGGCCAGTTTCTTATTGATGAAATCAGTTATTTTCTGAAATTATAAAGCATTTACTGTATCTATGTTACATGGACTCTAGTTAGAAAATATCCAAGATGAGAAAGAGCAAGTCTATTCAATTTGAATATCAAATCAGTCATTACAGTCAAAAATCTCACTGGAAAAATGAGCAGTTCTTTGAAGAAGAAGGGAGTAAAATGATGAAGAAAAACTCATTTTGCAGACATACATAGTCAGGTAAAAATATGCACAAAAATACAATTGGAGGAGGATATCAAAAGAACAATTTTAAGAGTGTTTCTGACATAAAGATATGGAGAACTGAAATAACTGCTTGTGATTGATGTGAATAACTTGAAAAAGGAGGAAAAGTTGCCCTGGAACTCAATAAAATAGTTAAAATTGGATTCAAATACACTGAGAGGTAATTTAAAAAGAGAGGGAAAGGATGCCAAAGTAATGAAGAATAGCAAATTGGATTTAGGAGTGACGTACGCAGACAGCCCTAAGGTAAGAGGTGGAGTTGAGTAACCAAGGCAGGATATACTGAACATGCTAATAAGAGAGAAATATGGATAAGGCAAAAATAAAATCTGCAGAAATGAGAAATGAGAAATAAATCATGACTTAATTTCATTTTTTGGAATAATAGTCTACTATTCTATACTTCAATATTATCTGTACACATCATTGTTATTTTTATTAGCACAGATGGTAACACTATATGCTTAGGTATAACACAATGGGATTGCAGAGAATTTCTTTAAGAAATCCTGAAGTTTCCTTTCTTTATCATTAATAACTTATTAATATCTTCTCCTTTGAGGGGGAAGAAACAAAGAAAATATTCCTTTCAGGAGGTATAGAGGGATAGCAACATTGAAGAATTGTGAAAAAAGTTGAATTTTATAGAGTAAGTCAGTAAAAAGGAAAAAAACGGTTTGCAATTGCAGAAACTTTTTTAAAAAACTTGTTACAAAATGTGTCATATATTCACATTTTATAAACCTTAATAAATTATCGTGTTCTATCCTCAGCATACCTTTGAGTAGTAAGTAATCAGGTTTTTCAGACATTATTAAGGCCAATTTATCCCCATAAAGACAATATAAACTCCTTAATCTTGGCATTCAATGTCTGCCTTTACTTTCTTCCACATTCTATAATTTTATCAGCTTCCTACATCCCTACTAGACTCCTCACTGCTCCATAGATGCACCTATTACTTTAAACCTCTGCACCTGTGGCAAAGACATTGCTATGTGCTTGCAAACTCGTTTTTTTTTTTAACTGACAACTTAGCTTAAGTTACATGTTCAAGTGGTTTTACAGATAAATGAAGACATGTGACCATGGTCTGGCCAAGGTGCAGGTGGAAATGGTATACAAGATTTCTGTGCCCAGCCTCCCAAATCTCCCAATCTGCCATGCAAGTGTTCTGCTTCCTTTTCTTTTTTCCTCTTTCTCCAGACCAGATACAGGGGAGGCTGTGGAGGATCCTGAGGATCTACAGTTTCTGGGACCTGGGATCCTTATTATCTCTTGGAAGATTACCTCTTCAATATTGAAGTAGATTTTCATGTGAGCTAGAAATTTGCCATTACTATAGTAAGCCACCAAGACTTGGAGTTACCGGACAGCAGTAAGACTTCTCTAGCTAAGACATAATTTCACTCTTCTCTTCACAGAGGTAGAAAAGAATTCTATTTTCTGACCAAGTTCAAGTGAATCCATTCCAGGAAAACATCTGTGACCTCTTTGGCACTTTCTGATTCCTCTACTATTGATGTTTAGAGGGTGCAAATCTATCTTTAAAAAAGTTAGGTTTATTGCTATATAATGTACATAGCAAACATAATCTTTCTTAAGTGTACAGGTCAGTAAGTTTTGACAAAGGCACAAAACCATCAACACCATCACTGCAATAATACAGAACACTTCCTTTATCCCTTAATGTTGCATTATTGTCCTTTTCCATCAATTCCCTCACTAATTCTGGTGTGTGATGTGTTTTCTGTCCCTGTAGTTTTGTTTTTGTAAAATACATGCAAATGGAAACATATCATCTATAGTCTTTTTTGACTGACTTCTTTCACTAATATTTAAGACATAGGCATTTAATACTTATAACATTGCATGTATCTGATTCTTTTTTAAATTATTTTTGATATATATATATATATATATATTTTTAGTTGTTGATGGACCTTTATTTTCATTCATTTATTTATATGCAGTTCTGAGAATTGAACCCAGTGCCTTACACGTTCTAGGCAAGTGCTCCACCACTGAACCACAACCCCAGCCCCTATATCGGATTCTTACTGCTGAGTAGTATTGCATTTTATCCTTTAAAACATTGACACTGAAGTTTATAAAGGCCAAAATTAAAAGGCCTTCAAATGAAGTGGTCTTTCAATGATTTTTGTTAATAACATTGAGAATACTATTACTCTGAGCATGTTTTTCTAATATTCATTTTTCCATTTTTTCTTCAGGAAGGTTTTGTTTTGTTTTGTTTTTAATCCCCTCCTGTGTGCCAAGCTAGTACTATGTACTAGAGCTACAATAGTAACAAGATCTACACAGACCTTATTTTTTGGAATTTACCTCTTGAAAACTAAGAGACAAACATTAGTCAATAAATTAAAAGTAAAATACATATAACAAGTTAAATTCTATAGCACAAGAGAAAAAAGCAATGTCTGATCATCCAGTCAAGCAATCTACATCAAGAATTTATTTTCTAAGGTGTTTTGGTTAAAAAGGGGGGAGCTTCTATGGATTCCCTGGAATCAGAGATGGGGGAATGGAGATAAAAAGGGAATATCTATTTTATGAGAGACTTTATGGGACCCTAAGGCACAAGCAGGAAGATTTAGTGCTCAGGTATTAAGTGTGGCAGAGTAGTGGAGAGGAGTTTTCAACAGAAGTTTCAAAAACTGCTATGTGGTTTTAGGAGAGAGGATCTGGGAAATTTGGTGTACATTTTACACTTCATGGGTTGGCAGCCTTGGGAGCAGGAGAGAATACTTCCTGGCAAACACATCATCACTCCCACTGGGGATGTTGGCAAAGGGAGCCTGGCAAAGCTATGCACACAAATAACTTCAAAGCAGTAACAATTGGCTCAAACACTCAACGATGAAGAATCTGAAAGTTTTAAGCTCAAAGAAGAGAGCTGGGTACTTTCCAGCAGAAACTGAGTGCATCTCTGAATGTAGGTGGAGGACCTCTCCTAGGCAGGTGCATCTCAGAGTACAAGACTTTATATGCAGATTCTCAAATAGGATAAACCATTGACTTATCCTAATTCATTCATATGCTTAGGATAACAGAAAACTCTCACATAAAAATGAGGTGATAGGTGGTCAAACTGAAAAAGTTTAATGTATTATCAAGTTACAGTGCATTATTTATACTTATGAATTTATTTATATATAAATTATTACAGAGATTTCATGTATTTTTATCATTTCATTAAGTAAATATTACATAGACAAAGAGGAATTATTTCCATTTTATAGAGCAAGGACTGAGATTCAAAGGGGATGGGTGATTTGGCTAAGACCACATGCTTAGTATGTCACCCAGATAAGTCTAGGTGCTTTGATTTCTATATTTAAGGTCTTGCCATCTTATTAAGTCCATCAATTTTTAAGCCAATTATATAAATAGTTAACAGCATTTATGAAGACTGGTAAAGTCTTCACTTTCAGGATTGAAGAGAAGATATTCAGAGAATGAGGAAACAGTTCATTTAAAAATTTTATTTCTTTTCCTAAGTTGCATTACAACAGGTTATTACAATTTTGCTTCCAATGGGTATTGTTGAGACCACACACTCAGAATACAGTAAAACATTTGAAATTATCTAAAATGAATATTATTAATTTTTGAAAATTAAAGGCAAAACCAGGAACATTTATCTCATTTCTGAAATATGCCAGCTTAGAATTATGTTTAAAAAAATCTGATAAAATGCTGTTATCAAGTCACAGTGCATTATTTATACTGATGAATTTATTTATATATAAATTATTACAAAGAGATTTCATGTATTTTTATCATTTCAGTAAATAAATATTACATAGGCAAAGAGGACTCATTAAAAGTAGTGAAAAATTGCTTATATCCTTTTGCAAGACTTTAAGGATAGACGTGTTTTCATTGTTCTTCCTTTGACAAGCCTGTGTTTAGGTTTGAAAGGTTCATGTTTTGATTTCTCCTTGCTTCCAAATAATAAATTTCGGGTTTGGAATTTAGACAAGTTTAGTTATGCAATGCTTCTTAATATTCACAGTTCAACATATTTTCATGATAACCAGATGTTAGTACTCTCATGCATTTATACCTTATGACACTCATAGTGATATGTGGCTCCAGAGTTGTTTTAAATATTTATGCTAAATTTTTAAGAAAGCAGATGTTCTTTGAACATTTCTCACAAGATTTTTTTTGTACAATAAGAGTATTGTTTGATAAAACCACAATTCACTGAGCTAAGACCTTGTGAAAAGTTTCTTTCTTTCCCCTCACAATGCCACTATTATGCACCTTAAGTGACTATTAATTCATAAGGCATTACATTAATAAACACATATTGAATGCCTACTGGGCACCAAGTTCTGTGTCTGTTGTGGCTGATTGTAAAATAAAAGGTAAAATTCTCAAGGTTCTCATTCTCAGACTAGACATGAGCAGACCAGTGCTCTGACAATCACCATATGGGATGACAAAGGAAAGCACAGACTGCTATGGAAAAACAAAGAAAAAACAATATGGATTTTCCCACCTAAATGAGGTGGTGAGTTTCCGGAGGGTGTCTTTGGAAGTTATTCTTAAAATAAGTACTAAAGTTATAGTAGGAGTTAGTCAAATGAGAAATGGAAATGCAGGAACACAGAGCTTAGAGACATACAAGAGGAGGAAGCCTTCAATAAACTACAAATCATTACAAGAAAACAGTTCTTGTGCCCCCTGTAGGAGATGCAACAGTCGATGATTCTAGAAAAAAGGCAGAGGCCATATGCACTGTTGAGAAGTTTGGAATTTATTCAAAGAACTGTTGGGGAGCCAGCTATGGTTTAAAACATGGAATGCCATTCCTGAACTATTGGAGTGTTTTAGTCAGTTTTGCATTGCCCTAATAAAAACACCCCAAAGACAACTTAAAGGAAGAAAAGTTTATGCGGGCTCATGGTTTCAGAGGTCTTAGTTCACAGATGTCCAGCTCTTGCTGTGGGCCTAAGGTGAGGCAGTAAATCATGGGGGAAAGACCCAGTGGTGGAAAAATTGCTTAGCTCATGGTAGGGTCAGTAATCAGGGTGGTGGTAGGGGGCGCATAAGGGACCACAGGGAAGATACACTCTTCCAGGGAATACCCAAAGTGACACCTTCTCTAGCCATTCCCACCTGTCCACAGTTAAAATGAAGTCAGTCTGTTCAAACTAGGTTAGACTGATTAGGATACAACATTCATCTAATCATTTTAGCTTTGGATATTTCTATATTACCAGGAACTTTTGAGAGAAACTGTATATCCAAACCATAGTATACAGTGTGGTAGCAGCAAAACCTAAGTTGGATGAGGTACTAAGACAGAGAAGCTTTGAGGTTTATTTTGTCATTCAAGTGAGTAACATGAGAAAGCAGTGAGGGAGGGTGGAGGGTGGGCTTAAAGACCAATGATGTGATAGTGAAAGAGGGAAGTGCCTGGGCTTAAAAGAGAGTATCCTCAAGAAAGGGAGGGGCAGGTTGAGCAGAAAGAAATGGTAGGTTCAATTCTCTGTACCCCAAAATTATGGTGCCTGTAGAACATCCAAGCAAATTGCCCAATAGAAAGGAAGGCACTTTGTTCTGCCACTCCAGAAAGAGATCTAAGATGTAGACAGAGACTTATAAGGTCTGGGGTCAAGCCCAAATCTGCATCCCTGCTAACTGTTCCTAAGTGATTCCAAGTAGGTTGTTCAGAGACTACACATAAACTAATGAAGAGCAGTTGAACTATTGATGTAGATAAATGTCTCCAGGAGACTCTACAAAGAGAAAAGGATGGTGCAAGAGGGAACCACTGAAGTGATAATACTCATGTCACAGGCAGGGAGGAGAAGATGAAATCTATTAGGAAAGAATCTGAAAAGGAATGAGCAGAAGGAAGCAGAGGGAGAAAACATCAAGGAAGGACACATCAAAATAAAGATATGGCACCAGCACTCCTGAAGATTAGGTCCAGCAAGAACAACTTAGAAAACGGATTAAATGTGGCAACCAGGGGGACTGGGGACCTTGATGAGAAGATTCTAGTGAGATAGATGGGGATCAAATCCAATTGCAGAGGACAGAGGTTTGAGTGGGCCATGGGGAGTGGAGAAAGTGGGAATGAGAAGTCTTACCATGAAGAGTGCCAGCATGGGAACTAGTTGGGGCCCTAAGAACACTGGAGGTGGGTTTCTTTTTAAATTTTAATTGATTTTTGAGTATGTTTATATGCTTCAAGGTGGGAAAAACAGACATGGGGGAACCAGAAAAATAATAGGAGCAGAATGGGAGAAAGAAAGAAATAGGCAGAGAGGGGGTGATAATGAGTTACAATTTGGCAAGTGTATATGTCTAACACTTTAAATGCTATCATTTATTTTGTTCTATTTTAACGTAAAAATGTGATTATTTAGCTATGTATGGATATGATTATTCCCAATTTATGGGTCAATGAAATAAGACCCAGAGGAAAAGCCAGTTATCCAAGGATACACAAGAAGCCAAGTCAGGACCCATATTTTTTGGCTATCATACTCATACTCATTTTCTTTAAACCATACCAGGGTCTCACCTTTTTAAAACCTTTTGCTGCTTTTCACAAATATTAAAATTACACTTCCACACTTCCAGCAGATATAACATATCCCTTCAGAACAGGTCACTATAATCTCTATATTCTCCCTAGCCAAGAATTCCAAACTTTGTAGGGTATAATATAAATCACATCATAATTTTTTTATTTCCAAATATGAAATTACAGTGCCACTGGTGCTTTCTAAACCCCTCACACCCCCAGACCCCACTTTTCCCCTACTGAAAACCACCATGTTATTCTCTGGCCTAACCGTCCTAATACTGTTTCAGGTGGAGAAAAGATCCCTGCCATTTGCCATTTTCTGTGTCTGCCGTTTCAAAAGATTGATGTTATGTACATCAATCCATATCATCAAGAAGCATTTTTCATAGAGCCCTGGTATGAGGTTCTCAGAAACGCTGTTAGTAACATGACCTGGTATGAAATGCTGCAATGGTAACGGCTGGTTTCATCCTCTGCCCCCAGCGCTTCACCTTACTGTCCACATGACAACCATGGGGAAAGAACTTCACCCAAAGACTCAGGCTGCCTCCAGGCCTCACTACCCGAGACTCCTGGAGAAAAACATCTTTGTACAACACGATGATGCTCTGTGGTTTTTAAAAATTGGGTAGAACATTAATAGTCCTCAGTTTCTCCAGAGTCACCCCTGACTCCATTCTACACTATGCAGAATCTTCCACATTCCTCTCTCTCTCTTTTTAATCACCTTTAAGAAGATTCTCTTCAGCCCACATTATTTCAATATGTCTTAGCATTCTCAGCATGAATTACTCATTACTTATTTTCTTAGTCATTCTTCCTATGTTTATATTCATGTGTTGAGAACTGCTTTTGAGAATGAATATTTTCTTTTCATTTCATTGCCCCCTCTCTCATTTTACCCTTTATGCCTTTGTGGCCTGAAAGTGCAAAGTTTTTTTCTCATCACATATTGATTTTCCTATTTTGGTCATTTTTATTTTGTGAAATCATGCAATATGTTTATTACATGGAGGCAAAAATGTTTCTTTTTGGTTTCCTTAGATCTCAAAATTTCAACAGAATTACATGAAGTTATAATAAAAACTGACAATACCTGAGTTTTAAATAACATAAATATATTCTATCAGTTCTGTATTGGTGTTATTAAATAAGCAGTGTTAACTATGACATTGATTATAAATGTTCTAGTGATCAAAGAAGATTTTTGTAAAAAAAATTCTAAAATCCATTAATCCTAAATCCTAGCTTAACTTTTTTTTTTCCCCTTGAGTGAATGAAGTTAAGCAACAAATTATAATTTCCACTATGGCCTAGCTCTTAATTTTACATCTTTTTTTTTTTTTTTTTTGCGGTGCTGGGGATCGAACCCAGGGCCTTGTGCTTGCAAGGCAAACACTCTACCAACTGAGCTATCTCCCCAGCCCTTAATTTTACATCTTAAATCTATTCATATTTTATAATAATTTTCTCTTTATTTACTTCTATACTTCTTACTTTGATTAAACAATTAGTACAATATGCATTAAATAGGTGATATCATTGTATAAACTTCATTTACTCCAGTGACAATCTAAAGGATAATTTTTACAAAGAAATTTATTCTGACAGCTCAAAGGGACAGCAGGATGAGAAGTATGTTGGAGCTCTCTTTTTTCTCCTCTTAGCTGAGTCATCTTTATCTGTACAGCTGTTCTTTAGAAGCTGCCAGAATGACTTTAGCTCCTGCTGACAAGCAAGGCAACCCACCAGGGAACACAGAAAGGTGTATTTTCTCCAAAAATTGACCTGAAAATGCACATAAAAATGATGCACTTTGTTTATCATTCAATAGAATTGTTTTCTAGTGTCAAACAACAAAATCTTGCGTTTATTCAGTCTATATGGGATTCTGAGTATTTTTCCACTTTCATGTTTCTTTCTTCTTTAAAATAATATATAGACTAACTGTGGTCTGCATTTTCTTGGAGGATGTAACAGCTGGTTGGTCTTGTATCGCCTATACTCAGTGATTTCATTCAAGACCTATTTTATAGGTCAAATATTGTTTGACAGAAGATCTTCATAGTTTTTAATAGCAAATTTGCTATTTCTGACTTTGACTCTTATCTCTAGGAGATCTGATCGTCAAGGCATACCCTGATCCAAAAATATCCCACACGTTAACTATTCCAAATCTATTTTTGCCCTTTTTCACTAGTAGGCATACAATCTGGACTCATTAATTAAATTATTTGTCAATTTATCTTAATATTTCCACATTCAATCTCTTATAAGAGGTTTTAATAAAGGGCTTAAGGAAAATAAATCTGGTTTTAATTAAAAGCAAAAAAAAATAGCATGTAGGCCAAATGACTGTTAATGACTTGAGCATGACCATTTATTTACAGCAGGTAGATGTTTTGTGTTTTGAATGAGATATAAAACTAAGATAATCATTAAAAACAGGAGTAATGGCATTTCCCAGAAAGAACATTTTCTAGTGCCCTCTGACTAGATTCCAGTTCATGAAATCAGCCAGAATTTCTGAGCTTTCCTGTGGTTCCAATTGGCATACTTCTCTACTTCTTGCTTATTTCTCTGTGAAGGGACATGGTGTCCCATATTTAATGGTTCACAAGCTCTCCCTAAGGCAATATGTTAGAGCATGCCTGAAGATTTTAGTTACAAATCAACATGTAGCTATAAAAATGATTTTTTTCTCCCCAAGTCTTAGCTTTCTCTCTCTCTCTCACTCTCTCTTCCATGTACACATATACATAATCTCTAAGAAAACTAACTTGTATGTTATGCTTTAGTTAATTTACATACAATACTTAGTTCTTATTAAGTGCCAGCACTGTATTAATAGTGGGTTTCAAGGCTGGGGATGTATCAGCCTTGTGTGTGAGGCCTACCACGTGTGAGGCCCTTGGTTCAATCCCCAGCACTGAAAACAACAACAACAACAACAACAAAAGAGTTTTAATAATTAATGAAACAAAAAGAAAAATGTGGTTAATATTCTATTGTATGGATGTAAGATGAGAGAGAGAAGCCATAAAGAAAGGAGACACTTTGATAAAAAGTAAAATTATTTCTAGAAATTTTAAACCTTGATAGGAAATTCATTTTTAAAAAATTTATGAAATGAAGATATTGTACTTAATAATGAATTTTCAAGTTATTCCTCTAGGAGTTGATTCTGAAAGGATTCTTTGGTTTGCCCTCAGAAAGTGCCTCAAGCTGGGAATCCTACAAACTTATATAGTTTATATCTTCTAGTTTCCAAGAAAGATTTTATTTGAAGAGAGTTTCACAGCTAAGAACTGATTATAAACCTAGACGAGGCTAGATAACATTTTAAGTTCTCTTCCAGCTTCACCATTCAAGGTTTCAAGAATATCATGTTTTACTCTGGCTTTGTAATGTCCAGGAATTTATCTTTAGAAGAGTCTGTCTTGCTGTCACTAATTTTTGGAATGAGAGCTCCAAAGTGCTGTCACTAATTTTTGGAATGGAGCTCCAAAGTCACATTGTACTCTAAGTTCCTGCTCTATTACTGTGTAATCTTGGACAAGTTGGCTTTTCTTCTTCAAATCCAGTCTTCTTTTTTTAACTAAAGGAAACACAAGTAGAATCTTAACTACAAGTTTTTAATTCAAAATCGCGTGGAAATTTCTTAGTATGGTGTTGAACACACAGGAAGTCATGGAATCAATACCATACTTCTCCAGTTCCTGAATATTAGTAGTTGAATTATTTTTTCCTCAGGGAGAACCCGTGTTATACAAACACAACATTTTGTAATTCACCAGCAGGTGTAAAGTTCAATGTACCATTTGTGGAATAGACTAGTACACAAGTGAAACAATAGATTTTCTTTATTTTTCAACAGAAATTAAGCAGAGATACATTAAATGCCTTCTCAGAAATCATTAACTAACTGGACTGTAGGCTTAGAAATAGAATCAGAGACTTTGTTCTATGGAAATACTATCATAAGTATTTAACTTAGTAGATTTTTAAATTACATTTAGCTTCTTCAAAAAGAGTTTTAGCTGAAGTCTGATAGTCTGCAGTGTTCCAAGAAGTATATGCAGTTTTATAATGTAGATAGTCTATATTTTTTAAGACTCATGGAAAGTTATCTTTTCTGATTTATTACAGAATAGAATAAATGTTATTTAATCTTATGAGTTTTAACAAATAAATATAAAATTAATACTTTATGAAAACATTCAGACTTGTAAACAAGTTAAAGCAGTGGAAACAACCACATTTCAAGGATATATAGTATTTAATGTACATTAAAAGGAAGGTGAATATACTTGATTTCTCTCTTCTTTGCAACTAACTTGAAATTTTCACCTTTTAAAGTGAATATTCACTTTTTACAATGCTAGTTAATATATCTTATGATTTTATGAAAACAAAAAGCAGAGCCAACAAATTCACATTTTTCCTCCCCAAGTAGGAGGTTAGCTATTTCTCTCAATTAGAAAGAGACATTCAATTAGAAAAGTCAGAAAATGAAATCTTTTATGAGATAATTTAGTAATTAAAATAATGAACTTTTTTTTTATTTCTGTGAAGGAAGACAAGAAACTATCAGGAAGTGAAAGGGATGGAGCTAGGTCAAAATCAAAAAAATGTAGGGATAGGGTATGACATCACCACCCACTTAACTTCTAGCAGGTAGAGATAAAAATTTCTTTCTACTCTGGGGAGGGATGAGAGAATTCTTTGAAAGACTTAAGAACCTGTCAGAGAGGCACTGGAAAAACCCATCTCTAGCATGATTAATGTTTGCAGGGTCTTTGTCTGGAGAGGTGGGTCCTGCTGTCCTAAGTGAACAGGGCAGGAATCCCCATGGACCACAAGGGGGAATTGCACAGTACGTGCAGCATCTCAGGAGTTCTGAGTGGGCCTCTGTGGTGGCCACTTTTGCCAGTAGTGTGAAGCTGTGCCAACTTCCAGGGGCTTCCACCAGGAGCCCCCCAACCTGGCAGACCAGTTCATCAAGTTTTTGTGCAGCAGCATCCTGGGCACAGCTACCAGCTCAGCATTTCATTGATACTGCACACATTTCTGGAGCCGGGAGCAGGTTTTTCAGTTACAGAATAGATTTTCTTAGTGGGCCAGGGAATCAATCAGACTCAGCACAACTGCTAGGGAAGATACTGCTCTTAAGACCCGGCAGGAGAGCAGAAGACAGACCCATAAAAATCAGTGGTGCTATTAAGTTTTACTATTTCCTAGCCTGCTGGTGGGAAAAAAAATACTCATTAAGTTTTTATGCTTCATTTCATTTGATCCTCAATATATTACTATGAGGAAGATAGGACAAAAATAATATTTCAGTTTTATTGAATTTAGGGAACAACGTTAAAGGTTTTACCTCTCAGAAGTTAGGGAACAGGGAGCAGAATCTCTCCAACCATAATTCCCACACTGAAATCTTGATTCTATCACATTAATCCACTAAAGATTCCATTTTGGGACCACACATACAAGTTAATCAAAGTATATAATTTTAGGCTTGTTTTAAAATTCGAATTGTGCTAAATATGTAAATGAAATGCATAAAATGATTTCCATGGTAAAACTGAAGGTATTCCAAAATATAGTAACTTACTTGTCATAATTACCTGTATATGAGAAAACTAAAAACAGATGGAAATCAGAGACCTCCCATGTAATCTTAAATATTTAGACTTTCAATCTAAGGCTAAGCATTTCAGACTTTCTACCTAAGGCCAAGAGTACTCTCTTTTAGAAGCCTAATTTGTTACTGCCATCGCTTCTCATTTTAAGTTTTTTATTTTGCCCCAAATTAATAAAAAAAAAACCAGAAACACTATTTTGTAGAGGCCTGTTGGAGCAACATGCTCACCCCACATCTACACTCCTTTGTGACATCTCTTGGCACTTGGTCATGCGGAGTGCTTGGTCCTATCCATCTTCTACCTGGTGTATGGTTGACTGCCTTCAACACAAGACCAAGTCAGCTGAGATTAGTCATTCAGGGAGGAAAAAAAAAAATCAGTGGTTCAGTCTTGGGCAATAGGTTCAGTAAATATTTAAGTGTTTACTATGTGCCAGTTGCTTTCACAGAGGTTATTACAACAAACTCTGAGGTAGATACTAACCTTTCTGTAGCTAAGAATGCTCAATGACTTCCTCAGGGTCATGGAACTTTATTGCTAGGATTTGATCCAAGATTTTGAGGTCAGTATGACTGGAGCAGAAGTTTTTGAAATCCTCCAAATTTTAAAAGTGAATATATGAGGACGAATCAAGAAAAGTCATTGAAATTGAATTGTCAATGAGATGAGGGTAGAGCCAAGTGAAGAAATTATTTCAAGGAGGGAGTAATAGTCACCCTCCAAATGATGCTGATGGTTCCTATATGCAGACTGAGATTTGATCTTTGGGTCCAGCAACACGAGGCTACAGAAGACTGACAAGAGCTGCTTAGTGCAGATGTGGGGACAAAGCCTGATTCAAGTGGTTTGAGAAGCATGGAGGAAGAGCAAATAGAGAAAAAATGTGCAGAGAACACATTGGGATTTTGCCATAAACCATAAAGAAGAATGTGGGACAAAGAGAGAAAACTGGAGAGGTGTGCATAAGGATCTCTAAGTCCTTGAGAATCACAGTAATACTGAAAAACATGATTGGGTTGTGCCTTATCCTCTGTAGCACCAACTGGTAACCTGGGATCTAGGAAGGGATTCTGAAGTCCCAAGAAGTATGTAAAATTGCAAGCAACTTCTTTTATTTGTGTAAATTTGTGCTTCTTTTCCTGGGGAGCGAATCTATAGCTTTCATTAGGTCCTCAAAATGGTCTAAAATGGTCCTAAATATTCACCACTAACACATAAAAACTATACATAGTAAAAATGGAACAGTAGAAATTCAAATGTAGCCCATTCCTAGGGCTGTCACTTTCCTTTTTCCCACCCTCTCATTCCAGCCCAAATATCTATACTTAAAGACCAATGCACTCACTGGGCTTTTGTTGGAAAAATTTTCTGGTCCTCTATCCTGTCTTTCAGAGTCTTCAGTTTTCCCTTGAAATGGTTACTTATCAAACAGGACTCAGTGCTTTTTATGTGTATTAGCAATTCCACTCCTCAGGCCCCCTCTCTGCCACCTCCTCACCCCAGGTCACGTTTCTTCATTCTACTCATCCCCACGAGGCATCTTGCCTTTCTATTCATTTGCCTGCTTATTACTTTCTTTAGATTGACTAGACTTCGCACTGAAAGTTCTATAAAAGGAGGGATTTTACTTTTCTCCTTTCCTTTCTCTATTTTTCTTCTTTTCTGGTTGTTTTCTTGTTTTGTTTTCCCGCACTTAAAATCGAGTCTGATATGTAGTGCCTGCTTAATAAACATTAGTTGCTTATTGAATCTCAAATTGCCATCAGTTATTTTTTAGATAACAGCACTGACAAATTTATAAAAATGCAAAAGTTTTCAGAAGGGCTAGGAACATACTTCTTTCTCCTCTATCTTATTCTATTTCTCCCCTTCTCAATCTCTTTGTTCTTTGACCCTTAAATGTTATCAAGAAACACACTTAAGTGTTCCCTAGCTGAGAGCCCTCTCACAGCTCTGTTTACTCTGACTGCAACCCTCACTCTGTGCCAGACCACTTGACAGTTACTCTCCTCTGCCTCCACCTCCTGTCCTCACCTCTGTACCCACTACCATGACACTTCCATAGCTTCAGCTCTAGAAAGGGGTCTCTCAAAAGGTTAGTGATTACCTCATTGCCAAACAGAATGATCTGATTTTAGCCCTCAAAATATAAAAGGCTGTGTTTGGTCTTGCTGGCCAGCTTCTTGGCTTCTCTTGCATTACTCTCTTGGTTCTGCTCCAGCTCCTTGATACTCTCCCCCACACTCTCCTTTTCATCCTTCCTTCCTTAGTAGATTCCCTACTCTCCCTGCCTTTGGGGTAATCTCACTTTCCATTCCTCAGTCACTCTCAGGGCTTCCACTGAGAGCTACAAGGATGGCTGGTTTCCCAATTCTGTGCTCCACCTTGCCTCTTGAATTCCATAGCCATGATTTTACCTGCTCATTCTCAACCAGGAAGAATGTGAACTCTTTGAGCTTATCTATTTATTGTGTATCCCCATCACCCTCCTTTATAGATGAGAAGACAGAGGTATAGAACAAGTTTAGTAACTGAGATAGCACAGGGAACAGCTCATCAGAAGGATCAAAGTTCAGGATGTGAATATTGGCACTGGTAAGGGACTTAACTTTTCTGTGCCTAGTTACAAGCTGGCTGTGAGAATTAAAATGAAATGCACATTTAAAGTGTACTTTAAGAGAACATCAAGAGGTGGTAAATACTCAAAGCATTGCAAATAGTAAATACATGTTAGACTTTATTTCCCTTACCTGAGTTTTAATATACCATTACAATCCACTTTTGTATTATTTATTATAATGTAAAGGGCATGGTAATATTTGTCAAAATATCAGACATTAGCCTCAGACTTCCTTTCAATTTGGTCCTCAGCAAGCTTCCTGTCATTGGATCCTCTAGAACCTTTAGGTCCATGTCATATCTGACTTTGGTTATAAACCTACTACAGCCTCCATTTTAATACATCTTTCTATGATACCTATGCACTACAATACTATTATTTTAGGGGAAAGGCTGCAAGAAAAGAGATAGTTGTGCTTTTTTGTGTGCCATTTTGGATCCATTGAGTTCATTCCCTTTCTTCCTTGAATGGAGCCCAATGGAGAAGTGAAGATGCTGGAACCAACACTACCTACACTTGAAACTTGATCCCACCATCTGCTAACTCTTTGATATAAAGTTGTTCAGTCCATCTCTGGACCTTGGTTTCCCCATTTGTAAAATAGACATAGTACCATTATATAAGGAATTCATACTGAATATGAATATGTAAGATGCTTTTACACTCAAACTTACATGAGAGTTCCTTCTTGGTGACTTAGCACTTGGAGTGTTACCTTGTATAAACATCAATGTTATCAAAACCACTATTCCTATCACAGAATTCCCTGCCACCAATTCTACCCTTCTAAGCACAATTTCTTGTATGGGTTTCTAAAAAAATTTTCTGGCTTTTGTTTTTGTAATCAGGAGGGAAGATCTAAGATGACAGGAAAGAAAGTCATCTGTTTTGTCCAGCATAACTACGCCAGTGACAGTCACCAATATTTTAATGATAGCTAGACTGCATTTAATGAGCTGCTTAAAACGCTTGACCTTATTTTACTTGATGATTATTAGTGCCTTTCTGATGAACATGAATTTTAATGAAGGTCTTTCTCATGGATTTGGGCTAAAAATATAATTTTTTCTTATATGTTTATGAAAGGATAATAATCTTGTTCTAACCTTAAAGCCATAGTTTTCTTTGTGCAATTGGACAAAAGAAACTTTTGCTGGGTGTGTGAAGAGACTTCTTTGGTAGAACTACAAGGGGCTTAATAAACAATGTTTTCCACTGGCTTAATAGATTGCAAAGTCTTTCAGTTAAATTTGTGTATCTCAAAAATACATTTATGTTACCCTGCCTAATTTTATTCTACCTTTTTAGTATAAACTAGATGCTTATCCATGAATTTCCATTTAATATATGAAAGTATGGCAAGAAAAATCTAGTCCTAGAAAATCACTTTTTAAAAGAGCTAGATTCAATAAAAATTGAGTTTATTTAATTTATAAAAGATGTTTTCTTTAATAACATGTAATCTGGAAAAATCATCAGAATGTGATCCCAAGAAAGCATGCTCCTGTTGTGAAAGCAAGCTCCTGTTGTGTGGTTTGGCAATAGATCACAAGATCATACTAGAAAATGCAACTTTTATTGAAGAACAGTTTAAGAGGAGGGTGTAAATAAGCAAGTGACTGCTTTTAAGGTCATTTGCAAAATACATAGTATGTGTTTCTCTCTGCTTTCAGACAAATTACATTTAATTTAAATGCTATCCTTCAGAACGTTTGTCTAAGAAAATTGACAGCCATAACACTTGCATGGTTAATACCTGCTCTCACCATTGAAGACTAGCTTGCTGTCAAAACTTTCAGAGAGCCTCTGAATACTGAAGAGTAAAACTTCTAAAGACTACATTGGTCCCCTCTCCTCCTTCACTTTTGGTTATCAACTAAACCAAAGGCCCATTTTCACTTCATAAAAATAGCTCTTATAAGATATCAGAAAGTGGAAAATTTGACATTAGAAACAGAATATAAAAAATAGCCTTTAACTAGATCTATCATCTTCAGATTTTCAAGTAGGAGGAAATGTGGTTAAGGAAGAGTTTTCCCTGAAATTGTATGATTATGTTGCATATAATTAAAATAGCTAGAATGTGAGGTACAATAGGTAGCTTCTCTAGAACCCTGGGATTAAAATAGAAGGAAATTAAATGAAATCTGGTTGTTGAAAATAATTTAATGATGATGAATATTTTGACATGTCAAATGGGTTAATTGTAGAGTTTTTTTTTTAACTTCTACTTTAGAAATCTTTCAGAATAGCATATAAATTTTGTTTCCTTCAAGCAGGCAGAGCACATGCTGACAGTGAACTTTCCTTAAGGAAAGGGCAGAGCATATACATGTGCTCCAGGCATTTTTTTTTTTTTTTTTTTTTTTTTTTTTTTTTTTTTTTTTTGTAAGAAGCACAGGGGAAAATGATGTTGGAAAATAAAATTTTTGTAAAATAAATTTTTCTTATTGATATCCTAAAATACTGTTAAGTTGATAGGGGGTACACAAAAGGTTACCAGAGTTCCCAAATATAGTCAGTACCTCTGTTTTCAAAAAGAACAGGCTCATCCCATAGCATCTGTCACACAAAATATTAAATTTTGGAAGTATAAACATATATATTGTGTAATTAACTCATACCCAATTTTACTTAATATATTTCAAATTCTAAGCAAGAATTGCACCACCTATTTTGGTTAATACATATGTTCAAGTTAAACATGAATATTTAGAAATGTCACATAAGAAATAGGAGTATTAATTATCAATGGTCTATTTTCTGCTTCCTAGCCAACATAATGATGTTGCAGTTCCAATCTAGAATCATGAAGCCTGGTTATGCTAGGGTTGCTATTTGTGAAACCCAGGAGAAATCAAATGGGTCTTGTAGGTCTCATAATAATCATTTGTAAAATTGGAGAGTTTTGGTATATAATTATTTTCTATGCTCTCTTCCAGTTCTTTGTATTCTTACTTAAAGTACTAATTCCTCCTAAGGGCTTCCTAAGTATAAATGTTTTTATGTCATTGTATCTTATATTTCTCTGGCACCTCTGGCATGGGTGTTGAGTATGGAGGCACTTGATTTACCATTAATAATAAAACATGTTTTCAATAGTATTTCATACTCTAAAATCACTTTTACAAACACAATCACATTCAACCTCCCGTTTTTCCAACCTGTAGAGGGAAACATGAGCAATAATTTTCTCTATTTCAGCAAGGTGAGAACCCAACTTCAAAGGGATTAGGATTCTACCTAAATTACAAAGTCAACATCATTACCCTATGTACTTGTATGATTACATGAATGCTATGAATCTATATCATACACAACCATAGAAATGAAATGATGTACCCCATTTGTATACAATGAATCAAAATGCCATCTGTAAAAAATTTTAAAAACTTAAAAATAGAAGTAGCCAATCTGGTCCAAGTTTTTTCATCCTTCACCCAGTACATTCTATTGATAAAGTCATTTCATAAGTCATGCTTGAGTGTATAGATTATTTTTCTAAGTTCCTAACTATGCAGAATAGCAATATTTGTAAACTTTTTTTGTGGGGGGGGGGGGATCAGGGATTGAACTCAGGGGCACTTGACCACTGAGCAACATCCCCAGCCCTATTTTGTATTTTATTTAGAGACAGGATCTCACTGAGTTGCTTAGTGCCTCTCTTTTGCTGAGGCTGACTTTGACCTCATGATCCTCTTGTCTCAGCCTCATGAACCTCTGGGATTATAGGTAGGTGCCACTGTGCCTGGCAATAAATGTAACTCTTCATGTAACTTTTAATGAAATCTTTGTAGATGTCCCCATTTTTTATCACTACTGTTCACTTCTAGAACATACTCATTTGGGAACTCTGCAATCTACCTTCTTGTTTCTCTTTATAAAGATTCAGCCACCCCAGAAACTTTAACCTGGCCTGTTCAGATAATTCAATAAATCAGTATGAAATGCAGTTTTATCTTAACCATCACACAGACAATATAAATCTTTGCTTATGAATTTTTCTTTTGTAACTTCATTGAAGCAACAACGAATACAAATAAAGTTATTTGTATTGTAGTATTTTATTGTATACACATAGGACACATCTTTTGAAGAACAGTAGTTTTGATAGTTCTTAGATGTCTTCTACCACATTAAGCCGAATCTGCTCCCACTTGCTGCTGGGAACTTTGTGTTTAATTTTTACTTTCTAGCTATAAAAAATTAAACTTTGTGTTTAATTTTTACTTTCTATAATTTGTCTGAGTGTATTTCACTTCTTTATATTATGCCTGGACCAGACATAGTAGCTAAATGAGGAAATAATTTCAAAGATGCAGAAGTAAAGTTTATCACTTAAACACTAAGTTAACTTATATTGAACTGAGTTTTCCATAAATATGTTTCTATATATTTCTATAAATATATAAAAATGATATTACATAATTTCATCTGTAATTATGAAAAAATTATCTTTTGAAAATGTAAAATCAATAGACGTTTTTGTACCTATAACTAGAGATTTTTTTTGTTGCATTAAGGAGGAATGTAGGGCTCCATAAAAATAACACTTTTCTTGCTCTTTAGAATCAGGAGGTCACCAGGCACAGTGGCACACACCTATAATCCCAATGGCTAGGGAGGCTGAGGCAGGAGGATCCCAAGTTCAAAGCCATCCTTAGCAACTCAGTAAGGCCCTAAGCAACTTAGCAAGACCCAGTCACTAAATAAAACATAACAAAGGACTGGAGATGTGGCTTAGTGGTTAATTGCCCCTGTGTTCAATCCTCAGTACCAAATAAATAAATAAATAAAAAATCCTCACACAGGATAAAGGTAAAATATTATTTTATACTCTATGTACATATAGGTATATATTTGTGTGTACATATAGTTTCTAATTACATGTGAACAATTAATGCAACTGTGTTTATATTTTACAATTATACTACGGGATTAATACATTCTTTTGCACATAAAAGGACCCATAAAACTCAATGGTTTATCAACTGAAACTTCTGTCTGAATTACAATCACTGCCTACAAGGACACAGTGAATTCATGTACAATCACAGCTCAAGGTTATTTTGTTTTGGTATTTTGGTGAATATTGAACATTAAACAGGCAGCACTAACTCCTGACTATTCACAATAAATTAGAGTTAATAGTTATCCTACCTGGCTAACTTCCCATCCTGACTGATTTAAACAATTTATTTAAATCATGATGCCTCTCACTCCTAATTCTCAGTTTTGCATCCAGTACAGCTCACTCATTATCACCAACATTGTTCTCTCTTTTGGTACTCAAAGTGGTATTGAACTACCATGGATCTACTACTAACACTTAGTGCATATGATATTATTCTCAGCTTTAAATAATAGTGCAAAAGTATGTTTTGAATTATCAAGTAGATTTTAAACCTCAAGGACAAAAAAAATGCAACATTTGAGTTTATGCTTTCCATAGTATTTATTAAGACACATGGTTTACTTCTGAAAGTATAGTCATGTTGAATGAATGGAAAATGGCAGGCGAAGAGATTATACTTTGGGATGGTAGAGGCATGAGGGGAACAGAGGGAGAGCAACACAGGATGTTCTCTACCACCTAGCATTTTGCTATAAATAGATTAAATATTAGCATTATAATAGAGAAGGAAGTTCTCTACATTCTTAAAATTTCCTCTTTAGTATAGCAGCAAATGAAGTTATAGTTGTGAATATAGAAACTTCTGTTCATCACATCTGCTTCCTGTACATGAGAACTAGGTAATCCAGATTAACACTGCTCCTGAAGATAATTTTGGAAAATTTTGGAAAAGCTGGAAAAATATTCTAAAACCTTCTTAAAATTATGCAATATAGCAAGATAGTAAAAATTAAAGGATCAAGATCCAGGAAAATATGGGAACTCAGAGAGGTGGACTCATTTTCATAAAATATAGTTTACTCCAAAGGATTTGCTGATATTAAAAAAGTAGCTGAGAGGCTAAACTTCACATAGATATGGAAACAGAGCTTATATTTAGGGTTTATTATGGTCATGGACCTGGTGGATCACTGTAACTATTTCTACCAGCTTTACTTCATTCTAGAAATACTAACTGAATTGTACTAGTTTTGAGTCAATGGAGCCTACAAAATCCCAAATTATGAACTTGGGTTGGGGTAATTGTTTGAGATTCAGAAATAGAGAAAATTCCCTTTCAGAGGAAGAAAGAGTAACCCTAAGTCTCAAATTATTTCTAAAAATAGATTTTGAAAGTCAATGTTTAATGAATACACAAGACCCCCATGGATTAAAACTCACACAAATAATCACAGAAACAGTCACCAGAGATTCTAGATACTGAAAATAGCAAATACATATGACAAAGAAACAGGGGAGATAATATCAAATTGAAAATAAAATTCAGAAACTGGAAACTCACAGAGAAATGATGAATATTTGAAGAGGTAGGAATACTAGTTATATGAATTTGACCATTACATATTTTAAGCATTATCAAACTATATTTTACCCCATACATATATACATATATTATGTTAATTATAATTTAAAAAATAAAAATATAAAATTCATATGACAAAGAAAGAAATGAAACTATAAAGTGTGATAGAGAACATTTAAAAATTGTCAAATAGAAATTATAGAACCGAAAAAATACAAATTGGATGCTGCCAATGATAAATGAATAAATTGGATGTTAAGTCAAAAGACTTTCCAAAATGAAATAGAGACAAAGAGAAGAGACATAGAGAAAAACGACATCAAACATGATGTTTACAGTCCCCAAAAAAGAAAAGAGAAGGGAATTAAGAATAATTTATGAGAAGACTATGTCTGTGAGTTAGAGAATTGAAGACCATCAGAGTGGTAAATATATGGATAGACCTAAGTGGAAATTAACTGTATAAAACAGTAATAATAACTTCTTTCATGGTTTAAAATATGCACAGAATTATAAATTAAAAAGAGAATAAATAGAGTTCGATAAGTATAATGTCTTGCTTTTCTTAGAAGGATAAAAAATTTGACCATTTGATTTTGATAAGTTAAGCATGGATGCTATAATTTCTAGGCAAAATATAAATGTCAAAATTTCCAGTCACTAAAATCCCTGGAAAATAAGTGCATATCTTCTAAACTAATGCAGGCATAAAAAAATGAAATGAAAAAAAAAATCTCCATCACTTTATAAGAAGAAAATAAAAACAGAAAAATAATAAACTAGATAAAAGCAAGCAAATTGTAATTTAGTTTTTTAAACCAACATATTAATAATTACATTGAATATATATAGAGACTAGGTAGACTAAAAATCAAATGCTTTTAAAAAGATACATATAAAAGATAAGCATATAGAATGATTAAAAATAAAACAAAGAAAATTGAATCACTATATTAATATCAGATAAAATCCATTTTAAAGCAAAAATGACAGAGATAAGGAGAATCATCCAAAATTCAGTTCAGAATTTGTTTTTAAATGTGTATATTTAATAGCCTAAACTAATTACTTATAAGACAAAGAGACAGGGCTATAAAGAGAAATAGACAAATTCAAAGTCATAGTGAAATACTTTTGCAAACCTCTCTTAGTAATTGAGAAAGGGCAAGGAAATAAAAAGTGATTTTACCGAAGACCTGAACAAATCCAGGAATAAACTTGCTAATTAACATAGATACAGTACCCAAATTCATCAGTCACTAACAAGTACAGAACATGTATTCTTTCCAAGTTCATAGGAAGCAGTTATGGAATGGTCAAAATCCTGGATCATGAAGCAAATCTCAAAAAATTTCAAGCATTTGAAAACAGAGTGTGTTCCCTTTTCATAGTGCAACTATGACAGAAAATTCCCCATATGCTTGGAAATTAGGAAGTATCTTGTGATTAATTCATGAATCAAAGAGGACATATGAGATATTTTTAACTGAATGATAAGGTACAATGTATTAAGATATTAGATGCAGACAAGACAAAGCAGGAAAATGCATGGCATTAAGTGTACTTAGTAGGAATAAAGAAAGGCTAACAATGAGCTAAGTATTTATTTTAAGAAATTATTTAAAAAACAGTAAATTAACTATTGCTTTTTAAAAGATGACCTTTGTATTCAAAGTGGAAAATTTAATACAGTAAGTATTCTTTTTTTCAGTTTTTAAAAAGTTTATTGTTTCAAAACCATGGATGAAATACTATGCAATTTATCATCTTCACTATTTTTAAGGGTACAGTTGAGTGACATTGGAGCACTTTCACATTGCTGTGCAACCATCCCCCACCACCCATCTCCAGAACTTTATATGATGCTAACATCAAAAACAAAATCAGGAAATACAGACAGATTTATAAATGAAATTCAATAAACATCTGCATATCTATTTTGTAAATATATGGTATTCATTCAGTAATTTTAATTTAATAAAGTACAACATTATAACAATGAACTGTCTCATAGTATATATATATGAATTCCATAATCGGTTAGATGATCTTTTGAATTTTATTCTTATAGAAACTAGTGCAATGTGTATTTTAAGATAAAAAACTAAAAAAAAAAAAATTGTCATTAAAATTACTCCAACCTTTAAAGATTCTTAACTTAATAAAATTTTGCATTCTAATTGACAAGGTTGACATTTTATGCAGGTCTAAGTCTTTGAAATATACTTATTAAAATCATCATGATTGAATTGGTTGAGTGCCAGAATTAATATATTACTACTTACGATTCCTTATTTTCAGCAACTGAAATATCAGTTGAAATATCAAATGTCTTATCTTTGGCAAGAATATCCAAAGACCATATTTAGCACACTTAAATTTTATTACAACATGTAAGACATAGTAGTCTTTTAATCAATGTTTTTGAGGTCATTACTGAAATTTCATTGAAAACATTGCTCATATTTTGCATTGAGCTATAAAATATGAAATATGAAGCTGTAAATATACAATAAGATATTAATAATGTCTACAAAGAAAAAAGGAACAAAGATTAATAGGCAAAACATTTAGTTATGCAGACTTTTACTGTTTGTAGCAATGATTGCAAATTGACTTCTATCTTCCTAGCTCTTTTAGCTTAATTACAACAAAATTTGGCTCCAAACTTCACTACCTGGGGTGTATGAATGAAAATGCAGTCATAGGTATTAAGATTCTACTAGCTTTGGCCTCAAATCAAGGAGTGCATTATCTCAGTTCTCCTTTTGACATTTCTTCATCCTTAGGTGTATTTAGAAGACCAAGCTGTAAATACATTACTTTCTCAGTTCTCTGAGTCCTACTTTACTGCTCTTTTCAGCACTTGCTGTTGTTCTGGATTCCTAACACTTAGCTGGGCACCTGGTTCTGCTCATTTGGTGAGCTTAAAGGCTGAAATATGGCAAATAGCAAACTTTCCCTTATAAATTCCACAACACAACTGACTCTAGGCTTTAATATTAAATCATTCTTTGCTAAAGACGAAAAATTAAGTGAAAAAAATTAAAGGTAGAGTCTGCAATTTTTAATTAGCTACTTCATAAAGGAAACAGTTTATAATGATAAAAATATCCCCAAATCTACACCATTTTATATAAAGTCATTGAGAGCATTCAGCTCCTTACTGCCTTTTCTTCATAAATGCCCCGGATTTCTGGTCATGACCTTTGTTTAAAATTATGTCACTACTCTTATGTTTTTGTTTTCTGGAAAAAAAATATTAGCATCAAAGTTTTATTTAATTCCATTAAGAGGCAGAAAACATCTTGCATCTTTAAAGTAATAGTATTTGTGCATATTAGCTTTCTTTGTTTTACTTCTCATGTCTCTCTCCCTGCCCTGCCCACACGTGCATGCATGCACACACAAGCTTGCAAATATTTCAAAGATCTTAGGAAGGCATTTTATCTAGGGTTCAGGATCAAACTGACAGTTATTTGCATTCCCTGACAAAAGCTTCTGCAGAAAACAGAGCTTATCCCAAGCACAGAACCTGAAAATGGCATCACATTCTGAAGTGACCTCAGAAACAACTACCTCCTCCATATCTCAACTCAGTGACCATAGCTTTTTCCCTTGGTTTTCTCCTGGGTCTGTATTCTTTGCTTTCAGAATCAGCTAGAATTTCCTGGCTTGATTTTTAGACTAAAAGGAGGTGATTATTTTCAAAATCTTTATTGCAGCTCATTTGGTTATTTATTTAGGCTTTATTTATAAATGTTTCCCACATTTATATCTTCAGCCTGGATCTTGCTATCCTACCAATATCCTCCCTTAGATAACTAACAGGCATCTCACACTGCATATCCCAAAAATGAAGCTGCCAGTACTTCCCCCTCCATTTGTGAACCTGTTAGTTGTCCTCATCTTATTTGATGGTGACACATTCTTCAACATGTAACCCACACACCCTGAAGTTGTCCTTTCTTTATCTTTCTTTTACATTCCAGATACCAAACCAATAATGGTACTACTCTGGACACGATATTCCTTGCCTGTATTACATTGATGTTTGTGTGTGTGTGTGTGTGTGTGTGTGTGTGTGTGTGTGTGTGCTTCCTGTCTTGCCTTTCTATAGTCTATTCTGAATAGAGTGGTCAGAGTGATCCCTCGAAAACAGCTGGAGCTTGTTGTTCCTATAACAAAACCATCCATGTTTGCCTATCTCACTCAAAGTAAAACCTGTGATTTTCATTTGACTTTAGACACTCTACCTGAACTTAACCCAGTTATTACAACCCTCTCCTACCACACACCTCCTCTTCTCACACTAACCACTGCCAGCCTGGCTCCCTGGATGTTACTTGAACACACAAGATGATTCTGTGTTGAGTCTTTATGAGGTAGGATAGAAAAGAGGTAAGACTGGGTAGAAAGGAGACAACAGGAAGGACAGGAAATGCAACTTAATGAGCTTTGTGCTAATGTTTTTCATACCTTTACTGACGAAGACAGTGCTTCTCCCAGGCCTGCCATTCCCAGATTTGTGGGAAATCCGTAAATCTCTAATCACAATCTTAAAGTTATTGGCAACTCTCCTGCTTGTGAAAATTGCCCTGTGCACTGTTGATTAACCACTAACACATGCAATATTAGAATAGATTGAACAAAGGGTAATACAAAGTCTATTATATATAGGGTACTTTCTCATTGCTCTCTGCTGACCAGATAAAGGAGAAGATGTCAACCCAGGGATCCTGAGAACTGCCAGAGCACCATAAACTGTTGTGTGATCACCAAACTGATGTCACCCCGCCATACCTTCCCATGACCACCCCTCACCAAGTTTCCTTTAAAAGAAGATCTGAGACCACAAAAATGCTTCTCATTCTTGAGATATCCTACATTCCCTGCTGTGTACTCCTTGTTTTTATGAATAAATCTCTGTGCCTCAATATCTGACATGTGCTGAAATGCTTTTCTGTCATGCATGTCAAGGACCCTGTCATCCTGGAAAGACATTGGGTCATCCCCAGTGATATTTGCAATGGTTATCCCCTTTTCCTGGAACCACTACTCTGTGTAGTTATTTCCTCATTTACTTCAAGTCTTTGCTCAAGTTTCTTTCTCAGTGTGACCGTAAAGACTGCCTCAGTTAAAGCCACCAACCATGCCAACACTCATTTATCCTATTCTCAACTTCTCTGTCTTATTTTCATGGGATATGCCACCACTAACGTACTAAATAATTTGCATATTCATTATGTTTGTCATTTATTATCTTTCAACTACAATGTAACCTCTATAAAGAGAAGGAAATTTGTCTGCCTTATTCAAAGAAAGTAAGCCAAGAGTCTAGAATAATGTCTAGACTTTTTTACAGGAAGAGATATCATATCATTATACTTTTAATCTATGTGTTTTATCAAAAATATGACAAGTTGAGTCATTAATGTTTGTACTTTCTGAAATCATCAATAGCTTTAGCATTTATACACTTTAATCCTTAATAATTGAAAAGATTTAACTTTCTAAAATGTATTAGCTCTATCAGTAAGAAGTTAAAAAAACAAACGAAAGTTTAAAAATAAACTCTGAAACTTTTAAAAATTGACATTAAATTTTAACTTACTCGATGGTCACAAACTATTGCAAAAGCACAACCCCAAACTTCCTTTAATGAAACATGATGATGAACTGAGATAAAATACAGTTGAACTAAACTTTCTATAAAAGAATGGACATGTTTGCCTATGGAAACAACATTGCAACAAAATGATACATTTAAACTGATTACCATTCCTGCAGATTTGAGGACATTATTGATCTCAAATGCACTGGTGCTATATCACTGTTAAATCAACAGTATGTTCAGCATTTATCTGGGATGTTCTACTTGGTATAATCCCAAATCTTTACCAAATCTTTACCAAATCAGAAAGGGTAAATTGTAGAGTATGATAGAGACAACAATATGTATTCAGAACCATGTCAGGAATAGCACTGGAAATTTTAGTTCATAAAAACAGTCAAATGATTGTTTTTAAATAATCAAGCAATTTACTTTGGAAGGCAATACATGTGATGATATAATGTCCTACAGGTACAAAACAGTATACCATGACCATAACTTTCCCCCATCCCTGACACCTGGGAAGCACCTTCTTCCTGGAGGGAAGATCACAACTCTTTCTTCTATAACCTAGAGATTATCTGTGTACAAAGGAATGCATACTTACTTATGACATATCTGTACACAAACAATAGTTGATTCCTGCTTCAAAAATGAGAAATTCAATTCAGAGAGTTGAAATGACAACCTACCATTTCTGGTTGAGCTCATTCTGCCTGAAGCTAAAGCCCACACAAAAGAAAAAATAAATCTCAAGAATTTCACCAAAGATCTCTGAGAAAATTCACTTGTTTTCTTTATTTGGCAGCTAGTTAAGAAGTAGACTATTAAGACCCTGTATTCTTTTTCAAGGAGTTATTTTGAAAGGAAATCTGAGATAAAGCTTTATAATAGCAGGCCTCGTTGCTAATGGCTGTCTCCATTCTTATGGAGAAGGAAAAGAAAATATAAGAACCTGAGTTTTGCTTTTCCCTTCAGTCTAAATATAAAAGCCATTTGGTGAGCAAATGCTTGGTTTAAATTGTGATTAGGATTTTTTTAAGTCTAATTTGTGCCTCTCAGGATCCCTTGGTAATACTGGGACCTATCTTGTCTCATGCTGATAACCTAAGGGAAAGGAGTAGACGCGGACTCTGCTGCAAAGAGCGTCATTTGCCTGACTTCTACTACAAATCCAGTTTAAAGTTGTGAAGTCAGAAATTTATACCAGAACCTTTGGAGTCTGCAGTCTAATAGCTAATTTGTGCTGTTTCAGCATAACTCATATATTCAGTTTCACTATTAATGCAATTGGATATCCATTTCATTTTGTTAAAATTGTGTTCCCCTCATGATCTCCATTAATAGCATTCCTTTCTTTGTCTCTGGTACAATCATGGATTGAAATCTTTGTTAACTGAACTCAACCCTTGGAAAATTGCTTTTATATCCATGCAGCAAAGTTCATTCTGTAGTATATATCAAGAGCTTCATTTAAGACAGTCATCATGCTAAGTAAGTACTGTGCAATAGACTGAATAGGACATACTCTTCCTTTTCAAAGAAATTATCATCTGGTAGAAAAGACAGGGAAGCACATAGATAAATACCATGCAAAGTCATAGGACAGACATAAATAAAGCACTATGAGAGCATAAAGGAGAAAATACTGATTTAACAGAGGACCAAAAATAACTCCATGAAGGAAGAGTGCAAGGCCTCCAAAATTAAAAATATTTATGCTAGATGAGGTGAAAGTATATGATAAAGGCAGTGACTATTGGTGAGACCTACCTATCTTTTAAGGAAGTAGCAAGTACTTCCTATGGAAACAACATTGCAATGAAATGATACATTTAAACTGATTACCATTCCTGCAGATTTGAGGACATTATTGATCTCAAATGCACTGGTGCTATACCAATGTAAAATCAACAGTATGTTCAGCATTTATTGGGATCTTCTACTTGCTATAATTCCAAATCTTTAAGAGAAATAATGTACGTGTTATGCTAAAGACTCACATTCTGTTAATAACCTTGAAGAAGCTGGTATGGTCTAAGGAAAGTGGTAAAAAATGTTCTCCATTCTGTGTATATTTCTAGGAATCTTTAAGAACTCAAGCAGATACATACACTCTTCTGGTAAGAACAGAAAGTGACCAAACTTAAGAAGAAAAGAATAGAGAGGAAAGGTGAATGTATCAATGAACATGAACACCTTGTATTGTTTGGTCTCTGACTTTCAGGGTATATGTTAATTGCTCTATGAATTGGCTCAGACCTCCTGACAGGAGGGCCATAGATTCCTTAGAAAAGTCTCCATAGATTCCTGAAAAGTCATGGCTCAGGGAATGTCTCCTGGCTCCGTGTACTCTGTAGCACCTCTTACTAAGGTGTATAGATCACAGTTTTCCAGGTGATCTTCAGGTTCCACCCAGACCTATCTGTTCCATTACACTTCTCTACATCAGAAAGCAATCCTTAGTTTGCCTCAGTTCTATGTCTAGCTACGCTCTTGGTTGTACCTCTGGATCTCAAAATTGTGTGCCAAAACTTTGAACTACTCTATGCCTGAACAACTAATTGAATTTTATTCTAAATTTTGAGTTCAAATTATTCTGTACTTTTCTCTACTGAAGTAGATTGAACTAAACACTTTTGTCTGTAATAGAGGAAAGAAATGGAGACAGAAAAGACTGCACAAAGGAGGTGGGATAGTTTGAATTTTGTAAAAAGTATTATTGTAGCACCAAAATAAACTAATCTGTTCTGATAAATGTTATATTAATAGGCATCTCCAATAAGGATTTAGGTAGAATAAAATGTCATTGCTATGGTGATTTTAGTCTCAGGAGAATTGAAAATAACCTAAGTGAGTGTACAGACCAGACCTTTGACTACTGAGTTTATTTAGTCAAAAAGCTCTTTGCTGTGGATGCCAGGAGGGGTATTTCAACATATTGAAGATTATAAAGTGAGTTCACTGAGGTGGGGGAAAGCCTCTGTGGGTGAATAATTTATTTTTTAAAATATCATAAATAAATAGGATAAACAAAAAATCTGTCTGAAAAAGAGACACTTTCCATTTCTCTTTGCCAAAATCACACACTGACCTCCAACTGAGCCAGTACAGGTCAGAAATATAATATGACTATTGAGTGCTTGGTATCTTTACTGCAAAAACAAATTGAATGGAAAAGCTTTCAGTGACAGGCATTAATGTTTAGATTTTCTGTCATGTTTTTTGTTGTTCTTGGGCTGAGATCAGGTTGGTGGAATTTTTAGTAGTGTTTGTGACATTGAGAGGCACTTGAAATTTCTGTAAACCATCAATCTTCTGATTAAGAAGATAAAGGTTTGACAAACTGCATTCTTTTCCAAAGTCACAGACTTAAAGATGTGGTACCAATCTGAAAATTCACACACACACTCACACACACACACACATGCACACGCACATACACAGAGATGTAAAAGGAAATTCTCTGAAGGGTAGCAGTAGAATAATATTTTATTGTGTCCTGATTATAGAACAAAACGAGTTTGAGATTTTAAACAGTTAATTACCCCATCCCAGCACTCTCTCAACTATTCAGATGCTGAGGAGATACTCAAATTAATATTCACAGTAAGCTGCAATATAATTTTTCTTTATCATACTAGGATTTTTTTTTTTTTTTTACTTAAAAGCAAGGTATAGTAGAAACTCATCAGATTCTATCTGACTTCAGAGTTTTATAATAATCATTCCTTCACACCACAGTTAGGCACTGACTATATGAGCCAGGCACTGACCTAATCCTTCTGATATGGGGATAAATTTACTTTGCTTCTCATAGTTTAGTGACATGTAGTAAAAAATACAATAGTATTTTGAGTCAAGAGATATTGCAGAAGTATGAACAAAATTTCACAAGATGACCAGGGGACATTATTAACTTTGACTAGGGATGGAAGACAAAGAGAAATAAAGGCATTCTAAGCAAAAACAAACAAACAAACCAACAAAAAACAAAACCAAAAAACCCTCCGAAACAAAAAACCAGTAGGCACAGGAGAGGTCATGACATAAGCTTGACACCACGCTGGTTAGCCTTAAGGAAAGATGGAGAGAAACCACTGCAAACAGAGTAAAAGGATCATGTGGACCTAGGTTAGGATCAGATTGTAAAGGACCCTGTAGACCAAAGTAAGTAAAGCAGATCTTGTTCTGTAGGTCAGAGGGGGTCAATTGAACCTTGAACTAGATAGTTCATATTACCTGATTTGATTTTTATTTGTTTGTTTGCTGGTTTGTTTTTGGTACTGGGGATTAAACCCAGGGGCACTTTACCACTGAGCCACATCCTTAGCTCTTTTCATTTGTTATTTTGATACAGGGCCTCACTGAGTTGCTCAGAATTGGTGTAAAGAATTAACTCCTATGATAAAAAGAAAATTGAATTAGTGTAAGAAATTGTTGGCAGAGAAACAAAATAGGAAACTACTGATAGGATAGGGACAGATGAATTAAATACTCTGTCATTGAACATTTATTTTTTATTATTTTCATCTTTCATGGATTTTTAAGTTATAACAAAAAATGAGAATGTAGAAAATAACAGTTATTTAAACTATTTTATAATTATTGAGTTTTTTAACAAGTTGCATTTGGATAGCCCTCTCCAGTTTACCAAAAATTACACAAAGTTTTCAATGCTTCTAGGAAGAAAACTGTTTAAGAATAAAGACAGTAGCCATCAGACTTAAAATCAGTATACTACAGTGATACAGTCATATCAATGTTTACAGCAGCTCAATTCACAATAGCAAAACTATGGAACCAACCTAGATGCCCTTTAACAGATGAGTGGATAAAGAAAATGTGGTATATATACACAATGGAAAAGTACTCAGCATTAAAGAAGAATGAAATGATGGCATTTGCAGGTAAATGGATGGAGCTAGAGAATATCATGCTGAGTGAAATAAGCCAATCCCAAAGAATCAAAGGCCAAATGTTTTCTCTAGTAATGCGGAGGCTAATTCACAATAAGGGTGAAGAATAGGGAAGAATAGAATTACTTTAGATTGGGTCGAAGGGAGAGAAGGGAGGAGAAGGTGTATAGGGGTAGAAAAAATAGTAGAATGAATCAGACATTCTTACCATATGTACATATATGACTACATGCCCAGTGTGATTCTATGTCATGTACAACAAGAAGAATGAGAAATAATACGCCATTTATGTATGATGTGATAAAAGAATGAATTCAACATAATTTTCCCACGTACATATTTGAAAATACGTAAGTAAATCCCACCATCAGGTATACCCAGAAGAATGGGGTTCTAATTAGAATAAGATATATTCCATGCTTGTATAATTATATCACATAATGTCATATCTACTGTCATGTATAACTAAAATGAACCAATAAAAACAATATTTCAAAATTATCTTGGTTCACTGTTGACAACTAAAAAAATGTGGAAAATAATAAGTAATTGGACTAATGTAATAGAAATTTATTCATGCTCTCACAAGTTTAATTATAAAAGCACATTGCTTTATCCTTTCTGAGGATGGGTCTAATTTCTGACCTAAATTCCACAGAATATCTCTTACAGGGGCACCTCATGCAAGTCACTGTCCACCATTGTCTGGGGGACATTTGTAATAGTAACACATGCCTTGGGTGTGGTTTGTCACCCAAGGGTTCATCTATTACAATTTGGTCCCATGTGGTAAAGTTGGAGGTGATGAAAGCTTTAAGAAGTGGGGCCCAGTGGGAGACCTTTAGTTCACTGGGGACCCTGACTTTGGAAGGGAATTCTGGTCTACAGGAGTGAGTTCTCATGAGAGTAAGTTGCTATAAAAGCCTGAGATTGACCCCTGAATTGCTCTCTGGCTTCCCGTCTTGCAATGTCATCTCTTGCTCCCACACATATTCTCACCACGCTGTCATCCATCCTCACCAGAGACTGAACAAGTAGGGCTGCCCAATCATGGAATTTCAACCTGTAAAACTGTGAGTTAAATCAAGATTTTTTTCTTTGTAAAGTTACCCGGTCTCAGATATTTCATTGCAGTAACAGAAAATGAACTAGTGAATATATTTTGCCTCTTGTTATTCTTTCTACTTCTACAAAATTTTGGTCAAAAACTATGTTTTTTTTCTTCTTTGTGTGCATAGTCTATAATGGTAACATAAAGAAAATTAATTTCTTTTCCCGTATCATTTCATCCACTGAAATTCACATTAACAAAATCAGGTCTTATTTATAGTAGCTGTGAATAAAACACCCCAGATTTTTCATAATACTAAACTTTTAAATTGAATTATGACATAAATGTAGACAGCACACAAATCTTCAATTACAACTTGAAGAATTTTCGCAAATGAATACTTTATTGTCACCAGCTCTAACGTTAAAAAATAATAATATTATCAGGATGCAAAAAGTTATGTTTATGCCTTCCTTTAGTACTCTGCCTGCTCCTGCAATAAGAATCATCCTGACTTCTAACATTATAGAAAATAACATCATAGTTCAATTTTGCCTATAGATTGAATTTTTATAAAAGAAATTATTCTGAATGTTTTTTGTGTTTGTTTTCTTTCACTCAGCATTATCTTTGTGAGATTAATTTATTATTTCTTGTAGATGTAATTTGACTCAACCATTTATTTGGCCTTTGAATAGTTGTCACCTTAGGACCATGGGAGTTAGTGTTTCTGTGATGGTTCCGGTACATTCTTAGATGATAATATGTACAACTTTGCTAGACTTCTCCATTGAAGTGGAATTGCTGACTTATAGAGAATACTTATGTTCAGTTTTAGTTTGCTTGTTATTGTATTTTTATTTCAGAATGAACAGAACAGCTTCCTCCCAAAGAATGGCTCCATAGAGGGTCAGTCACATAATTTGCAAGGTGCAGTACAAGGTAAAAATGCCAGCCTCCCTTTCCATAAAGGAAGAAAAAAGTTCTATTAGTGTGCTTTTTCTTTTCTTCCATGACCTTTCTCTTGACTTGTCATGGTGATTTTTATTTGCTATATAATTACATTTAAAGTAAAGGAAAAGTAAAGCTCTTCAGTTGTTAGTATGGATTTTAAAATTTATTCTCATGTTGTGTAAAGTCCATTATAAATACAATACACAAGAGTACGTTAGTCCTATGTGGAATCACCAAATTGCATAATTCCTATTTTAGAAGATACCTTGAGTCGGCCAAATAGCAGAAATCAGACTCATGAAAGTTAGAAGGAAAAGAGGTGATCCCAGGCTTGGGTTGGCCAAGGAAACACGCACTGTGGCCCAGGATTCTCACTGTTGAGTGCAAAACTCATGGTTAACAAGAGGCCTGCTCCATGGCTATGTCAGGGGCAAACTCAGGTCTGATAGCTACCGGGATTCTCTTCCCACCAGCAGCTGGAGCAACATGCTAGTTCCCAGCTGGGGAGAAAGTTTTCCCTCCCCACAAAGCCCACTGCCCCAACCTTTGACAAACAGGCAACCATTAAGTGTATTTATAAATGTGTTGTGTTGCTGTCAGCCCATGGCCAGGACAGTCACCACTATATCTTACCCTAAGACCCCTGTGCCAGACCCCAATCCTCCTCACCCCTCTGTCAGTGTGGATGACAGTCAGTGAATGAAGTCGCCCCTATCCTTTCTCCTATGGAAAAAAAGGCTTGTCTTTCCCAACTCCCAGAAGGTGGCACTTGTCAATGACATGGTAGAGAGAGGGGAGGAGAAGGCTGGGCAGGATCTGGATCCCTCAGAACAGAGGAGGGATGAGCCCCAAGAGTGAGCCTAGGCACTAAGCTCCTGTTACATGTGCCATTGTCCCATTGACCTTTGTTTGTAGGAGTTCAAGGATACATTTTACACCAATTTTAAGATGGTAACATCATGGTATTTGCTGATGACATGATTATGTATTTAGAGGAACTGGGAAATTCCACCAGAAAACTTTTAGAACTCATAAGTGAATTTGGTAAAGTAGCAGGATGTAAGATCAATGCTCATAAATCTAATGTAGTTTTATACGTAAGTGATGAATTCTCAGAAAGAGAAGTTAGGAAAACTACCCCATTCACAATAGTCTCGAAAAAAATAAAATACTTGGGGATCAATCTAACAAAAGAGATGAAAGGCTTCTACAATGAGAACTACAGAACACTAAAGAAAGAAATTAAAGAAAACCTTAGAAATGGGAAAGATCTCCCATGTTCTTGAATAGGCAGAATTAATATTGTCAAAATGGCCATACTACCAAAAGTGCTATACAGATTCAAAGCAATTCCAATTAAAATCCCAATGACATACCTCACAGAAATAGAGCAAGCACTTATGAAATTCATCTGGAAGAATAAGAAACCCAGAATAGCTAAAGCAATCCTTAGCAGGAAGAGTGAAGTAGGGGGTATCACAATACCAGATCTTCAACTACACTACAAAGCAATAGTAACAAAAATGGCATAGTATTGGCACCAAAATAGACAGGTAGATCAATGGTACAGAATAGTACAGAATAGAGGATACAGACACAAACCCAAATAAATACAGTTTTCTCATACTAGACAAAGGGGCCAAAAACATGCAATGGAGAAAAGATAGCCTCTTCAACAAATGGTGCTGGGAAAACTGGAAATCCATATACAACAGAATGAAACTAAACCCCTATCTCTCACCCTACACAAAACTCAACTCAAAATGGATCAAGGACCTTGGAATCATACCAGAGACCCTGCATCTTATAGAAGAAAAAGTAGGTCCAAATTTTCAACATGTCGGCTTAGGATCAGACTTCCTTAACATGATTCCCATAGCACAAGAAATAAAAGCAAGAATCAATAACTGGGATAGACTCAAACTAAAAAGCTTTCTCTCAGCAAAGGAAACTATCAGCAATGTGAAGAGAGAGCCTACAGAGTGGGAGAAAATTTTTGCTTTAGATAGAACACTAATTTCCAGAATATATAAAGAACTCAAAAAACTCTACATGAAGAATACAAATAAACCAATCAACAAATGGGCTAAGGAAATGAACAGACACTTCACAGAAGATCTACAAGCAATCAACAGACATATGAAAAAATGTTCAACATCTCTAGTAATAAGAGGAATGCAAATCAAAACTACCCTAAGATTCCATCTCACCCCAATTAGAATGGCGATTATCAAGAATACTAGCAACAATAGGTGTTGGCAAGGATGTGGGGGAAAAAGGTACACTCATACATTGCTGGTGGTGTTGCTAATCAGTGCAGCCACTGTGGAAAGCAGTGTGGAGATTCCTTAGAAAACTTGGAATGGAACCACCATTTGACCCAGTTATCCCACTCCTTGGCCTATACCCAAAGAACTTAAAATCAGCATACTACAGAGGTACAGCACAATAGTGTTCATAGCTGCTCAATTCACAATAACCAGATTGTGGAACCAACCTAGATGCCCCTCAATTGATGAATGAATAAAGAAACAGTGGTATATATATGCAATTGAATATTACTCAGCCATAAAGAATAATAAAATTATGGCATTTGCAAGCAAATGGATGAAATTGGAAAATATCATGTTAAGTGAGATAAGCCAATCTCAAAAAACCAAAGTACGAATGATCTTGCTGATAAGCGGATGATGATATACAATGGGGGGTGGGAGGGAGGCAAGAATGGAGGAAGGAGGGACTGTATAGAGGGAAAAAGAGGGATGGGAGGGGTGGGGCGAAAGAAAAAATAACAGAATGAATCAAACACCATTACCCTATTTAAATGTATGATTACACAAATGGTATGCCTCTACTTCATGTACAAACAGAGAAACAAGTTGTACCCCATTTGTTTACAATAAAAAAATAAATTAATTTAAAAAATTAATAAAATCAACAGGGAGGACTTTTAACCCCAGGGCTCTGTGTGACTGCACAGGTTGCACACTCATGAGGTCAGCCCTAGGCACATATGAATAGGGCCTCTGAAAACAATGGACACCCCTACAAAAGAAAATGCTTGTGATAGATCCCTTTATATCCTCTGATACCTTTCATCAGCATTTGTAATCATCTTTGAAATACTAAGGTGAAAAACAAAAGCATCCTTAAGATAGAAATGAAAGAGAAATTTATTATAAAAGACAGTATTCAGAGAGAATTGAATGATAGTAGTAGAGGACAGAAGTACCATGGCTTGACCAGAAAGAGAACAAACAGTTCAGGAATCCCACTAAAAAAGAAGAGAGCTGAAAAGTAGCAAAAGCAAGTGAGGCATCAAGTTAAGGGAGGTTCACTATAGCAAGAGCAGGAAACTTCCAGACCTCTTGAAAGTCAAGCATGTCCTTAGAAAACACGTCCTAATACCTGTTTGTGAACAAATGTTGTGTAAGTCGGAGATTCAACAAGACAAATATCCAAAAGCAAGAGTGGTGAGCTCTGAGCTGAGGAAACAGGCGATTTGCAATCTGACTCTTCATGGTGTGTGGTGACCCTATGGTGATTATAGGTAGAGGAAGTGAGACCTAGAGATATTTACTACTGCTGCAGACATTGCTAAAACATTGAAGTGAAACCTGCTCTACCTGAGGAAGTTCTGAGAGTGCATGAATATCAGCTGAAGTAAAGTGTATGTGGTGATCATGGAAGAGGAGGTAATGGCAGAACTGCCATCATGGACCCGTCCAGCCTCAGGAAGACAGGCCTGGGGAGGAGGCTTATGTAGGCCCGGAAGCAGACTCTGATTCACTTGGGCATTGGATTCTTGGGTTTAGGTTTTCTCATGGTCAAGAAGAGACTATGAGGTCTGTACAGACTTTTGGAGGACATTTCCAGTTGTCTCCATGGACTCCTCTATCTGTGAGGTGGGGCTAGAGCAGGGGCCAGGGCAGCCTCCCAGGACTCAACCACAGGGACAGCACTGACCTCCAGTCTTGCTACTACCAATATGGTCCTCACTACCCTGCTCACCTACCTTTGTTTCCTTTTTCATTATATTCAGAGCCCCGATTTTCTTTATCCCAAGAAATGGCTCTGGTGGTTACAACTTTGCAGTTTGTATAGCTTCCTTTTATTTTTATGAACCACAATAAACTCAAGGTTGGCTCATGGTGAAAGATGGCCCCTTCTTGTTTCAGCAGTATTACCAGAAGGCACAGTGAGCAACAGAACATATTCTTCTCGAGATAATTTGAAGAGAAAATGCACATGAAATAGGCAAATGCCATATCCTAGGAACTCTGGAAACAATTTCATTAAATTCTGACATCTCCTAGGAGCACTTGAGGACTACAGCTGATTTTGTCCTTTGAGTTCAATGCTTCTACAGTTTAATCTGTGTTTTCCACAGTAGTCATCAAAATTGCCACCTTCCATCTTTAATAGCAGTAAGTGCAAATAAGCACTTCAACTTTCTAATATCTTAACAATGAGCACAATAAGGAGTTTTTTTCTGATGCTTTTTTTTAAATTCAAATGTCTTGAATGAATGAAATCCAATTTCTTACAGCATGACTTGGAATGACTGCATTTGATACATATCTTTGAGGACATGATTATTAAACCAGAAGTGGGGAGAAATCAGTACAAATTTAGGTTATAAATACTAAAGAATATATTGAATAGGAGGGTGATATCAAAGAATAAGTCATGTCTCATTACCAATTTGATATGCTTTCCCATGCATGTCACAAACAAATCATTTCATTTGAGATGTTTTAAGTGCCAGCTTTGGTTCCTTACCTTGGCATTTTATGATTAATCATAGCAATTTACCTTCTACTTTTGAATGTAAAAATGCCAAGACTATCAGCCCTGTTGTGTTGTACAAATAGACTTCATTGAACTATATAAGGTTATTTTTAAGACAATTCATCTGAACTATAATTAGTTGATATTAATAATTCACTTGATGCTAATGTTTTAAGAAATAATCTGGATTAAAAATATGAACAGGTCATGACTGAAGTTATCATATACATATTCAGTTAGTTTTATGCCAAAAAGTATAATACGCACATATACCCACCTAATAGTTGGCGATGCTTGTCAAAACATTTACAATATCCACACATTAGGGTATTATGAAGTAGTTCTCCATGGGTTTCTGGAGAATATTGTTGTCTATGCCAAGCATGAAGGACAATGACCTTTTTATCCAAGCCACTTCTCAGGTTGTGTTTACTGCAAGCAACCTTGAGGATGAGGTAATGTCTTGCTTTGGGACAAGTAGCAGACTTGTCTATTATTTATAGGAAAATATGGGTTCCCTAAGCTCAGTGTTGCTCAACTGTGATGTAAAGCCATTTCATGGGCAGTGTCCACCTGAGTCCATGTACTGTATTGCCCCTGTGGAAAAAGAGGAGGCAAGAGGAACCAACACACATATTGATTCTCATACTGTGTGCAGTGCTGGGTGTAATAAAGATTTTTGCTGGGTGTAATAAAGGAGTCTCATGTCTTCTGCCAGTGTCCAAGAAGCACTAACATACTAATTTATGGACTTGTAAATAGGGTTAAATCTATTCTGAGACAAAAGTGGTGAAATATAAACACTGATATGGATTAAAGGTAGGATATTCAAATAATTTAACTTTACATTTCATTTCCAAGGAAAAGAGGAAGAAATGAAAGAAAGGAAATAAACTCAGAGAGAAAGGAAAGAAAAAAATTTTTACAAATATTAAGAAAAAGACAGTCACTTTACTGTAAAGTAACACTCAGTTTTTGCTTAAAAAAATAATTTAATTTTCTTAATTGTGTGGGTGTCCTGCCCAGTTGCCAGCTGGACTAAAGTAGTTGTCTACAGGAGTTGACTTGATATGTGGCAGAAAGCATTTATTTTAGACAAGATATTGTAAACAAAACACAGCTGCTGCGTTCAGTTAAGCAGTGAATACATTTCATCTTGAGTCATGGAAACCATTAACTAATTCTTCTTTTAAAATGAGAACTTAAAAATCATTTCTTAAATCTCAGCAATTTAACCTAGTGTATCTCAAATATGTGAGACATAAAAATAAAATACTTGTGCAGCACATTTCATTTGGGCTGGGCCTCAGAGTTTCAATGAGATAACTAAAGTAGTATTCATTAAACATGAACATTTAGAAAACCAAAATGTATCTTGACAACTACCATTATGAGCACATATGGAAAAGCCATATGAATATTTTACTCTTGGAAACTAAAAATCAGACACTTGCTCAATATCCTAGCAGACAAACACAGTGAGTTCAACTGTGCCTCTATTTTACCTGTTTCTAAAAATTATTCAGTTAATTAATTATTTAGACTACCAACATTTATTGGTGGTGGCAGCATAATTGTATTGCTAAATCCAGAACTCTTTGGTATAAAATGGTTATGAAAAACAAATACATTTATGGATTGCAAATGCGGGCTCACTTACTAATTGCTCTTCATCAGAATGCATAGGTTCTAACTCTTGCTTTTTCCAACTGACATATAAATCAGGAATACAGTTTGCTTACTTGCTAGGGATTTTTCTATATTTGCTATGTCAATATATTCTAATATTTTCTTATAGCTTTATTTACAGAAGGCCAGTGGAGTATTAAGATAATTTCTTAAGTTCCCCTGTTTTTCTAAGACATGTAATAAGACACTTACTTCTAGCATGTACATATATTCATACTGGAGGGGAATGAATGGTTTTCATTTAATTAGTTTAGGAGCTAAACTGTACTTACATACTTACCATATACAAAATCATCTCTTTCGTTTCTATGAGACTGAGTAGACATTTACTGCTAAGATGTCAGATAATCTCCAGCATGGATGGATGAGAATGTCTGAGAACCTAAATTCTCTGATTTAAATAAGAGTTTTATTTTGTTTTTAATGAATATAATTAAATGACAATTCCAAGAAGAATAGTAGAAACTTGCACTTTTAAGAACTACTCTTAGGTGGTCATTATTACATTAGTTAATCTATACACCACAAACTTTTTCAAATAAATCACTTTGCAACTATAAGATTTTAGTCAAATTATAAAATTATCAAAACATATTTTTCAGAAAGAACTACCAAGAAAACACAAAGTTAACATTGTCTCAGATTAGTTGAACTAAGCAGAATAAATATACAGGAGGAAAAAGAAAATGTACCAAGTATTTAGGGAGCGTATGTCTTCTCTGGCTGTTTTGAGAAAAGTTTAACAATATTCCTAGTTTTCTTCTTCCAGGCATAGAGACTTTCTTTGCCCTTTGAGATATGTGCAATCATGTGACATTCTTTGGCCAATGAAATATGAATTAAAGTGATGCTTCATTTCTGTGGGGATGCATTTAATAGCCAGTAGGACATGCTGCAGATGTCCCTTCTTCCTGTTGCAGTGACCTGTGACAGCTCAGATAGTGGGCCCTTGGTTAACCTGTATCCCTGAGTGAAGACAAACCAAAGCAGAATTCCTTGTTTATTCTTAATTAATAATTGACACACAGTATAAACAAGAAATAATTTTTTTTTATTTCACTGAACTTTGGGGGTCAATTGTCACTGCAGCATCATCTGTCCTATCCTAACTACTGCAATTTCCCAGTAGAAATAAATGCTCAGCTATTTTGTATTACGTGCATTGTCACCCTGTGGCTGCTAGTAGACATTTCAAAATTATAGAATCTAAACAATTAAAATATTTGAAAATAAGAACAAGTTCACATTCTGTCAACCATGTACTTCTCCCTTTAGAAGGAAAAGATGCCTAGTTTATTTGCAGAAAAATCACTTTTCTACCTAGAGGTTGCATTTCAAGGAAGACTTTAGTTGCAATCATCTAGATGATATAAGTCAGTCATCAAAAATTGATTGTAGATATTCATGTATTTTCAGGGTAGATGTCATGACAGATTGACAACTAAGGTTACTATCTCCATTTTAAGAAAAAATCCAAAGTAAGAAACATGTATGGTAACTGGACCCCATGAAAAGAACACATATTCATGAATAAATAATGTTGAGATTTATGATAGATTAAGGAAATTAATGTAGTTTTTAAACAGAAAAAAATTTAAAGGAGGAAATTATTATTATTATAATTATAATTATTATTAATTTATTTGTGTACTGAGGGTTGAAAATGGAGACTCTTTACTGCTGAGTTATATTTCCAGTTCTTTTTATTTTTTATTTTGATACAGGGTCTTGCTAAGTTGCTGAGCATCTTGCTAAGTTGCTGAAGCTGGCCTCAAACTTGTGATCATCCTGCCTCAGCCGCCAGAGTTTCTAGGATTTCAGGCATATGCCATTATGTCTGGCTAGAGGAGAAAATTTAAGAAATAGAATATATTTCAGAAAACAATCAAATATTAATACCTAATATTACCTTGAAAACCATTTCTAAATAAAAACTGGAATCTTAGACCAGAATTTCCTAATCACAGGTTTATAGATTACTCTGTCATTATGACTTTAAAGTAAGGGTACTTCTCAATAATAAAGATTCCTAGATCCCACTTCCAACCTATGAAAGTAAATTACGGTAGATTATGTATTGTCAATTAGGTCCTCAGAGAATTTTGATCCATATTTAATGACAACTATCAGCCAACACACATTTGAAGTACTTCACTTAATGGATTATTTATTTCATAATTTGTTTAATAAAGTAAATATTCAAATCAAATTTGGAAAAAATAGGGAAATGGGTTGAGAATTTTGTTTTAACTCACATTAATACTTAATGTTAAACAATCCTCATAGACAGAAGAACTATAACTAAATACGAAATTAAATGTACATAAGGGAATTTACTACTGCAAGTTGTATCAATTACTGTATTATACTAAAAAATATGTATATTTTGATATTTAAGACTTAGAAACATATCTCAGTAGTTAAAACAAATGAATTTCTGAATTAATCTTCATTCTTACAGTATAGAGAAGATGGCAAATGAATATGTGTGTGTGTGTGTGTGTGTGTGTGTGTGTGTGTGTATGTGTATTCAGATGATAAATAATTGTGAAATTTTAGGCCAAAATGATTGCCAGTTTTAAAAGATAAATATTATTTTGACTTTTCCTCTTTTTACAAAATAAATCTTTGAAAATAAAATTGTAAAATTAAGTAACATTCAAAGAAACATTTCGATTTTATTTATCACTGGATTTCAGCTCTTCACATTTTGTACCAATTATTACAGATAGACCTTACCCTAGCTCATCACACAGTGAATTTTACATGTATCCATTAATACAAAAATCATTACTATCAAATTAAAATTGTCTAAAGCATCTTTTCCTTGCAAATAATTTCATGGAAATTTTTTTAAAAAGCTTTTAATTAAGGTAGAGTTTTGGCAGCAATGCTGTTTCTATAGTAACATGATTTCAGTGTAGTTCCTTCAATATAATATTCAAAGTTAACAATTCTGAGAACACATGTAACAAATCATAGTCTTTTGATTTCAAATGTGTTCCCCCCTTGAAATGATTATTTGAAATATTTTCAGGTTACATTGAGTTACAGTGACTTGGAAAGAAACTCAGTTTGCCAACAATTTTCTAAAAGTTCATCTCATTCCAGGATAAGAAAGTTCTACTTGAATAATATCTAAAATGCAAGAAATTACTCAATTTATGGAGAGCTAAAGATCAGCTTCATTATAAGATCTTTTAAAATACCCTGCTAAGTGTTGATACTAAGAAACAATTGAACTATACAAAAATGAAAGATATTTTACAAAGTTGCTGAAACTTCAGAAATAAAAAACTTGGACAGTAATTAGGGGATAGTTTGGTAGTGTACTTTGACTAGAGGAAATAAAAAGCAGGAGATTACAAGGATTTGGGGCCATATACTATGTTATATACCATTCTGCAACTAATAGATTAAGGATTTTTCAATGATAATAATTTATTAACCTTAAAATGGAGATCTCTTTGACCTCTTGTCATATAATTTTTATGATGAATGGTTCTTATAAATTGATGATTCAAGGGAAGGAGGAAGGAAGAGACAGGAAGAAGGAGAAGAAAAGAAAAATGAGTAAAGGAAGACCAAAGAGGAGAGAAATGAGAACTAGTGGTCTAAATGCTTACATGACTTCAATATTTTCAGTCCCTGAAATCAATTCATTGCTTTAAATTATCTTAATGTTTATAGGAAAAAGCTTAAAGCATGATATTATGTGGATCAATGCAAATTTGCTGTCCTCTTTAGAATAGAAATTCAACCTACAATATTGAAAGACTAAGCTTCACTGAATTGTTAGGCTGCCTACAGTTGTTTTGAGAATTACAAAATGTGTTTATTTCTTTGACTATTTGGACCATTATGATATAAATAATAATATCACTACTTTATATATATCAAATTCCAGCAGGAATAATTAATAATTATGTCTCATTGTTGAAAATATTATGAGAAATTCAAATATTCCTGTGAAACATCTATGAGTGTTTTCTGAATTTAAAATAATTCAAATCTAAAAGAGAAAGGCATGAAATAATATGAAAATGGAAAAAATACATTCCCATTCCTATTAAATGCCCAATAACCATTGGAGATAATTCTCCCAAAACAAAAACCAACCAACCAAACAAAAAAGGCTGAAGGTGTCTCTAACATGTTGCTATAGATCTATGATGGTTTTTAAACAGTTGGCATTTGAAGAGATAATAAATAAATAGAACACAAAGATTACTGTATTCCATAGAGCCATAAACATTCTGTATACTGGAAGTCCGTAAGAAATCAGTTTTTTGTTGTGTTTTGTTTTGTTTGTATTAGGATTGAACCCAGAGGTTCCTAACCACCAAACCATATCCCTGGCCCCTTTTTTTTTATTGTTATTTTTTTATTTTGAGACAAGTTCTCGCCAAATTGTGTAGGGCATCGCTAAATTGCTATGCCTGGCTTTGAACTTATGATCCTCCTGTCTCAGCCCTCAAACCGCTGGGATTATAGGCATGCACCACCATGCCCAGCAGTTTTGTTGCATTCTGAGTAATATTGGGTCTCAGATTTGATTTTAATTTAAATGTTTCAGATATATGTTTCGAAGAAAGTCTCATAGCAAGACACATGATTCAAATAAATATACTATTATCAGTACATCATAAAATATATAAGCTAGATTTCTAAGCAAGTTGTCCCAAGGCAGCACATGTCTCCTCTGATACTTGGGCTCTACAATTCTAGATCAGGGGAGATGGGGTGGGGGTGAATGGGTAGTGGGCACCTTTCCCTTGTGATGAGCAGTGTGACAGTTCTTGCCTTAAGTATATGGACATTTGTTGACTGCCTCTCAACCATCTCTCAGCTACCTCCCTTTTCTTCACAATTGCTAGAATTTCCTAGGCTTGTTTGGGGTGTCTCAGACTGTACTCTTCCACTCTCAGAGTTATCTTTCCTGACAAATCTAAAGATGTCACTGTTCCATGCCAGTCCTTTAGTGGCTTCCTAATACGCATATGTTAGCATCCATGGGAAGCCACAGAAAATCCTATTCTAACCTTTTCTTTCTCAACTCAGACATTTTCCCTCATTGCATCTCCTAACCAATCATAGTTTCTTAAACCTGCCTTATATTTTCATGCTATCAGTGCTTTGTTGATGACTCTTTGATTACGTGCTTTTAAAATCTTTATATGCTTCCGGGCAACCTCTTCTTAGGAGTTTTGTCTGACCCACCTGATCGGAATTCATCTCTCCGCCTTAATACTTCTCTGCAGGCATGCTTGTTATCACCTGTCATCTCCTTTTCCTAATAACACTCTATTTTCCCCCTTTGGTATTATCTCTGTGCCTCCTCTTCAACTTTGTTCAGATTTATGTCATTGCATTGACTGCACTGTTTTATACTTGCATATGTATTTTGTTGTTTTCTACTACATTATGAGTGCCTTGGCAATAATAATATTCAGATACTAGCTTAGACTTATTGAGGACTTCACTAAGTGCCAGACATGATTCTAAGCACTTTATGTGCATAAACCCATCTGATGCTCATAACAGAACTGGGAGGTTGGACTATCAGACTATCATTACCATGATGCTGAAGATGAGGAAACTGAGGTAAAGAAAAGTAAAATTATATTATAACCTCACCTCAATATTAGTTGTTTTTTTTTTTTTTTTTTTTTTTGAGACAGGGTCTCATTAACTTGCACAGCTTATCCTTGAACTTTGGCTCCTCCTGAGTACCTGGGATTATAGGTGTGTGCCATGACACCCAGTTATATTTCTTGTTATTAAGAGATGACAACAATCTCAGGTCATCTGACTCCATAACTCTTGTTCTTAACCAATTTGCTGTATTATCTTGTTCTTTCATTCCTCTGTTTTTCCCCCATCCATCTCTCCCTCCTTCCCTCTTTTTCCCTTCCTTCCTACTTTATTCTGATTTTAGTGGTTATTATACTTCCCAACATGTGTCTGAACATGTTTCTTGACAAATTAATTTTTTAAACACACTGGAGTTGATCTTTGGAAAAGGTAGGCACTATTTCTTCCCAAGAAAACTCTTAAAAGTTTAATAAATCTAAGTTGAACAGAACATAAACAATTTTGTTTCCTTAGTTTGATAACCAAAATCCTTTTGAAGCAAAAGTTAAGTATAGCCTTTTGGAACACACTACTCATTTAATTGATTTTTTTTTTTAAGCAAACACAAAATGACCATGTTGGAACTTGTAATAAATAATGGCAATAAACCTCTCTGTCCTATACTTGGTTTTATTGAGAGACTTTATAATGTAAAACTGCTTTTAGAGATGACAAATTTACAAGCTTTCAGCTGACACATCAATGATTTATGTAAATGACTTCAGTTTCAAATTGTTTTCTGGGTCTAAGGATTAAAATGTCTAAGTTTATATCTGTACTAAAATATTTCTCTCAGTTTGAAACATCCTTTTTATGCATCAAAAAAGATTATCCATGTCATCTGAAGGAAGTAGTTTTATTATTTTTTTATGTTCGTGTCAGTACAGTAATTGAGAAGTTAAAATCTGCAGGGGATTGTACACCCTAGACACACTTTATGCTGCTGAGAATAAAGCTCCCAGCAGTCAAGAAAAGTAACAGGGAAAAGGTTACAGAAGGCATTTTCCCATGAGCTTCTATTCCCTGCATTCATAAACCTTCCTGTCTGAGCAGACTCAGATGGTTGGTCACACCACACCAAACATTACCCAGCAGAGCAGGGCGGACTGATCCTGAGATTGCCAAGCCATGGCGTGTTTATTTAGTTATGTTTCTTGAAGATGGTCCAGTGATTTTGTGATTTTATGCAGTCCAAGCCCTGAATTCCTACGTTCCATGGGTCCCTCAAAATGAAGGAAGTACTAGAGAAGTTTCAATGTAGAGTTTCTGTTTTCTCACAACATGACGTCTATACATTTCAAGTGCGTGGCTCCGGGCTCTTTTTCTTTTCTGATTATACCCATTCCAGACACTGACTTTGACACTGTTTGTGAACACTTAACATAGATAATGCTTCTGGAAAAGATAAGACAAATTACTACAACATTTCCTAGTACACATTTGTTTGTGATTAATCTTAGATTTTATTATGTGATGTGAAAGAAATGCTGGGTTTTATGTGTTTTAAAATACTTTTTTTTTATCATGGATTTTTAAATTTGTTTAATCCCATCCATCACTCACACAGAGTGAGGCAATAGGATTTGGCAGTTGTCCCAGTTTTATCTAACTTGGTTTGGAAGCTAACTATAGTACACTTTGGGAGGTATTGTGGGGGTGGTTGTAAGATCTCACCAGAAAACTCTCTGAATTGCAAGACCAAACATAGGGATGGAAGAATCCCTTAGCTTTATTAAGTTTGTGACCAGTTTTGTTTTGTTTTGTTTTTGTTTTTGACTTAAGATTGATTTAACCATTTAGGCACAGTGTACATGCCTATGGCCTACAACACATTTAGAGACCTATGGAAATGGTTTTAATTTTAATTTTCTTTAATCTGTGAAGACAAAGTGAATATAATACTAATGCATATATTGTGATGAATTACATCTGGATTTATTTTAATTGTTTTCATATAGTAGATGGGTGTATGAAAGCAGAAGTACCCATGACTCAAAAAAGTCACAATACAGCACTGAATTAAATTCATCTGCTGTATGGATTATGGATTCTTGATGAAAACTATTCAAATATTACTGTGGTTCTCGGGAAAACTAATATTCAAAATATCACTGTGATTCTTAGAGAAAGAACCCTGACCTTGTAAACATATCATAGGTCCTCAAGTTATGAGTTTTGTCGATTGAAAAATCACTTAATCCTCCTTGGCCCTTAGTTTCTTTATCTGAAAACAGAAATAATAATAATACTGACTTATTTGTCTGACACTCTCCTAGGTATATTATGGGTATTATTCCATTTAATTGTACAATGACTTGGAAAGTTGTCGAGTAAGTTGGTCAGTTGTTGCAATCACCATTACATACCTGCCTAAGCTGAGGATCTGATTCCCTCAATTAGTGGTAGGGCAAAAATCTGAATTCAATCTGATTTGAACACCTACCTTCTTACCAATTGTCACTGTAAGGATCAATACATAAAGGAAGTGATTTTTTTTCTAAACACCAAAGCATCACCTTAGTATAAAATATTTAATTGCAAACATTGACTTGTGCTTTTGATAACACTTTACCCAAATAATTTTTCAACCCAAATATGAGAGTTAATTTAGAGAAATTTACATCTCTCCCAAGTTTTAACCAAACTCATGAAAAGGTACCATAAATCTAAATATTAAGAATAAGAAAAAAATACAAGTTGTCAGGTTTTCTTTAATTTATACACATACACACAGCCTCATATCTGTATGTATATAAAATTTTTGTCAGACATAAGTATATAATATAAAGAAATTGCTAGTAAATTATTAAATTCAAATTAAATTTCAATTGTTCAAAAGACAGTTGGATTCCTTTAAAAATGAATTAATTGAACAGGGAACACAGTTGCCTTAGCAGGAAAATGTTTAAGAGGTACATGATCCTTTTCATCAAGTAGAAATACTAGTTTAAGAAAGGGCAAGAATAGTCCTCACACAGGAAAGATAAGGAACCAGAGTTCTTCCCACCCTTTGTGGTTCAAAAAGCCTCCTGCCCCAGGTGTCAAGTTCTTTGGTTGAGGGGAGAGTAGATGCTAAGCCATCATCCAAGCAAAAGGAAAAGTTTCAACTGCAGGTCAGAAGAAACCCCAGAATGTTAGGGGTAGAACTTGACTTCTGTTCTCATTTTATGAAAGAGAACAGCAAACAAACAAAAACTATAGCCAGGCTGGTGATGTGATTTGAGTAGATTCATGACAAAATTGGCACTAGAAGCCAGATCTGTTTGCTAGTCTAGGACTTTCTTTGTAATAACATGGCAAAAGTTAGTGAGAAGCTGATGTATTTGTTCTTAAAATCAAGTTGGAAAACCAAAGAAAGGACTCAGTTTAGAGATTTATCAATTAATGAAGGAAGCCCCGTCACCAATTTTGAGTGGGGTAAACATTTGTGGTCTTACTAAGATTTATTGAAAATCATAGTGGCATCTGCAGCAGCTTAGGGGAAAAGAAGAAAATATGAAGTGACTGTGTCACACCAAGATAGAAATAGGCAAGAAAAATATTAAGCAGTGATGGGAAATCATAGGAATATAAGGTGATCAAGTGTCCCAATTTGTTCACGGTTCAGAGGGTTTCCGAGGGATTTTCAGCACTAAAAATGAGAAAGTCCTTGGTAAATTGGCAACAGATATGAAGATGTCCTTTTCTTTAAATTTTCAGTTTACTTTTCTGTAATTGGTGCATTATAATTATACATAACAATTAGATTCATTATACCATATGCAAATACACACATAACACAATTTGATCAATCTCATTCCCCAGTACCTTCTCAATCCTTTCCCTCCATCCTCCCTGCAACTAGAGTTTGTGATACTCTACTGCTCTCCCTTCTATCATTGTTAGTTTTATAAGTGCATTATATATAATATATATATATATACTAATGTTATATGCTACTAATAAATGTACATATATATTATATATATAAAATCAGGACTCATGGTAGTATATTCATACATGAACATACCATCATGTGGCAGATTTCATTCCCCAGTACTTCCTCATGACCCCTCCTCCTTCCTCCCTCTTGATCACTTCCTCTAAGATAGTTTCCTTTATGTTTGCTGTTTGTGGTATCTTTTTTTTTTTTTTTTTTTAAATTCCTTTTCTTTTTTCCTTCCAGCTTTCACACATAAGAGAAAACATTGTGCCTTTTGACTTTCTGGGTCTGGCTTGTTTCACTTAGTATGATATTCTCTGGTTCCATCCATTTACCAGCAAATAAAATAATTTCATTCTCCTTTATGACTGAATTGAACTACTTTGTGTGTGTGTGTGTGTGTGTGTGTGTGTGTGTGTGTGTGTAGTTCACATTTTCCTTATCCATCCATCTGCCGATGGGTACCTGGGCTGGTTCCACAGCTTGGCTATTATGAATTGCACTGTTATAAATATTGGTATGCATGTATTATTATAGTATGCTTATTTTAGTTCTTTTGAATAATCAAAAGAACTGGAATGGGATATCTGGGTCATATGGTGATTCTATTCCTAGATTTTTGAGGAATCTCCATGCTGCTTTCCAAAGTGGTTCTGGTTTGCAACAATGTAAAAATGTACTTTTCTCATACATTTTTTTTTTTTTTTTGGTACCAGGGATTGAACCCAAGGGTGCTTAACCACTGAACCAAATCCCCAGCTCTCTTTATTTATTTATTTTAATTTTGAGACAGGGTTTTGCTAGGTTGTTTACAGCTTCACTAAACTGCTGAGGCTAGCTTTGAACCTATGATCCTCCTGCTCAGCTTCCTGAGTTGCTGGGATTACAGGCCTGAGCCATGATGCCAAGCAATTTTCCCAAACATTCTTGCCAGCCAGTTACTGTTATTTGTATTCTTGATGATTGCCATTCTAAATAAAAGGAGATGAAATCCCCATGTAGTCTTGATTTGCATTTACCTGATTACTAAGGATATTGAACATTTTCTCATATATTTGTTGGCCATTTGTATTTCTTCTTTTGAAAAATATCCATTTAGCTCTTTTGACCATTTCTTCATTGGGTTGTTTGGGGTTTTTGGTGTTAGTTTTTTGAGTTCTTTATGTATACTGGCTATTCATCCCCTGTTGGAAGAGTAGCTGGCAAAGATTTTCTCCCATTCTGTAGGCTTTCTTTAACATGCTTGATTGCTTCCTTCCTGTGCAGAAATTTTTTTAATTTGATGCTATCCCAATTATTGATTCTAGATTTTATTTCTTGAGCTTTAGTGGTCTTGTTTTAAAAAGTTGGAGGCTGCAGCAATAGGTTGGAGTGTTGAACTTATACTTTCTTCTAACAAAGCTTCTGGTCCAATTTCTAGGTCTTTGGTCCATTTCAAGTTGCTTTTTATGCAGGGTGAGAGACAGGGATCTAATTTTATTTTTTTACATGTGAATATCCAGTTTTCTCAGCACCATTTGTTGAAAAGGCTATGTTTTCTTAATGTATGATTTTTAACCCTTTTGTCAAGGATCAGATGACTGGATCTATGTGGGTTTGCCTGTGCCTTCTATTCTATTCCATTTGTCTTCAAGTATATTTTTATGCCAATACCATCCTATTTTTTGGTTTTTGTTCTTTTTATTTATATATAACATTAGGGTATATTTTGAGATATTTACAAGTATATGGAATACACCTTATTCTAATTAGAATCCTAGTCTTGTGATTGTACATGATGTGGTGATTCACTGTGTGTATTTATACACATACACATACACACACATACATGAAATTTAAGTCAAATTAATTCCACTGTTTTTCCTATTTCTATCCTACCTCCCTTTCCTTCATTCCCCTTTGTCTAATCTACTGTACTTCTATTATTCTCCCCTCCCCTGTATTGTGTGTTAGTATCCACATATCAGAGAAAACATTTGGCCTTTGGTATTTTGAGATTGGCTTATTTTACTTAACATAATAGTCTCCATATCTACCCATTTTCCAGCAAATTCATAAAGTCATTCTTTTTAATGGCTGAATAATTCCATCGTGTATATATACCACATTTTCTTTATTCCTTCATCTATTGAAGGGCACCTACGTTGGTTCAATAGCTTAGCTACTGTGAACTGAGCTGCTATAAACATTGATGTGGCTGCATCACTGTAGTAAACTGATTTTAAATTCTTTGGATATATAGCAGGGAGTGGGATAACTGGGTCCAATGGTTGTTCCATTCCTAGTTTTTTGAGGAATCTCTATACCGTTTCCAGAGTTGTTGCACTGATTTGCAGTCCCACCAGCAATGTATAAGTGTACCTATTTCTTCACATCCTCATCAACATTTATTGCTACCCATTTATTGATTAGGTTATTTGTGATTTTGGTGTTAAGTTTTTTGAGTTGCTCCTATACCCTTAAGATTAATGCTCTGTCTGAGGCCAGGTGGCAAAGATTTTCTCCCATTCTGTAGGCTCTCTCTTTGCACTTTTGATTGTTTCCTTTGCTGCAAAGAAGTTTTTAGTTTGATACCATCCCATTTATTTATTCTTGATTTTACTTCTTGAGTTTTAGGAGTCTTGTTAAGGAAGTTGGTTCCTAAGCTGACATGATGGAGAAGTTGGGCCTACATTTTCTTCTAGTAGGTGCAGGGTCTCTGGTCCAATGCCTAGGTCCTTGATCCACTTTGAGTTGAGTTTTGTGAAATGTGAGAGGGGTTAAATTTCATTGTGCTACATATGAATTTCCAATTTTCCAGCTCCATTTGTTGAAGAGACATATATAGAATATTCATTCAAAAACAAGTGAATTTACTTTCTTTTTAGCAGCTCATGGAAACTTCTCCAAAAATAGACCTTATTTTAGGTCACAATGCAAATCTTAGCAAATACAAAAAAATCAGTATCCTTTCTTGTATCTTATCAGATCATGATGAAATGAAATTAGAAATCAACAGCAAGAAATATTATAGAAACCACATTAACACACAAAGATTAAATAATACTTTTTAAAAATAGATCCATATAAGAAAAGAGAGGAGAAATTTAAAAATTCCTAAAATCAAGTTACATTTTTATCTTCCTTTTGTTTTCAAATCTGTCTACAGAAAATGTGGTTGTTGATATTGAACTATATGAATACTTGCATATATGTTATGCCTATATAAAACAGAAAAGTAAGCAAGACAAAAATCTCAAACTTAAAGACATGTTCTAGTGAGGAGAAAAGATAAACCAAACAAATAGGGGAAATATATAACACACTGGAAAATTCCCTATGTTATTGAAAAGAATATTACAGAGGATAGATTCAGGGTAGCAACTTTAAGTAGGATGTTCAGGGAAAGCTTCACTCAGAAGCTAAGATTTGGACTGAGACTTTAAAGAGTAAAAGAGTAAGCCACATAGAGGTCTGGGAGAAATGGATGCCCAGTAGAAATAATACTTGAAAAGACTTCAAGTGAGAAGTAGATTTGTGTGTCTGAGGAAGAGTGAAAATCCAAGGCAATGGATTTACAAAAAGATGTTCTACCATACACCACAGAGACAAGATTGTAGAGGCCTAGAGTTCAGCTGAACATGCATAATTTTTTAATGACACACACATCTCATGAGTTCTGTAGATAGAAGGCGATGTAGTAGTACGTTTAAAAAAGAACAAAGATAAATTACTTTGGAAAAGAACTATTCTATATAACATAAATAATATCACTTTACAGTATCTGATAGTTTGTATCTTAAGAGAAAATAGTGCTATTAATTTCAGTGATAGAAATGAAATTTACTAGTTGCATTTTGCAAATACGTGTGAATTTCCTCAGTCTTAAATTTTATAACAGGGGTTAAGCATGGCAGAAATATTTCTGATGTAATAAGAGAAATGAATAAAAAATGTATACATGCCTTCTTGAATTAAAGTATAAGCCAAAACAAATTTTGCAGATATGCATTGTATTAGCCAGTAGTTTGTATGTGCCATTGGTGGTAGAGAGAGCAAGAAACACTGGACTATTTAGAAATTGGGAGAGGTGATCTAAACCTTGAAAGGTCTCTAAATAACTTGAGAATCTTGTCCTCCTCTCCTTACCAAACAGTCCTGGACTATTACCATTCTTCCCTCACCTCCATCAATCCTATTCATTCTCTACCTTCCGAGTGAAGCTCTCCTTCACAAGGCCTCCTCAACCCACTTCTCCTCTCATCTCTAGACCACATCATTTTAAAGTAGTGATGTTGCATTTTAACTGATACTTTGCTTACCAGACTAAGTTATCTGAGAAGAGGACCTAAGACTTTGTATCACTAGCTTTTAGAATGTATCTAGCATTTAAGGAATACTTGTTAAAAAGTTAGATCATGGATTTAGTTTGACGAGTGAATGAAATTGGACAACAGTTTACTTATACCATGGTTTCGAATCTATGAAGATATTTTTATTTTGCCATCATCCACTGACAGAATGAAATCTGATTTCCAGTAAATTTCTACCACTAGCATTTTCATCAGAGGCATGTGCCTGTGTTACGTGGTTCGGAACAATAGACTAATATATTAATTGCAATTCCTGTAGCAATTATCAACCCCAAGAATGATGCATTTATATATATTTTAAATGTTCTTTATATTTATGGAATCCCTAGCCAAGCCTCAATGTTAAATAATGAGGTAAATAACCTTCTGCAGCACTAGCATTCAAATTCTCGAATCTCCACCACTGGAAGATCTTTGTCACACAAGATCTCATATAGAATATACAAAAGAGTGAAAATAGTCATCATAGCTGTGCAGGTGGAACCTGAAATGAGGACACTCAGTCTTTTCCTTTAGTTTTCTCTCTGACCTGCTTCCTGTGGAGCTGCAATGTATTTGCCATTTACTTTAAGAATGTTCACTGCAGCTGTATAGAAAGGAAGAAAGAGAAATGGAATGAATGAAACTCACAAGAAGTATTAAGAATGAATACTGAGTCACCTGTAATTCCAGGGACTCAGGAGGCTGAAGCAGAAGGATTAAAAGTTTGAGGCCAGTCTCTGCAATTTAGTGAGACTCTGTCTCAAGATAAAAATTAAAAAGGGCTGGGGATGTAGCTCAGTGGTATAGCACCTCTGGCTGGGTTCAATTCCCAATACTGAAAAAAAGAATTGATAGCATAAGCGATTGACTTGTGAGTTAAGTAAAATTCATAAGGTGATAAGTATAGATAGAAAATAAATTAGTTACTTACAAAATACAGCTATTCATCCTATGGAATATGGTGATTTAAAAATGAATGGAGTATCATTTACAGATGAACATAGAAACCGTAAAGACCAACTCATGATACCGAGTGTGTCACCTAGTAAGTCAGCCATGGTGAATTTGTGATACATGTCATGATTTCATTTGTGACCTGCTCCCATGTGCAAAGAAAGGCATGACTAGTTGGAAGGTAGAATGAAAGCTACAGCAATTCACTAGATCCCGTCCCTAAACATCTCCAATAACCCAAGGATAAGTTGACTCTATGAAGCTTCTTCCCTAGGTCCCCTTCCTCAACACAACCCTGGTCCTAATACCCATGCCTTCAAGAGAAGGCTGATGTGACTGAGAAGAATAATAGATCTGTGGAATACTAGATTCAGGTCTGAAGTCCTTCTATCGTATTGAACCCTATCCTAGGAATGCTAGCCTACTCCATTTTTTATCTTTATTTCTTGCCCTTTGTTTTCGTTTGGTTCAATGAAACATGATTTAAATACTTTATTTTGGGTCTGTGAGTCTTTCTGTTTTAGATTTCCAAGAATTTCTACTGGTTAATATACCTAGAAGCTATTGCTGCCTCTGTGTCATACCTCGGTGTCATGACAAGGGCCCCTGAGGCTGTTATGACACAATACGTAAGCCTTTCACTGATTTTAAATGTTCTCAATCGTGGTTTAAGCTAGCATGGCTTTTGAGCATGACCAGACTATATTAGAACAATTTGGTGTTTTAGTTTACATTTTTGTTTTCAAAAACTATCTCTGAGTTTTTTTTTTTTGTTTTTTTTGTTTTTTTTTTTTTTTAGGAATCTTACTCCTTCTAGAAAGGGCTAGTACGTAAGTTCTGACATTTTAGGATAGCCTAGCATCAAAACATAGCCAACTTTCTGCTTTCAATGCTGCTCCTCTGTTATATGTGCTTTAATATATTACCAAGGTCAGAGCAAATAATTTTCACTCTTCCTAATGAGAACTTTTAAGTTCTTTTAAAAACTTAAGATTTTTAAATTGGAAACAATCAGTTTACTTTTCAGATATAAAATGTTTCCAGAACATTATAAATAAAGCTTCCCAGTGTGTTTGTTGGCAGATATTGTATTGGGTTGAACCATATGAAACTGACACTTCTATAAGTCTGAAACAGCCAAATATTGGCACTTCCATAGAATCCAAATGTGACTGTTGTCTGAATTAGGCCTCCTGAAAGGCCCTTGACTAATTGTATTCCTGCAGCTGCTTTGAGGACTTCTGATGTTTCCATTGGTTCTTAAGGCCATGCTTTTATTATTGGACAATTCCTACTTGTGGAAAGTTCTTCCTAATCTGGAGCAAAAGTCTGTATCACTATAGCCCCAGTTTATGATTAAGGTTTTTATATTTTTTACATGCAAACCTGAACATCTGAGAATGAAATAGGATACTCTCAGTAATTATGTAGAGACAGCAGGTATAAACTTATATGATGGCAAACAAATAAGCAGAAATAGTCATCCTATTTAGGGATCACAATGAATACATATGATTGCTCTTTTACAAGCTAACATTTAAAATAACCGATCATTTATACTGCAGCTCTTGTGTCTTGTCTTTGTGAAGTTAACACACTTATTCCTAAGATCATTCCTCAGTTGGCATCACTTTGAACTCTAAACATGTAACTTAGCTTAGTATAAATGGTAATTATAATGGTATTTATTTATGGTAAATATGTTTTACAAAGTAAGGAGAATCAAACTAAGCTAAGTCAGTTTCTTAATCACAAAATGGACAAATTATAAAACTAGTGTCAATGTACATCCCTAGGTTAAATCTTGGTTGCAAATTGCCAGTTCATCTTTCCTCCTTTCTCTTCACTCTGTATTCTTCTCATTATCCTTCCACATTTCTCCTACAAGTGGGGTTTAGACTTGCCTTTACTTCTTATTGTTAAAAATATGCTAACCCATCCCAGAATAATTTTTATTGAATACATGATAAAAATATCTATTTTTAGTAATTTGATTAGAAACCTATTACTCATTTTGTATTGGCCTCCATGGAAATGAAATCAAACTATGAAAAAGATGCACAAAACTTATGAAATGGCTCTGTATCCAGTGGATACTCAATAAATCAGTGGTTCTCATGTTGTTATTTATCGTATCCTTCCTAGGTGTACTGCCAAATGTTGAAAGATGTAAAAGTTACTACAGTGTGCAGGAATTTGTCTCCTAAGTACTAAGTGACTCTTATCTGGCAATAAACAGTTATATTTAGTGACCCACTGTTGAAAGATGATGAAGTGAATTGTGAAAAGTTGTGATTATTTTATAGAAAGAGACTGTGAGAAGTTCCTCTACTAGAGCATTTTTGAAAATTCTTAGTACTATTTTGATTTCTTAATCCATTTAGAGGTAACTCCAAAAGTTCAAGTGATAAAGATCTTGCTTCCAACATGAAAAGATTGAAATCCACTGTAATAAATGTTTATTTGACAATTGTTGATTGACTAATGCAAGTTAAGGATGACTTCAAAAAGAGATGTAGAATGAGGAATGTATTTTCCACATGCCTTTGTGGATGAGGTGACATTTCTGGGACAGCCAAATCTAGAATCTTACTGATCTATTAACTATGACTTGTCTTTTTTTTTTTTTTAATAAAATTTACCACATAATTTTAAACATCCTAAAATGACTATGTCCACATAAAATAATCTTAATTCATTACCCCCATAAATTTAATAATCTATTGTTTTAAATTTTTAATGACTTCAGTATTGATAGGACTTAATTCTGATTATAGTGAGGAAAATGAACAATGAGAAACCAGCATCTCATTTCACACTAAGACATTTTAAACATGAGAAGCCAGTCTGTTTATGCACAGCTTTGTTTTGGGACATTGTCTTCCTCTTGAATAGAACATCATTTCCTCAGATTCCTTGGGTTACTATGGTAGCCCGCTTGTATTTGCTCCTGCTAATGTTCTTGAGTCCATTAATGTTCAATTGTGAAATGTTTTGACTAGTTGACTTGGCAGCTGTGGTTAATGTGAAAGGAAGAGAGCAGGTCCTTGAGCAATCAGAGTGATACAGAAATAAAGAGAGTAAAGTATCATCGTCACAGCTCACATTAGATCATCTCATCGTGGACTTTATTACTATGACAAGATAGCCATAAATATGACAAAGCACTGTAAACAATAAAAGCAAGTTTCAAGTACTTGTTGACCATCTTTCTCTAAATTATCTTTTGTTACTATGGCAAAAAAAAAAGTTGCCCTGCTTCTTTTGGTCCAAAATACTTAATGGTTTATAAAATTTTTATGGTAGAAAAAATAAATCAAGCTTGTATTAGTGTTTCCTTTGATTTGAAAATCTCACAAATATTAAAAAAACTATATGCCAGTAGAAGATAAATATTAATACTCTGTAAGGCCACAGCTATTTGCTTATTGGTTTAGATTTAATTCTTGTAAATATTTATGACTAGAATCAGAAGTAAAATAATATGCTCTTTTGTTCACAAAACTGTAATGTGCATCGTATATGATGAAATTAGCAAATCTGATCACCACAATTTCTACAATCCTTTTCCTGTATTTGAAGTTCAAATAAATGTTAAACATTGAAAATCTGTATTAAAAATTAGAAAAAAAAAAAAAAAAAAAAACACTGACAAACTAAATTCTAGTAATGTGGCAGTCTTTTCCTAGCAAAACCAGTGAACCGGAACTAAAGAATTTTCGTGCATCCTGGGTACTTAACTTTTTGATAGAAGTGTCCTCACAAGTCCTACTGTCCCATAACTAAATCAAAGAATCTCAGGGCTGGAACTCAGCTTTTCTACTGTTGAATTTAGAGTCTTGCACTGTACAGTGAAAGGAAAGAGCAAGAAGTTTGAAACTTGACAACTTGGGCTGAGAGCCTGTTCTGTTTTCCACCTGACTGACCGCTGGAGTATTACCTAAGCCTTTGACACTCATTTTTTACCTCTGGAAAACAAGGATGATAAGGCCTGCTTTACAGAGTTGGGAATGACTAAGAAGTGAAGTAAAGAAGGTCTCCTCTTTGTCCATAAGGGATACTCATTAAAAGGTAGCTGCTTTTATATTATTGCAGCTTTATTTGTCTCTTGGGAAAAGAATATGCTGAGTTTCGCCCAAAATAGTTGCATAATTTAGTTCTTCAACTGGCCTAGTGATAGTGAGTCAGACTTGAACAATGAATTAAATAGTCATGAAAATATAGTTCAAGTCCAGTGTTTCCTTATTGATATCTGCTTAGATGATCCATCCAGTGTTCAAAGTGGGGGATTGACATTCCTGCTATGTATTGTATTCTATCTTGTCCTTCAGATCAATTATTTTCTTTACATATTTAAGTGCTCTGGTGTTGGATGCATATATACTTAAAATTGTTATAACTTCTTGATGAACTAATACCTTCATCATCATCTAATGACTTTCTCTGGTTCTTTTACAGTGTATTTTTTCTGCTATAAGATAGTGTGTCTCTTTCATTCTCTCTCTCTCTCTCTCTCTCTCTCTCTCTCTCTCTCTGTCTTTTGGTTTCCACTGGATATCTTTTCCATTCCTTCAAAAAAGATAAGTTGGTGAGGTAATAGTTGTGCTAATTAGCTTAACTGTATCTTTAATGTATACATAGATTAAAAACAAGATTGACTCTATGCATAGAAACAATTATTCATTGTCAATTAAAAATAAAAAAACATTTAAAAATAGTTATTAAATCTTTTTGAATGTCATATTAAGCAAGATTAGTTATCACCTGAGATTCTTCCCCCATCTTTGTATCCTACATTTGATACATCTCAGCAAGACTTATTTGGTAGGATATTTAATATTCCTCCCTCCCTCTGTGTTTTGTCTATTTCTATGATAAGTACATTATCAAAAAAAGTACCTAGCATGTGTGCCTAACTCGGTGACTCCATTTTCTCCTCTCATAAATCAACACAGTATATATCTCTATTAATCTAAACATTTTGATATACTGTTTTAATACAATAACTTCTTATTACACATGTTTAGTAATTGTTACATTTTATTATAATCTATTTAAACTGGGAGGACATAAAATAACATCAAATCCAGCTTATTTAAAATAGAATGGTTTAATTGCTGAAAAGGCAACTGTAGTAAGAATATGCTCAATGAAGTATTTATTAGAAATGTGGGGGAACCCCATCCTGGCTGTATCTTTACCAAGATGAACTGAAGTGAATTTCAGGTCCCTGGGGTGTCATTAAAATGAGAGATGCAGCCACATTTGCACAAAATTCATCAGTAATAAATCCTTCACAGTGGTCAAGGAAAATGAAAAAAAGGAGAATCAGGAAACAAATATTTTTAAGGCTTCAAAGCAGTTCTTTTGATATGGAAAGGACTAAAGCTAAACTGCAGTGGCATAACCAATACACTAGGAATCAGAAATTAGAAACAATGAATCAAAATAAGATGTGGTGGCAAATGAAAGGCTAGAAATGGACTCCTCATTTGAAATGAAGCTAAGTGTGAAGAAAGAGTTTTTAGCTTTCCTTTGAGATAAGAAAAGGATGAGGGAAGGGTGATTAGTTGATTTCATAAACTTTGATATGAAGATGGATGAAAATAATAGGGCCCTTGTTTGATGGACTCTCGTTCTTTAAAAGGGTGATAATGGACAGCTTGGTTAGGTCTCCTTTGAATATTTAGGGAAAGTTATGAAGATTCTGAGCAGTTGATGAGAATGTTAAACACTGATTGGGAATCAAGGAGTTTTGACTGTGATTAGGAATGTGATTTAAGGATGACTGGCAACAATGTCAAGTAAACTTTTTTGAGTATCACTCAGGCCAGGAGCAGACAGGCAGGGAGCAGATGATTGAACAGAGAGTAGACCAAGCAGGGTCCAAAGAATATGACAAGAGCATGGTCATTTGTGGGAAGATTTAAACCGAGTTGTAGGAAGAAAAAACCAAGAGAGTCAAACTGAAAGGAAGGAATTACAGTCAGCTGGTGGGCACTATGAAGGATTGACAGGAAGACTGTGACCAGAAAGGGGACTTCCAAAGTTGAAGATCTCAAAGGCAGGACCCATGTCAGCATGCTGCTGCAATAGAGAAATTACTGGATTAGAGGAGATTTGAGGTTTTTAAATGGATTTTCATTGAGGATATTTAAATTATCTTCTCTCAGGAGATTTCAGTTACCTTCCAACAAAGATCTGGAAAAAGACAAGAGAAAAACAAAAACAAAAAAAAACTGCAAAAAGAGACTTTAAAAGACTCACCAGGAGAGGGAAAAAAAGATGGGGACTTTCCAGAGACTCCAATGAGATGAATTACTATGTATGGCAAAGACAAGAGAAAAGAAGTTTTCCCAGAGGCAGACTAGGTAGAAAGTATTTGCCAATTCAAAGCAGGAGCTGGGATGGACTGACCACTTGATGTTACTTGATTCCAAAGTCATTGAGAACCTCACAACAACAGTTCCAAAATAATATTATGGGAAAAGTAGTTATAAAGTATTTATTGTAAATGTTTTTAAATATAGATGTCTTCCATATCAAATTATTCTTTTGATACCTACAGGAAACAGTTCCAACTTAATATCAAGTTCCTGTCAAGTTCTCTTCTGTTAAAAGAAGAAAACCAGAAGTAACTTCTCCAAGCAATATTTTATTTGCAGTATTATTTTTAAAAAATGGCTATCAGGTCTCCTGAGATGAAAACTTGTCCTAATACAACTTTATTAACCCATTAAATCCCATGTTTTCCATTCCATATAGGAAGATGGGACATAATAGGTTAGTAACGGGACTGCAGGAGCTGACAAAGAAAAAGAACTACAAGAAGACAAAAAATAAAAAACTTGAAAGCATGCATAAACTCTCTCTAGTGTCTCAACAGGTGGCAGAGGAATAGACACAGTCAGAGTTTTCCCTTAAGGCTTCCAGAGATTCAGGAGGTCATGGATGCTCATAAAGAAAAGAGTTACCTCTCTCAAAGGTGATGGTAGTAATAAGAGATTTACTTAGATAGCCTTGGTGCTTAGTAGTATATCTTGTCCTAGTACAAACAATGGGTATGATTAATTTTGTTGTAAATGCTGAAGTGGCCTACAGCATCAGTCAATTTTGAAATATTTATATAGTGTTAACTACATCACTTTTGTCAGATGTATGTATCTTGACTTGCCTATGGAGATACATTTTGAAAATATACTGTAAAACTGAGTGTTTTACTTTTATTTACCCATCTCTTGTGTTTATACAATTGCCTGCTACTAGACTGCTCTGGGGAAGGCACTGTGTTTGGTGTTAGGGAGGGAAGAAAGTTTTGGTAAAAAATATGGAAAAATCAATTCAGGGCTTAACTAACATGTTAAAATATGTAGCATAAATTCAATAAACATTTGATGAATGATGATTCTTTCTTTTATAATAGACTCTATTTAAGCAGCAATAGGTATAACTGTTACCCTCTTTTTTGTTTATTTATTTTAAGACATTAAAAAAAAAAAAAAACTTTGAATTGGTCACAGACCAGGATGTGAAAATAATGACAATGAATTAAATAGATAGAACTATTATATGCCAATATCATAACAGTTCCTTGGGTATAAAAGATGCACAACTTTTTGGATTACTATGAAATTCAGGGCCAGGCAAGAATGGGGATCAGGGAAATGCTCTCCACCCCATGATTTGGCTCTAGAGAGTGACAAGGTACAGCGTGAAAGAGGGGTTGTGTCATAGTCTTAGATCCACATTTGGAAGCTGTTTATACTGGAGAATCAGAATCAATCAGAGAGGTAATGCAGAATATAGGGAAATTCAGGAATTGGCTAAATGCTCAAGACCAGTGATCATCACCTGGGGAGAACTTCCCACAGAAAAAAGTCTCAAACACCATTCTGAGCCACAAGACAAGGCTTCATTTCTTTGACAGAGGAGAGATAAGAACAAGACAGCAAGGAAAACAGGTGTCATAGAAGTAGGGATTGAGGGAATAAACAGCACACAGGTCCACTTAGGTTCACACAGGTCCTGCTTGACTAAGGAAAAGGAGCAAAGACAGAGCCAAGCCCTGTGGACTGGGACCAGGTAGTGACCAGGAGGAACTATTGAAGTTTGACAGTTTTGTAACCTCACAGATTGCCAGTGCTCACCTGTGGTTGTTAATAAAGACTGAGGGAAAAAAGGAGCCCCACTAGTTTCTGTAGGTCACACATCCTGAAATTTGAGGCTTGGTATCAACACTGTATTATAACTAATAGAATGGAAGTTGATTACTCTAATCTGCCTTTCTTGGGATGAATCTAAGAGTGAGTGTAAGCTATATGCGGTGCTGTCAAGAAAAGAACTTCCAATTTTGACAAAATGGTGGAAGGCAAAACCAAATGAAAAGGATTTGGAAAAGAAAGGGGTGGAGTAAAAAAATAATCAGTATAAATTATTCTTCCACATTCCTTATATTTTTTAACTTTATCGATTTTTCAAGTTTTATTTTTATGTGATACATGATCATTGCACTAATTAATGGATTACAATGTGATTTTTTTAAATACATGTATATATTGTAAAATGATGGAGTCAGTGTACGTAGTAAAGTTAATCACTAGGTAACTGTTTGGTAATGGTGAACTTGTAAGCACAGCTTCAAAGGGTATATTTAAAACTGCTCAAATTTTGTTTTAAGGTGGACACACAGACAAGCTCTTTCTCAGATTTTCCTTAAAGTAAAAACTCAAATATTTATACTAAAAGTTAATTCACATATCTTTTAGAATTATATCATAGCACCTCATTTGAGAAACAGAAGTAAACAAATGAAGAAAGGTGATGGAACTTAATGAGCAACAAGGTTGAATTCTGGGTAATTTTTCTTTACATTGAGTTTTTTTGAAGGTAGTAAAGAAAGAAGACAGAGACATAGTTTAAAAATATATCTAAGGGCTGGGCAGATAGCTCAGTTGGTAGAGCGCTTGCCTCACAAACACAGACCCTGGGTTCAATCCCCAGCACCGCAAAAAACAAAACAAAAAACAAAATAACAACAACAAAATCTAAGAGGACATATTGAGGAAGAAATATGACAAGGAAATATCATTAATAGAACAGGAAAAGAAACTAGACTTGCACTTCATAACTACACTGAATTACCAAATGACTTGCAACTTTTGTAAAGGGACTACAAAAATGGGTGTAAATGGAAAAGTACAAAAAAACAATAAATGTTAGTGGGCACTCAACTTAGTCATTCAATCAGTAAATTTTAAGCTGGGTGCTATGGCACATGACTGAAATTCCAGTGACTCAGGAGGATGAGTTAGGAGGATAGCAAGTTTGAGGGCTCTTTGATAACTTAGCAAGATCCTCTCTCAAAAATCTGAGGGGAGATCCGATATGGTGAACTAGAGGGAGGCTCTGCTTGAATCCTGAGTTGCTCTGTGATATACTGTTTCTCCATGAGACAGTTGTCCTGTCTACCTATCCCCTGCTGTTTACCCCCCAATCATGTTCCTTTATCTGCCCTTAGCCTGTGGACTGCCCACAGACCACCAACAGTTTGACTGCTGCCCACTATTACCTGGAAGTCCATTGTCACAGTACCCACAGATGAGATATTGGAAGCCTTGAGGAACACTATAAGACTACAGGGTAGAAACTGTATTGCCTCAGATCCATACCACTAGATGAGAAGACACACAAACAACATGAAAAAACAAGGGAACAAAGCACCTCAAAGAAACAAAGATGTTCCAACAATAGAATCCATAGACAAAACAGTAGAAGAGATGTCAGAGAAGGAGTTTAAAAAATACGTAGATTGATCTTTGAAATAAAGGATGGTATTGGAGAGAAAATACAGGAGGTGAAAGATAACTTCAATAAAGAGGCAGAGATTATAAAAAGCAATCAGCAGAAATACTCCAAATGAAGGAAACAATAAACCAAATTAAAAATTCAATGGAAAGTATCACTAACAGACTAGACTACTTGGAAGACAGAACCTCAGACAATGAAGACAAAATATATACTCATGAAAATAAAGTTGACTGCACAGAGAAGATGATAAGAAACCATGAACAGAACCTCCAAGAAATACAGAATAACAGGAAAAGACCAAATTTAAGATTTTTTGGAATAGACGAAGGCATGAAGATAAAAATCAAAGTAATGTACAATCTTTTCAATGACATAATATCAGAAAACTTCCCAAATCTAAAGAATCAAATGTAAAATCAACTATAAGAGGCTTACAGTACCCCAAATGTACAAAATTACAGCAGACCCATACCAACACATTACTAACATACAGAATAAGGAAAGAATTTTAAAGACTGTGAGAGAAAAAAAAGTCAAATTACACATAGGGGGAAACCAATTCAGATCTCAGCTGATTTCTCAACCCAGACCCCGAATGCCAGGAGGTCCAAGAATAACATGTATCAAGTTCTGAAAGAAAATGAATACCTACCGAAAATTTTATATCCAGGAAAATTAAGCTTAAGATTTAAAGATGAAATAAAAACCTTCCATGATAAACAAAAGTTATAAGAATTCACAACTAGAAAGTCTACACTATAGGATGTTCTCAGCAAAATATTCCATGAGGGGAGAATGAAAAAAAAAAAAATAATGAAAACCAGCAAAGGGAGGAACTACACTAAAGGAAAAGTCAATCAAATGAGAAACTAAGTTAAAAACCAAAAATAAACCAAAATGACTGGGAATACAAATCTTATCTCAATAATAACCCTGAATGTTAATGGCCTAAAATCATTCACCAAAAGACATAGACTGGCAGATTGGATTTTAAAAAGACCCAACAATAAGCTGTTTTCAAGAGACTCACCTCCTAAAAAAAGACATTCACACACTGAAGGTGAAAGGTTGGGAAAACACATATTACTCACATGGATTGAACAAACAAGTAAGTGTTTCTTTCCATCTTCATACCAGACAAAGTGAACTTCAAACCAAAGTTAGTCAGAAGGGATAAAGAAGGACATTTCATACTGGATAAGGGAAACATACATCAATAAAACATGACAATCTTAAATATGTATGCCCCAAACAATGGAGCATCGATGTCCATGAAACAAAACCTTCTCAATTGCAAAAATAAAATAGATCATGACACAATAATACTGGGTGACTTTAAAACACCTCTCTCATCACTGGATGGATCTTCCAAACAAAAACTAAACAAAGAAACTATAGAATTAAATTAAAAAAAAATCAATGATTTAGACTTAACAAACACATCAAGGAAAGAAAACTTCACACCAATATCCCTAATGAACATAGAAGCAAAAATTCTCAATAAAATTCTGACAAATTACATACAAAAACATATTAAAAAGTTAGTGCACTATGATCAAGTGGGGATCATCCCAGGGATGCAAGGTTGGTTCAACATCCAGAAATTAATAAATGTAATTCATGACATCAATAGACTTAAAGACAAGAATCACATGATTATCTCTATAGACACCGAAAAAGCATTTGATAAATTACAGCACAACTTCATGTTAAAAACATTAGAAAAAATAGGGATAGTAGGAACATACCTCAATGTTGTAAATCCTATCTATGCTAAGCCCATGGTCAACTTCATTCTAAGTGGAGAAAAATTGAAAGTATTCCCTCTAAAAATAGGGATGCCCTCTTTCACTACTTCTATAACAGCATCATGGAAACTGTAGCCAGAGCAATCAGAAAAATGAAAGAAATTAAAGGGATAAGAAAAGGAAAAGAACTCAAACTATACCTACTTGCCCATGACATGATTCTATATTCAGAAGATCTAAAATATTCCACCAAAAACTTCTAGAACTCATAAATGAATTCAACTAAATAGCAGGATACAAAATCAATACCCATAAATCAAATGCATTTCTATATGTAAGGGATGAATCCATAGCAAGAGAAATTAGGAAAACCACCCCATTCACAATAGACTCAAAAACAAAACAAAATAAAACAAAAAAACCAACTTGGGAATCAATGTAAAAAAGAGGTAAAAGATTGCTACAATGAAAACTACAGAACACAAGAGAAAGAAATTGAAGAAGACCTCAGAAAATGGAAAATATCCTATGCTCTTTGGTAAGCAGAATTAATATTATCAAAATTGCCATACTACCAAAAGTGTTATACAAATTTAATGCAATTCCTACTAAAAGCCCAATGACATTCTTCAAATACATAGAAAAAGCAGTCATGAAATTCATTTGGAAAATAAGAGACCCAGAAAAGCAAAAGAAATCCTTAGCAAGAAGAGTGAAGCAGGAGGTGTCACAATACCAGACCTTAAATTATACTACAGAGCAATAGTAATAAAAACAGTATGGTATTGGCACCAAAACAGACATGTAAGCCAATGACACAAAATAGAAGACACAAAGACAAACCCGCATAAATACAGTTATCTCATACTAGACAAAGGTACCAAAAACATTCACTGGAGAAAAGATAGTTTATTCAACAAATGATGCTGGGAAAACTGGAAAGTCACATGTAACAAAATGAAAATTAAACCTGTATCTCTCACCCTGCACAAAAATCAACTCAAAGTGGATCAAAGACTTAGGTACTAGACCAGAGATCCAGCACTTAATAGATGAAAAAGTATGCCCAAATCTCTATGTTGGCTCAGTATCTGACTTCCTTAACAAGAACCCTAAAGCAGAAGGAGTAAAATTAAGAATCAATTAATGGGATGGATTCAAACTAAAAAGCTTCTCAGCAAAGGAAACAATCAATAACATGAAGAGAACATGTACAGTGTGGGAAAAAATTTTTACCAGACGCACCTCAGATACAACACTAATCTCCAGAATCTATAAAGAAATCGAAAAACTTAGCACCAAAAAAATAAATAACCCAATCAATAAATGGGCTAAGGAAATAAGCAGACATTTTACAGAAGAAATACAATCAATCAAGAAATATTTGAAAAAATATTCAATAACTCTATCAATTAGAGAAATATAACAAAACTAAGATTTCATCTCACTTCAGTCAGAATGACAATTTTCAAGAATACAAGCAATAAATGTTGGCGAGAATGTGGGGGAAAAGGCACACTCATACATTGCTGGTGAGAATGTAGATTGGTACAAGCACTATGGAAAACAGTACGGAGATTCCTCAGAAAACTTGGAATGGAACCACCATTTGACCCAGTTATCCATCTTCTTGGTTTATACCCAAAGGCCTTAAAATCAGCATACTGTAGTGATGCAGCCACATCAATGTTTATAGCAGTTCAATTCACAATAGCTAAACTATGGAACCAACCTAAGTGTCCTTAAACAGATGAATAAAGAAAATATGGTACATAAACACAATGGAATATTATTCATTCTTAAAGAAGAAGGAAAATATGGCATTTGCAAGTAAATGGATAGAACTAGAGAATATCATGCTAAGTAAAATATGCCAATCCCCCAAAACCAAAGACCAAATATTTTCTCTGATAAGTAGATGCTGATCCATAGTGTGAGGGGGAAGGGGTAGGCAAGAATAAAGGAACTTTGGATTGTGCAAAGGGAAGTGTGGGGAGGGGTGGAGTAGTAGGGATAATGGGAAGGACAGTAGAATGAAACAGACATTATTCCCCTATATACATGTATGATTACACTACTGGTGTGACTCAGCAATATGTAAAGTCAGAGGAATGAGAAGTTATGCTTCATCTGTGTACAATGTGTCAAAATGCATTCTAGTGTCATGTATCTCCAATTAGAATGAATTTAAAACAAAAAAAGAAAGAAAAAAATCTAGGATGGGGATGTAGTTCAGTGGTAGAGAACCCTTGAGTTCAACCCCCAGTATCATAAAATATGTTGAAACATTTCCTGAGCATTTGGTGAATGGTAGAAAGGAAATATTAGATAATTGGTTTTCAAAATATTTTAAATTTAGTTAGGTAGAACAATCTATGTAATCCATGTATAAGATTAGTGAACAAATCATTATAGCATATACTTATTATTATTATTTCATATGATGTTTAATATTTTATGTGTACTTATTCATATGTCAAATCAAAATAGACCACTCTCAAAGGTTGATATTTAGGTCCTAAGAGATGAATATTATTATGAACACATGGATATCCATATGGAAAAGATCAACTTTATCCCTTATCTCACATTATACACATTTGATTCAGGATGAATCAAAGATTTACCTATTATTTAGTCAACTTTTCACCCCTGTGACTAAAAGATCTGACCAGCACAACTGTAGAGGAGGAAAAGTTTATTTGAGGGCTCATGGTTTCAGGGGTCTTAGTCCATAGAAGGCCTGCTCCATTCCTTGGGGCTTGAGGTGAGGCTACAGATCATGGTGCGAGAGTGTGGTAGAGAGAAGCAGCTTGTATAGTAATAAGGAAGCAGAGAGATAGACTCCACTTGCCAGATACAAATATATACCCCAAAATTATACCCCCAATGTCCAACTTCCTTCAGTCACACCCTACCATTTCAGTTATCACTCAGTTCATCCCTCTCAGGGGATTAATTCACTGATTGGTTTAAGACTCTCACAACCCAATCATTTCTCCTCTGAACCTTCTTGCATTGCCTCACACTTGAGCATTTGGGGGATACTCACATCTAAACCATACTACCCATTCATGATAAATGTATGAGGTTTACAGAAGAAAACATGGGAAAATATCTCTGTGAACTTAGAATATGCAAAAATTTTTCAAAAACAGTAACCGTTAATGAAAAATTGATAAGGTTGACTTATTCAGAATGAAACTTCTATACTTCAAAAGGGACCATGAAAAAATCCAACTAAGGAAATGAAAAGACAAGTTATAGTCTAGAAGCAAATATTGCTCAGTCATATATCCAACAAAAGACTTAGAATATATAGAGAAATTCCACAAATCCATAATCAACATAAAATGATCCAACAAAAAAAAACTGGGATCAACACTTCTCAAAGGAAGTGAATAGTCAAGAAATACATAAAATACATTCAATGTCATTATGTTTAGCAGTTGAATACAAATTAAATCTAATTTAGTAGTGAATTACCACTTTGAATTCACATGAATGGAAGAAAGTTTTAAAAAACCATGTTGTCAAGTGTGGACACACACAAAAGGAAGCAAATAGAATTGAATTTTACCAGTGGAAGTGAAAAAACAAGTTATTTCCACTTTGGAAATTAGTTTTACAGTTTTTCATGAAATTAATTATATATGCTCTTTATGACTCAGAAATTTTACTTTTTTGTTATTTATCCAACAGAAATGAAAACATGTGCCTACAAGAAGAAAAGTGTCATATAATAATGTTCATAGTAGTTTTTTATTTATACTAGTTTCCAAGTGGAAATACATGAAAAAAATTGAAAAATACATCCACTACTAGAAAATCGATGAACTGTTGTATATTCATACAATGAAATACTATTCTAAACTGACAAAAACCTATCAAGTACCGATACATAAACCAACATGGATAAATCTCAAAAATATGGTGAGCTAACCAAGCCATATACAAAAGTGTGCAGAATGAATGATTGCATTTATATGTTTTAAGCAGGCAAAACTAAGATCAGGTCACAGAGATTAGAAGAAAGATTGCTTCTGCATGGTGAAGCCGTCACTGTCAACTGGGCTATGTGGAAACTTGTTGGAAATGAAAATGTTCAATATTTTAATTGGAATTGTGACTACATGTTCTATCAACAAATATCAAATTTTTATTGAACTAAATATATATGATCTATGCTTTGCCATGTAAAAATGTATGTCTCAATGAATGCAAAGGAACTGAAATTGGACCAAATGAGCTCTAGGAGTCCCTTCTTTTCTAATAATTGTGTCAAGAATAATTTTCCAACCATTAGCTGAAAGAAAAATAGCTTGAAGGAACACCGTAAGTTATTAGTTTTATATTTTAATATTATATAACTCCTTAATGAGTCTCAATTTGCACCTAATGAACTGTTCAAATAAAATGCTACCATGAATGACTCAGATATCTTACATTGTGTTATTTGAAGGCTGTCAATATTTTAACCTTCTGACTTCACCTTCAATCAGAACTACATTACTATGCTTCTGTTATTACAACTTTTACTAAAAATACTTTTTTATTATTTCATATTTTGGGATTTTTAAAGGTCATTCTGATTTTAACATAACTTTATCTGCTCCAAAATTAGATAGTCTTAATATGAACACGGCATTTGCTTAGACTTTCAACATGCCCAACAAGGACTACATGTACAAGTAGAATTTTATTTTGGCAAAACTTTTAAAGTTGTTTCCATGAAAATTATCTTAAGTCATTGAAAAATGAGAATAGAGAAGAGAAAGTTTTATTTAAATGCCACTGTTACCTGATTTGAGAATTAAAAAAAAAAACAACTCTTATTCTTTTTGCAGTAGTGTAAAAAATGACTTATAACTTTTGAAAATCAATCCTTGGGAAAAAAAAAATAATTCAGATGCTACACAAGCACCAGCTTGTCTTAATGATCTTTCCACTTAGCAATGTAAGTTAAAGATGGTGAATCTTAACTCCCTCTAAAAGAAAATTTCATCCTAGAACTACTTTTAATCTGTGCTTCATACCAAATGACTTCATAAGATGGAATAATGACATAATTGCGATTTCCTAAAATGAATTTAGTAAAGCAGTTACAAATGTCCTCAAATGTTAAAAGCCAGATATTAGATGTAATTTCTCCACATTTTCTTCTATCCTGGCAAAAATTACAGATGCTGGTTTTTTTCCAAGTGAAATTGTGTGAATACAAAGCTACTGACAGAGATCATGAGAGCTGTGGCCCTCGCTGACATGAGCTCTGCAGATCTTTTGCTTCAGACCCAGAAACTACAGAATCCCAGCTGTTCAAATGTCTGATAGAAATAAGGGCTTGGATCAGTTCCATCTGGCTGAACTTTAGTGGTACAAACAGGAATAAAGCAGCACTCACAGTCAAGGATTCTGTGTGACTAAATAATCCTGCAAATGGAGGAAATAAAATGCATCATTCCATAAAGCTGAAGCAGAGCAAAATGCAGAGTAATGCAATATAAAATAAGGGTTGAAGCAGAACGTGTTAACAGGATTGTCCTTATTTCAATATTGTATGTAAAATAAAGGCAGTTGTGTATTTATTTATGAAATATCTTTTCTTTCCAAAAATGGGTATTTGTCAAGATCATTTTTCTTGGTCTAAAGAAGTAGCAGTAGTCTATAGGAAGATCTCTTTATTATTCTATTCATCTGTGATGATCCAGGGACTTGAAGGAGAGTGTCTTACTTTGCAGCAATTCACAAAGCTGGAGGTTCTGCACCACTGTCATTATAACATGTTTCCATCTATGGCAGCCACAAACCACTATAATCTTATTTATTTTTGTGTTCTTCTGCTGTGTGCCATCCTTTATGCTCTTGTTTGAAGTCCCTTGCTCTATCATACCTCTCTACCTTTATCCATTCTCTCCCTGATACTTCTCCGCAACACAAACTCATTTTAGAAGACTCAAGTTTTAATCTTTCCCAGCCTTCTCTTTTCCTGTCCAGGCAGAAAACACTCCACTCTCTGCCCATGCATGCCAGTGCATTTTGTTTGTTTTAAGAACAATAGTACATGTGCTAATTTTATAATAAATAAAAAACAATTATATAGAAATTATCTTAAATAGGATCCTTTAAAAAGGGCCATTTTGGAAGAATTTGAAATTTGTGTTTTGAGTAAACTTTTTTTTTCCCTCCTCAACTGTGTTTTCAGTGGCCATGTATGTTTTCTTTTTTAATAAGGAAAATTTGGTGTGTTCAAAAGTCATTAATGGGACCTTATATTTTATCAAATGGTGGGGTTGCAAATTAGTGCAACCACTCTGGAAAGCAGTGTGGAGATTCCTCAGAAAGCTTGGAATTGAAACACCATTTGACCCAGCTATCCCACTCCTTGGCCTATACCCAAAGGACTTAAAATCAGCATACTACAGAGATACAGCCACATCAATGTTCATTGCTGCTCAATTCACCATAGCCAGATTGTGGAACCAACCTAGATGCCCTTCAGTTGATGAATGGATAAAGAAACTGTGGCATATTTATACAATGGAATATTACTCCGCAATGAAGAATGATAAAATTATGGCATTTGTAGGCAAATGGTCGAAATTGGAGAATATCATGCTAAGTGAGATAAGCCAATCTCAAAAAACTGAAGGACGAATGATCTCGCTGATAAGCGGATGAGGACATATAATGGGGGGTGGGACGGGCTAGCATTAGGTTTAGGGTTAGGTTTAGAGTTAGGCTAAGGAGAGCAGTAAGAATGAAGGAAAGAAGGACTGTGTAGAGGGAAAAGAGGGGTGGGAGGGGTGGGAGGGGTGGGAGGGGTGGGGGGGAGGGGAAAAATATAATAAACATCATTACTCTATGTAAACGTAAAAAAAAAAATAAATAAATAAATAAAAATAAAAACAGGAAAAAAAAAATGGGACCTTATAAAATTTAAGAGGTAATCAGAACTTAAAAACATTGACTACAGCAATGCTGATACTTTGAGTACACATCAGGGGGCCATGATCATTCATCGTGCTCAGAGCACTCCAGGTCACCGGTAACCCTAGGAGTGAGAAATCACATAGGACATGCTGTCACATGACTGTCAGAAGGTCTCTTGACCCCACAGGTTTGGCCACTGGCTGGCAGGTGTCATGGTGATTGTCAAGTCCAAACAGGGTTACTCATCAAGAAGCCCTAATGAGCTCCAAGCACTAAGAATCTGGAGATAACCAGGACAAGAGCGTAAGTAATCAAATTATATAATTACTTTGATATTGTGATGTGATTGTTTCTCTCTCATATCTCAAAAGAAATATAACTATTGGAGTTCTAACTGATTTTTGACACAAAAAGTTGGTTTTCAAATAGGATTTTAGAGGAAAGGCTACTTTGTTCATCGGAGAATTTGTTATGACAACATTCTGATCAGGCCAAAATGTGATTTAGGATGATTTCCAGAGAGGTCAGTGAAAGATCACTTTATATGGTTCCCGGGATGGTGACACATTGCATTATTAAAGAGCCTGCATTGAAAGTGTCAGTGTAAGGGCATGTGTATATATAAAGTAGGAGTTGCTTGTTAAAAGCTGTGTTAATTAAGAAATGCCATTTATATATTCTGTAAAAATTAGGAATTTAACTCTTTCTGGCAAATATTCATTATTTCTGAGTGATATTTCACTAGTCTCTAGGCATCTATTTCTGTCACATGATTTGTACTATGTATACTATGTACAATATTAAAAGTACTACATTTCACCACACAATCACCACAGGTTTTATGCCAGTTTTCTTTCCTGCAAAAAGTGGATTGCAACCATTATATGAAACTTTTAAAAAATTGTGCCAGAATTACTTAAAAATCATGTATCACTAAACTGGGTTTGGTGTAAGATTAGGATGCACAGAATACGTATGAATACATGCAAATGTGGTCATGATGATGAAAACACAGTAAGTTTCATCATGATGATGTGAAATACAGTAAGTTTTTATAGAAATCAAGTACAAAACTGCTATAGGCTGACTTCTAAGAATGACCCTCAATGACCTTTATCCTTTTGTAACCCCATCTCTTTTGAGTATGAGCAGACCCTTTGGATATGACAAAACATACTCTGTTGTGATTACTAGGTTTACAGTAATACTGACTTTGAAAGGGGGAGATAGCATGAAAAACTAGCCCAAATCTAATCATGAGCCCTTTAAAAGCAGAAAGTTTGATTTGGACAGTGACATAAGAGAAAGGTAGAAGGGTAAATCAGAGAGATTCAAAGCAAGAGGAAGATTCAGTGAGCAGCTTGAAGACAAAGGGGATTATGTGCAAGGAACAGGAGCAGCCCAGGAACCTGAAGAGTGGTTCCTGGTCAACAGCCAGCAAGGTAACAGGGACTTTATTGTCACATTTGTGCAAGAAACTGAATTCTAATGACCTTAAGAGTGAACTTGGAAGGATTTTTTTGATTTTTTGTTTTTTGTTTCTTCATTTTTAATTTTTTCCCCAGAGCTGCCAGATAAGAATCTAGCCTAGTCAACACCTTGATAACAGTTTTGTGATACTCTATAAATGAGACAGTTTTATGTGCTCAGATTTCTGACCTGCAGAATTTTTTTTGGAAGTGGGTACTGAGGATTGAACTAAGGGTCACTCGACCACTGAGCCACATCCCCAGTCCTCTTTTGTATTTTATTTAGAGACAGGGTCTCACTGAGTTGCTTAGCACCTTGCCATTGCTGAGGCTGGCTTTGAACTCATGATCCTCCTGTCTCAGCTTCCCAAATGACTGGGATTACAGGCATGCACCACTGCACCCAGCTGACCTGTAGAATTTTGAGCACGTGGGTGCAAATATAAATCACTTTGCAGGAATTTGTTAGTTAAAAAAAAAAAAAAAAAAACTAATATAGCGTCTGAAACCAAGAGATATACATCTTGGCTTACTGTTTAGACAAAAAGAGCAAAACGTGAGGAATATTTTATTTGGCAATAAAATATTCCAATAATATATTGCTATTCATTTAACCTCTAAATGTTCTATTCTGTCACTCTTAGTCATTTCTAGCAGACCTAAATAGACATCTTCTAAAATATGAACTTATACAACATTTTGTATGTCAATGATTAAAAGTCTGAAAATATTTTGTAGAACATATTTATGAGAGAATATTTAAAATGAAAGGGTGTTATTGGATAAACTCAGTTTCCATTGCTAAATTACTAAACCTCCCCAAGTTAATGATTAACTCCTCACAATCCAGTATGTTAAAATCTAGAATAAAGATCTTTCTCTTTTTGATTCCAAATCTTCTCCCTGACTCACTTACAATTAATCCCCTTGCTTGTCCTCCGATAATTGCTTAGTTTCCCTCACTGTCTTCCTACTGCCTCATTCCCCCTTGCCTGATCTCCCTTTCCCTCCTCTCTTCCTATGTAGTGTGCACCCATAATTAAACAGTTTTGTGATACTCTATAAATGAGACAGTTTTATGTGCTCAGATTTCTGACCTACAGAATTAAAGACATACATAAATCAATTAAAGACATACATAAAGTCCTTCCTGAAGTTGTATCAACCTTCTCCTATCCTCAGTATCTCCTCTTTTTCTGAATTCTCAAGTATTTATTTTCTATGCTGTAGCTTTTTTGTTGTCTTTGTTTTTTATTGACCATTGTTCCCTGTTTCTGTGTTCTCAAACCTTGTCTTATCTTTGGACATGGATTGTAGTTTTCTGGATGACAGAAATAATGACATACACATAGGAAATAATTAGTATATGACAGGATACTTGGATTTTTATAAATTTATAAGAAAATTCAAAGGTAAAATTTATATCTAACGCAATGAAAATGCAAAAGAGAAGTAAATTAAATGATATTTAACCCCAACCAGATAGAAAATATGCTGACCAATTGTTCTTCACAATTTGCAATCATTTGAAGTGTCTGTGTTTCTTTCAAGCGTAATTTAGGTGAACAACTTTTAAAACTTTTTCCCTTCAGTTGATGAATGGATAAAGAAACTGTGGCATATTTATACAATGGAATATTACTCCGCAATGAAGAATGATAAAATTATGGCATTTGTAGGCAAATGGTCGAAATTGGAGAATATCATGCTAAGTGAGATAAGCCAATCTCAAAAAACTAAAGGACGAATGATCTCGCTGATAAGCGGATGAGGACATATAATGGGGGTGGGAGGGGTTAGCATTAGGTTTAGGGTTAGGTTTAGAGTTAGGCTAAGGAGAGCGGTAAGAATGAAGGAAAGAAGGACTGTATAAAGGGAAAAGGGTGGGAGGGGTGGGGGGGAAGGGAAAAAAAAGAAACATCATTACCCTATGTAAACGTAAAAAAATAAATAAATAAAAAAAAAAGAAAAAAACAAGTATCTAAATTCCACTATTGCATGGAAACTAAAACAATATCATTTGAAGATACAGTGTTACTTTTACACCACCAAGAAGGAAAAAGATAAAAGGCCATTTATTAAACTGCATTGAAATGCTTTTATAATGTCTCTGCATGACACTGGTGGTCACACCAGCATCTAATCAATTGGACATTTATTTTATCAGTTTTAGGTGATACTGCAACTGCTCTTATATCTAGTTGTGTTTTCTGAGGAGTGAAAAGACTGTTTGTGCATGCATCTCAAGAATGATACAGTTCACCTTTATCTACTTGTGGGTATTTCTCTTTTGAGGTCTCCTCAAGTACTTATTATTTTGCCAAAAATAAGATCATTGCAGTCATTTATCCCATCATTAGTATCTGCTCCTGTGTCAAATATCACCCTGCTTCTCTGTTCAGCCTTCTGCATATACAATTATCTTTCATTCCAATGCTGTAGTTAGCATATTTTTAAGAACATTTTGAGGGGAAGTGAGTTCAACATGGTAGTAACAATAATTCCCCTAACGCAACTGAGGTGGTGACAAGATAGACAGAAATGACAAAGTTTATTAATGGGCAACCATCTCATATCAAATTGCTCTTTCATAGGTCAAAAATAGTTGAACATTGGCAATTCCCTGTTGTTTAACCTAAAATATCATGGTTGTCCTATCCCCCAAGTGATTGAAGACACCATTTATTTGACACAAACTGATTTTAAAGACATTGCTTTTCAGGAGAAAAAAAAAATGTATGAATCAAAATAACAATTGGTGTTTTTCAATACACTCTTCCCTGAAAAAAATGCTGTATACAAATTTTAAAAGTCCACATGTTTATGTCAGATGTAAGGAAATATCTTTGGGATAAGAAACCAGTTTCATTGAGTGTTTCGAAGATCAGTTATAAGAAATATCCCCACTCATTGCAACAACACTCTGGTGTCTTTTCATCTTTTTTCATCACTGACACCACATAATGTCTCCTATTAGAGTCAAATACATGACAAGACTTCTGTCTCCTACTGGATGGCAAATTTTTTAAGATCAGGGACCAGTTTTAGGCCATTATTGTATTTCCCTCACCAACCAGCATTGCACCTTGAGGAGAAAAGTGGTCAACAGCTTTGTGACCGAATGGATGGATCTAGGGGACTGGGAAAGGAACGCGATATAGTCTCTGCACTTAGGTACTTACAATTAAATTAGAGATGGAATTAATGTGTCTAAGAACTAAGAACACATAATAGTCAAAGTATAGTAAGATTTCAACAAATTAAAAGCACTATTTCAAAGATGTTTACATAAAAGACATTGCATTTCAACCAAGTTCAGAATGGATGGACATGGTTTAGACAGATGCAGCAGAAATGCAAAACAGCATATGACACCACAAAAGGAACAAAAGAAAGAAGAAAGAGGGGGAACAGGAAGAGGAAGAGAGGAAGAGAAAGAGAGAGAAGAGGAAGAAGGGAAATAGGTAGAGAAAGAAGAAAAAAGGAGGAGGGAAGAGGAGGAGGAGGAGGAGGAGGAGACAGCACCATCGACTTGAGGTGCGTGAATTCAGTGAGGAAATTCCTATTCTACTCCTATTCTACTCTTTTAAAAGTTATATTTAAAATGCTGTTTTGAATTATGATGACTTAAAAGGCAAACATTTAATATTCACACTAAAATGGTCGTAAATGTGAATTACAATACATACTGCCAAAATTAATGGCACTTAACTCCTACTGACATGAAAACCCAGAGTGCAGCTTCCTCAGAAGATATGGATATAGTGCTACCAACAGATGTCATATTCATTATGCTTTTTCTACGATGATGATTCCATGCTAAATCATTTGCCATTGACTCTTTATCCCCTATTATTTTATTAAAAGCTCTTTTACAAGTGAATAGGTCAAGTTCTTTGCAGAGTTTAATTAAGATCCTAGTGAAAATATTACCTGTTCCCAAAACATCCTAGATTGAGCTATATAGTGTAATGATTATGATAATTTGAGATCACTCTGTCCACTGAGTTCCTGGATAGGTGCAAGCCACAATTAACTACTTATGGTTAGGCTCTTTATTATCCTTACTCTGCAGGAACATATTGCTATCTCAAATTTCACTAGTTTTTTCATTACCACCTTATCATTGTCAATTCATGCAAATTGTTTGTATCCTGCATATATTTTACTTTTTTCCCGAAGTATGAATTTCAATGTGAAGTCCTTGTAGATGTCTAGGTGTGGATACATTACTAAATTCTTCCAAAGTTCAGTTTTGCTATAAGCCAAGGTGCATAATAATAGCTACTGAATTATCCTGTTTACTGATTGAGTTGTTCTGTTGACTATCATTGATTAAGTAAGCTGAAATTGGAAAATATCCCTAAAGTGTTCAAAATTAGGCAGAATTTTCTCTTAGAAAAAATGTCTTTTAGTTTAGTCTATAATTAGTAGAGTTGAGAGTACTATATTATACTACCCATTCCTTAGTACTTGTTGGATATTAGGTTTCTTTTATTAGTGCATCTTAATTATACAGAATAATGAATTTTGTTGTGGCATATTCATACATAGAAATTATATATTCTGATCATATCCTCCCCACCATTGCCCTTTGTTACCCTCCTCACCTCTTCCCACATCATGATGTCCTTCCTCTTCTCTAATAGTCTCCCTGTTACTTCCATACTGTCCTTTCTCCTCTATATTCCACATATACGGGGAAATAGTACATGTACTTCTGAATGTTATTTTGCTTAACATGATCTCTGGTACCATTAATTTTTCTGCAGTTGACATGATTTCATTCTTTTTTATGGCTGAATAATACTCTTTGGTGATACACATACCACAGTTTTTTTTGTCTACTCATCCATTGATGGGATTTAGGCTGATTCCATGACTTGGCTGTGTATGCAGGAATCTCATTGTTTTGGTCAGTTTTTTTTAGGATCTTCTAAGTAGTATCTGCAAATTGAGATAACTTTACTTCCTCCTTTCCTATTTCTATTCCTTGTATTTCTTTTTCTTACCTAATTATGCTGGCTAACACCTCAAGTATTACATTAAAAAGTAGTAGTAGTGAACTTCTTTGTCTCATACCTGATTTTAGAGGAATGCTTTCTGTTTTTCCCCATTCAGTATGATGTATGTTGTGAGTTTTTTGTATAACACCTTTGTGAGGTTGAGGTAAGATCCTTTTATACCTAGTTTCTTTGGGTCTTATATCATTAAAGGGATATTGAAATTTGTCAAGGACTTTTTCAGCATTTGTTGAGATAATCATGTAATTTTTATCCTTGATTCCATTTATATGGTGCTTTATGTCTATGGATTAGCATATGTTGAACCAACCTTGTATCACTGGAATGAAACCAAATGTATCATGGCGTATCTTGTTAATGTGCTATTGGATTTGGTTTTCAAGCATTTTATTGAGAATTTCTGCATGTAAACTCACCAAGGATATTAGTCTGCAATGTTCTGTTTTTGTTGTAACCTTATCTCGTTTTTGGCACCTGGGTGATACACTTCATGGAATAAGTTCAGAAGCATTCTATTCCCTTTTATTTTATGGACTAGTCTGAGGAGCTTCTGCATTAGATCTTTTAAGAGCTAGTAAATTCAGCAGTGAATCCATCCAGTCCTGTACTTTTCCATAGTTTTTTCTTCACTAATATTTATACTGTCTTTTAAACATACATACAATAAGATATGTTTTTGTTCATAGTGTGAATTCTGTGAATTTGATATAGTCATAGATTTAGTGTCATCATTTACCATCACACTGAGGATACAGGATATGTTTCCATCAACCAAAAAAATTTTTTGTATCACTGATTTAAGTCAAATCCTCCTCAAAATTCCTAATCTCTAGAAACAACTGTTATGCTCTCAATTTTATATATTTTAATCAAAAAATTAATACATGCTTATTGTCAAAAGTTAAAAATACACATTAGCATATACAATTAAAAGCTAGTTTATTCTAATTTCTTTTATCAATTGCACCTATTAGTAAATGTTAATAGTATGTTGTGTATCCTTCCACAGCTTTCTTAATAATCAATTTATAAAAGCATTTACCAATTTATCTAAACTTGAAGAGAGTTCCATTCTTCTTTTTAATTGAAACTATTCTAGTGTGAATTTCATAGTTCACTTTTGTAAATACTAATATATTTGGAGACTATTTCCAGATTAATGTAGAAATCTATTTCATGCCTTTTCATAGATGCCTAATGCTCCATAGTTTGATTACAGTAGAACTTATTAAACCAGTCGCTTATATTGGTAGGTATTAAACTTGTTTCCAAGTTAGGTAGTTACACACAATTCTGAAATCAAAATACAGTGTTATGTGCTGGTGTTTTAATTCTGCATAAAGGAGTTCTAAAGTAGAACTGCCTAGTGTAATAGTATGTATTTTTAATTTTAATAAATACTATCACATTTCTCCAAAAGATAGTAAATATCCACCTCCTTTAATCAATCCACAATGGATGTTATTAGTCTTTTTCAGTTTTACTTGGTTTAAAAAGTAAAAAATTGAATTTTGTTTTAATTTGCCTTCCACTGACTACTACTAAAGATGAACATTTTTACATGTTTATTGGACATTTAATTTTTTCTTTCTTAAATTGCTTGTTCATATCATTGAACATATTTCTATTGAGCTATGTTTTTTCCCATGATTAAGATTACATACCCCCTTCATAGCAGTTATCAGAACACATGGCAGATAATGAACAAATGAAATTAAATTTATCCTGAGTCTTTTCCCAAGCATTGTCTTAAGTTCAAATTCCATCTGACACGGTGGCAATATATTTTTCAGTTAGAATAGACTTCTATGAAGTGAGAAACATTTGTTCCATCTGTGTCACAATTTCAAGACAAACCCTTTATGGATAAGTCTCCATGATAATGGGCCTTTGCATATGGTAAAGACTTTCACACATACGAGTTAGCTCTATCCCATCTCCATATCTTTTTACCGGAAGGATTCAATGTCCCTATAGATGCTGCAACCTAATTATTCTTCCAGATGGCTCTTGAGATCAACTCTCAGGGAAATTTTCCAATTCAGTAACTAAAATATTACGAATAACAGTTTTCATTCGAAAGAATCACTCTCTTAAGGCAAGAGGAGAAACTGAAATTTTATCTTTCAGGTTTAATACAGTGAAGAGAGGGACAGGTTGAGGGAAATATAAGGAACTTGAAATCAAAGAGGAGCAGGACAGAAGGAACTACTTTCTGGGATGACTAGTGTGGCTGCACTGTCTTGGCTGACTTGTTCTAAACTTGTTACAGAAGTTGTTCCACAGAGTTAAGAAGAGAATACTATCTTTGTAAAAATATGAGAGTATCTCTGACCCTCAAGTCTTGTTGGAAAATATTAATGACTTCTACCAGAGCCAAGATTTTATTATTCCATTAGTGTGTATGTGTGCTTTTTTTTTTCTTTCTTGGTAATAAGTAAAAAAAAAAAAAAAAAAAAAAAAAAAAAAAAAAAAAAAAAAACCTGAGTGTCCTTCAAGGCTTTTCTCCACAGAAGAAAATAAAAGGGCAGTTTAATTTTGGATATCAAATGTTAATAAAATTATTTTTTTTAAAAGTCACATACTATAAAAAGAGTGTGATTTGAAAACAACCTTGGTAAATATGAAATAAGCCAAGACGTTCCATGCTGTGGGTAGGCTAGAAATTCCTCCAAGCCCTAACCTGGCAGCTCCACCTTGACCCCTCCTGGGTATACTTTGCCTAAGGTCCTGAGAGAAACAGAGAGGTCATCAGGATAGAAACTATATGAAATTCTTTAGCTTCCATAGGCCAAATTCCAAGAGAGAGAAGTCATTCTTCGGCTTTCAAAAGACATTACCAGAAGACACTTCTACATCTAAAAGGCAAACAAAAAACCAGTATTTTCTATCTTTGATGATTATAATCTAACTTTTTCCTAAGTACATATTATAGGCAATTTTCAAGCTCCCCACATACAAAAAAAAATATTTTAAATATAAAATAAAATGCATCAATTTTCTTGTGTATTTTTAAGGTCATTGACTAGAAATTACTAGCATTTTGAGAGAATCTTAACTAAATTACATACTTAAAATGTCAGTGCCTTTGGGCTGGGGGTATAGCTCAGTTGGTTGAGTGCGTGCCTGGGTTCAATGCCTTGGTAGACACCACTGCCGTCACCTGGAGGTCTTCTCTAGGGGGCAGGGCACAGCCGCCCCTGAGGCCACTGCCACAGATGCCCAGAGGTGGTTTCTCTGGGTACTGCTATAGCAGGCACTGCGGGTATCACCCGAGCTCTTCTCTCTGTGCATAGCTGCCCCTGACACTGCTGCCGCAGGTGCCCAGAGGACTTTTCTCCAGGTGCCTCTGCTGCTGTTGATGCTGTCACAGACACTGGGAGATCTGCTGCCCTGGACACTGCCTCAGATGCCCGGATGTCTTTTCTCCTGGAGTGGCTGCCATCTATACTGCTGCTGCCAAAGCTGCTGTCACTCCCTGGAGGTCACCTGGAGTTCTTCTCTCTGGGTGCCCCTGCAGCTGCAGCCAGGGACACTGCCACCACTGTTGCCACTGGCCCCTCCACCTGCTGCCAACACCACTGAGGACTGCAGTTGCTGCTGACTCCCTGCCTGTTGCCACTGACCCCCACCACTACCACTTCCAACACTGCCCAGAGATCCACTGCCAGGGAGACTCCAGGTTAGGTTGCAGGTGGCCGCATCCATTTTGAACGCTGGCCAGACCCTGGGGTTTGAGGTGCCAGCAAGTTTGTTGTCACTGCAATCCTGGGGTACAGCTTCCCCCGTCTAGGTACACAGGCTGGACCCTGGAGGTTCAGTGTCAGGTGCCTACTGGTTTGGCTGAACCTGAGGGTCTTCCTCCTGGGAGTGCTGGTTGCCACCATCTAGTTACTGTTTTTCAGGATTGCTCATCCCTGATGGGCTCTCTCCAAATTCCAATGGCATTGAGATCTTGGGACTACAATGTGGCCGAACCCAGGTCATCTGGGGTCCAGATTGGTGGGATAGTGACTGGGTCTTCCAGGGCTGGTCTGGGCTGGGCAGTCTTGTGGGAAGTCAGTAACAAGGCTAAGAAGCTTTCAGACACTGGCAGAGACAGTTGTTCAATTTTCCTCTGAGATGTATTTTATTTTTATTTTTTTCTTCTCTGGCATCTCTGTTCACCATATTTGGAGAAGAGTATTGTTTAAGCACAAGTCTGTTGAGGATGGTGATATATGCAAGGTGTATTGTAGTTCTGCTGTGTTTTCTTATATTTAATTTTTTTTCCTCTTTGTATCTATTATTATTCTTGCTTCTCTGTTTTCCTGGATTCCTTTTTGACCTTTTCTCCACCTAAAGTCAATCTTGGTTGGTTCCTCTTCCACTCTTTCTGTGGATTTTTACTTCTGGCTTCTCTCTTCTCCCTCATGAACATCAGTCTTGCGCATTATTTCTATTAGCTCTTTGTCCACTATTTGAGATTGTAAATCCTTTTGGCAAGTTTATGTTTATATTGTAGACAGTGATTGACCTCATCATTGCTGTTTATAGTGGGAGGGCAGTGAATACCTTGGTGGGAACTATTAGATTTGAGGCTGTGTATTCTTCACACTAGCTGCTGTTGATATTGGTCTCCCTCTTTTATTTATTTATTTATTTATTTATTTATTTATTTATTTATTTTTTATTATAAACAAATGGGATACATGTTGTTTCTCTGTTTGTACATTTGGAAGGCAGAACCTCAGGCAATGAAGACAAAATATATAATCTTGAAAATAAAGTTGACAATGCAGAGAAGATGTTAAAAATCCATGAACAGAACTTCTAAGAATTATGGAATAACATGAAAAGATCACATTTAAGAGTTATTGGGAGAGATGAAGGAGCAGAGATACAAACCAAAGGAATGTAAAATCTTTTCAATGACATAATATCAGAAAATTTCCCAAACCTAAATAATGAAATGAAAAATCAAAAACTGGAGGCTTATAGAACCCCAAATGTACAAAATTACAGCAGACCCACATCAAGACACATTATAATGAGAATGACTAAAATACAGAAATAGTAAAGGCCATGAGATAAGAAAAGCAAATTACATTTAGGGGAAAACCAATTTGGATCTCAACTAATTCCTCAACCTGGACCCTCAAAACTAGGAAGTTATGGAACAAAATATTTCAAGTTCAGAAAGAAAACAGATGCCAACCAAGAATTTTATATCCAGCAAAATTAAATTTCAGTTTTGAAGATGAAATAAAAAACTTACATGATAAACAAAAGTTAAAAGAATTCACAATTAGAAAGCCTACACTACAGACCATTCTCAACAAAATAAACCATGAAGATCAAGTGAAAAAAAAGTGAAAACCAGCAAAGGGAAGAACTGCATTAAAAGAATTGTCAAAGGAGAAACTAAATCAAATTAAAAGCCAGGCATAAACCAAAATGACCAGGAATACAAATCATATCTCAGTAATAACCTTGAATATTAATGACCTAAATGTGTCAATAAAAGACATGGACTTACAGATTGGATTAAAAACAATACTCAACAATATACTGTCTCCAAGACACTTACCTAATAGGCAAGAGATCCACAGTCTGAAGGTGAAAGGATGGGAAAAACCATATCATTCATATGGATTGCATAAACAAGCAGGGATTTCCATCCTCATATCAGATAAATTGGACTCAAACCAAAGTCAGAAGAGAGAAACAAGTTCATTTCACTCTACTGAAGGGAATTATACATCAGCAAGACACAATGATTGTAAATATTTATGCTGCAAACAATGGAGTATTTATGTATGTCAAACAAACCCTTTTCAATTTCAAGAATCGAATAGACCATGGCACAATAATGCTGGGTGACTTTAACACACCTCTTTCACTACTGGACAGATCTTCTAAACTAAATAAAGAAATTATAGAACTAAATAATTAAATCAATAATTTAGACTTAACAGACATTTATAGAATATTTCATTCATCAATGAGTGAATACATAATACATTTTTTCTCAGGAGCACATGGATCCCTCTCTAAAAAAGACCATATCTTACACCACAAAGCAACAATCAGTAAATACAAAAAAAATTAAATAACACCATGCATTCTATCTGATCAAAATGGGGAGAAATTAGAAATCAATGATAAAATAAAAATAGAAGATACTGTAACACATGGAGATTAAGTAATACACTAATGAATGATGAATGGAAAGTAGAAGAAATCAAGGATGAAATTAAAAATTACTTAGAGGTAAATGAGAACACTGATACAACATATCAAAATCTCTGGGACACTATGAAGGCAGTACCAAGAGGAAAGTTCATTGCACTGAGCTCATATATTAAAATAAAAAGTCAACAAATAAATGACCTAACATTACATCTCAAAGTCCTAGAAAAAGAAGAACAAATCAACACCCAAAACAGAAGGAAGGAAATAATTAAAGTCAGATCTGAAATCAATAAAATTGAAACAAAAGAAACAATGGAAAACAAGGACAAAACAAAAAGTTGGTTCTTTAAAAAAAATCAATAAAATTGATAAACCCCTAGCACACTAATGAAGCAAATAAGAGAGAAAACCAAAATTAACAAAATACATGAGGAAAAAGGAAATATCACAATAGACACAACTGAAATATAGAAGATAATTAGAAACTATCCTGAAAATTTATACTCCAATAAAATAGAATATACTGAAGAAATTAACAAATTTTGAGAGTCATATGTCCTACCTAAATGGAATCAGGCAGTCATACAAGATTTCAATGAAACAATTTCAAGTAATGAAATAGAAAAAGCCATCAAAAGCCTACCTATAAAGAAAAGTCCAGGACCAGACAGATTCTCAGCTGAGTTCTATAAGAATTCTTCGAAGAGGGCTGGGGAGATAACTCAGCTGGTAGAGTGCTAGCCTCACAAGCACAAGGCCCTGAGTTTGATCCCAGTACCGCAAAAGGGAAAAAAAAAAAAAGAATTCTTCGAAGAAGAATTAACACCAATGCTTCTCAAATTATTCCATGAAATAGAAAAGGAGGGAACCCTTCCAAACTCATTCTATAAGGCTAATATTATGATACCAAACCATACAAAGACACATCAAGGAAAGAAAACTTCAGACCAATATCCCTAATGAACATAGGTGCAAAAATTCTCAATAAAATTCTGGAAAATTGCATACAAAAGCATATTAAAAAGACAGTGCACCATCATCAAGTGGGATTCATCCCAGGGAGGCAGGGTTGGTTCAACATATGGGAAACAATAAGTGAAATTCATCTTAAAGACAAGAATCACATGATCATCTCAACAGATGCAGAAAAAGCATTTTACAAAATGCAGCACCCCTTTATATTCAAAATTCTGAAAAATTAGGGATATTGGGAAGATACCTCAATATCATAAAAGTCATATATTCTAAACCAAAGGCCAACATAATTATAAATGGAAAAAAATTGAAAGCATTCCCTCCAAAACCTGACACAAGACAAGGATGCCCTCTTTCACCACATCTATTCAACATTATCCTTGAAAATCTAGCTAGAACAATCCTCTTCACAGTAACCTCAAAACAAATAAAATACTTGGGAAAAAGAGGTAAAAGACATCTACAATGAAAACTATAGAACACAAAAGAAAGAAATTGAAGAAGACCTTAGAAGTTGGAAAGACCTTCCATGCTCCTGGATAGGCAGAATTAATATTGTCAAAATGGCCATACTTCCTAAAGTGTTATACAAATTTAATGCAATTCCTATTAAAATTCCAATGACATTCTTCATAGAACTAGAAGAAGAAATCATGAAATTCATTTGGAAAAATAAGAGTCCTAGAATAGCCAAAGCAATCCTTAGCAAGAAAAGTGAAACAGGAGACATCACAATACCAGACCTCAAACTATATTTCAGAGGTATAGTAATAAAAACAGCATGTTATCAGCACCAAAACAGACACATAAAACAATGGTACAGAATAGAAGAAACAGAGACAAACCCACATAAATATAGTTCTCTCATAGTACACAAGGTGCCAAAAACATTCACTGGAGAAAAGATAGCCTATTCAACAAATGGTGCTGGGAAAAATGGAAAGCCATCTACAACAAAATGAAATTATATCTCTCACCCTGCACAAAAATCAACTCAAAGTGGATCAAAGACATAGGCACTAGAACAGAGACCCTGCTATTACTAGAAGAAAAAGTAGACCCAAATCTTCCCCATGTTGGCCTAGGATTTGACATCCTTAACAAGACCCCTAAAGCTCAAGAAATTAAATCAAGAATCAATAAATGGGATTGACTCAAATGAAAAATCTTCTTCTCAGCAAAATAAACAATCAACATGAAGAGAGAGCCTACAGATTGGGAGAAAATTTTTACCACATGCACCTCAGATAAAGTATTAATCTCTAGGATATATAAAGAACTCAAAAAACCTAATACCAAAAAACCAAATAACCCAATCAATAAATGGGTTAAGTGACTGAATAAACACTTCTCAGAAGTAGATATAGAATTGATCAACAAATATATGAAAAAAATGTTCAACATCTCTAGCAATTAGAGAAATGCAAATCAAATCTACCCTAAGATTTCACTCTTCAATCAGAATGGCAATTATCAAGAATACAAGCAACAATAAATGTTGGTGAGGATGATGGGGAAAAAGATTCTCTCATCCATTGCTGGTAGGAATGCAAAATGGTGCAACCATTTTGGAAAGCAGTATGGAGATTCCTCAGAAAACTTGTAATGGAACCACCGTTTGACCCAGCTATTCCACTCCTCTGTTTATACCTAAAGGACTTGAAATCAGCATACTACAGTGATACAGTCACATCAGTGTTTATAGCAGCTCAACTCACAATAGCTGAACTATGGAACCAACTTAGGTGCCCTTCAATAGATGAATGGATAAAGAAAATGTGGTATGTGTATATACATATATAAAAATGTATACACACACACACACACACACAGTATGGAATACTACTCAGCCTTAAAGAAGAATGAAATTACATCATTTGCTGGTAAATGAATGGAGTTGGAGAATATCATGCTAAGTGAAATAAGCCAAATCCAAAAAACCAAAGGCCAAATGTTTTCAATGATATGCAGATGCTAATTCACTCTAAGGTGGGGGGAGGGTTATGGAAGAATAGAGTTACTTTAGATTAGGTAGAGGGGAGTGAAGGGAGGGGAGGAGATTTGGGGGTAGGAATGATAGTAGAGTGAAACAGACATTATTACCTCATGTACATATGTAATTGCATGACCATGTGATTCTGCAATATGTAAAATCAGAAAAATGAGAAATTACACTCCACTTATATATGATCTATCAAAATATACAAATGCATTCTACTGTCATGTACAACTAATTAGAACACATTTTTAAAATTAATAAAAAAAAGTCAATGTCTTTATTGATAGAATGAAAATATAATTCCTTAGAATAGACTTTCTCTGTAACTAGACCCCACCCTACTTTTTTTGGCCTGTCATTGGACAGTTTTAGATCAGGGATATTGGGGACACCAAAAGTACAGCACAGATGAGGAGTTCAAGATGAGGTGCTAAATGGAGGACAAGAGAAGACCTTCCTTGAGAGTTTTCACAAAAACAGCATTCGAGCCCTAAAAAGAGAATAACCCTGCAGGAGTCAAAGAAGAGCCCTGTAGAAATGATCCAACAAAAGAGATGAGGAAGAAAGGGAGAGTGAGATGACAGTGCCAAATCCTGCAGATGTCAGAGACTGCAAGAGGAGGAAGCAAGCGGAAACTAGGACCTCATCATCTCGAAACCACAGAAACATGGCGCTTAGGACTTTTAGAAAGAGTATGAACTACTCCAAAGTCACTATAGTTCAGTAATTATAAATGAGAACCAATGAATTCTAATGTCTCATTTATGCATAAATTCTAATTAACTTTTCCAAGCTAAAATGCAAGGTGAAGAGTTAGCGAGAAAGATAAAAACTCACACCTTGGTAGTTATCTGTGGTCCAGACAGAACAGCAGAACTAAGAGCTTGCCTGGCAGTGCACTCTCTTGTGCCCCACCACACCTCCTGATTCAAGATCTGCATTTTAACAAGATCTCCAGGTGGGTTGCATGTACATGACAATATGAGGCATACTATATACAGTCCAATTCAGCTAACCTTTAGCTGGGCCATCCCTGATATGCTCAGTCTACTCGAAGAATATCCCCAACCTCTTCTCCCCACCTGCAAAGACCTATGACCTTCCTCTCCCCATGTCTGGCTCCCACACACCCCTAGGAATTGTTTTCTACTAGTTACAAAGTCTTCCTTCACACTTGCACTCAGAGTACTTGATCCCCTCATCTCAGTAAATTCACCGTATTCCTTTAGGATCACTTGCCAGCAAAGACCCGCCTGTTCACTTGTGACACCTTCTTGTCTTGCCATCTTGCCCCATTATTTAACAGTTCAGGTGTGTTTTAGACAAATCTTGGGAGACAGCATATTAATTCAGCTAGAAAGTGTTTTCGTCATCGAGTGTCAGAAGTCTATGTAATCCATTTATTAAACTAATCAAAAAAATAAAATGGAACTAAAGCCTTTCTGAAGCCTATAAATCTATGTCTGAGAACACAATTCACATGTGCATTACAAAATATGAAATCAGGCACAGTTCGTAGCTAGACAGCCTGACCCATGTGTGAAGAGTAGACAATACAGAAAGGTTTTCTCGGCTTAAAATTGATTTTATTTATGCTCTGTGTGCAATTGATTTTTAGCTAGAAACATGGAAATGGAGACAGTTGGTGTCCATCCATTTTGGTCTTAAAGATACCTAATTTATCTTAATCTAGCTTCTGCTGTATTGTTAGAAAAATTAAAAATTTTAGGTTTATTATTCTTGGTATTAATGAACCAGGCAACAAATTTCTTTGCTATAGCAAATCAACACAATGTACATAATAAATTGAAGCTGACAATCATCCAGGTGTTAAAATATATAATAAAACAATGCTTTTCTCAATCAGGCTTTTCAATTCTTTGTTTAGATTCTATTTGAGTCCCCTCTCCCTCTGGAAAAATACTTGATTAAGTCTAATATAATATTGGGTTTGAACAGTATTTGGGCAAATGTTTAAATGATCTAATATGTTTTCTAAATCTAAGATTATAAATTTGATCACATGTTACAATTTCAAATGCCATTCAGTCATTCAACTTCTCATTTTACCTTTAGACATTTGATGATTGAAATACTATTTGCATTTTTCATTTCATGTTTGTTTCTCCACAGGCAAAAACTTGACATATAAAATGTCACTCTAATAAATTTAGGAAATTTAAATTTAGGAGCTAAAAATCAATGACTTATATTCAATTTAAACCCCAAAATGTAACTACTATAATTAAGAGAATAGTATAAATTATAGGACTGAATTTGAAAGGAAATTGAGAAAATGCAGAGAAAAATAAATCTGATAATGTTTAAAAAGTTATTTTGACTGATCTCAGAAGATTTTCTCTCTGTAAGTCATGTTCCTAGGAAGGTAAATTTATGAACCAGAAACTTCTGGGCCAGCATCTAGGTGGATTATTAGGAAGTCACCTTGTGACTTTCCCATTCACTGAAAAGAAAAATACAAGCTTGAACTGTAACAGATCCTTTAAGGCTACAAATTATCTAATGCAAAATGATTCTTAAATTGGTTGTTGATAATGTCAATCTAAACCCTTTTTCCCCCTTTGTTACAGAGTAATATCTGTAAGCAGAAGTAGCACTCCTCTTGATCTGGTTTGGCTCCTGGCTGTCAATACTATTGGCTCTATCCCAAAGACACTTTATGGTGACATTCTGTCTTCTGCTTACCCCTCTCTCCTCTTTCTAATTAACTGCTTTATCTTGCCCATCAAGTAATTTCTAGTAAATTACTAAATTAGTTACCCATAGCTAGAGGGGAAATAAAAGCATTGAGTATTAACTTTTGCTTTGGCCTCAGTTTCCTTCTCTGTCATTGAGAGGTGTGGGTGGTGTTTTAGCCAGTGTTTTCACCTCTGTGACCAAAAGACTTGACAAGAACAATTTTAGAGGAGGAAAAGTTTATTTGGGGGCTCATGGTTTCAGAGGTCTCAGTTATGAACTAAGCCTACTCCATTGCTCTGTGCCTGAGGCGAGGTAAAACATCATAGTGGAAGAGTGTGGTGGAGGAAAGTGGCTTAGGACATGGAACCAGGAAGAAGAGAGGTCTTTGTTCAACAAGGACAAAATATACACTCCAAAGGCATACCCCTGGGACCCACCTCCAGCCACACCCTTCCTGTCCACAATATCAACCCATTAATCCCTATCAGGGGATTAATGGGCCAATTAGGGTAAGACTCTCATAATCAAATCATTTAACTTAACTTTCTTGCATTATTTCATACATGAGCTTTTTAGGTGATGCCTAATATCTAAACCATAACAGGTGCTAACCACAGGTCACCTTTCCAGTGGTGTACCTAAGCCAGCTCTTACCAGCTCTTGAGAGTTCATTATGGTTGTTGTTTCCCAACTCCAAGTCCAGTGGCAGGGGCCACTACATTGCAGCTTAAAATTAACTGTGATGGAAATGTCTACACCATGGAGACTGGCAAATGCAACAAATTGGGCTTTTCCACTTTCTTTCATAGAGTTAATTTGCTAGCACACCACTACTTCTGGCTCTATTTATGAAAATAAACCAGATCCTATAAGTGACAAGAAGCAGGGGTGTCTAAATTTCTGTTTACCACATAATCAAGGAAGTTGAAGTTATTTGAAATTTAGGCTAGTGGACAGGGATGGATTCAATTGGAGAGGGAGCAAATTGATTAATTTGGTGCCTTCATTTTTTAAAAACTGCCCTACTGTTTTTTATTAATTCTATAAATGTTTTATTTAAAATTTTTATTTGTTCTTTTTAGTTATACATGACCGTAGAATGTATTTTGACATATCATACGTACAGTATAATTTCCCATTTTTGTGGTTGTACATGTGAAATTACACTGATTGTGTATTCACGTATGAACATAGGAAAATTATGTCTGATTCATTCTACTGTCTTTCCCATTCTCATTTCCCCTCCCATCCCCTGACCCCCCTGGTTCAGTAAGGTAAGCTTCACTCCTCCCTTCCCCCTGCCTATTGAGAAGCAGCATCTGCATATCAGGGAGAACATTTGGCCTTTGATTTTTTTGGGGTTTGGCTTATTTTAATTAGTATAATAGTCTCCAGATCCATTCATTTACCAGCATAATTTCATCCTTCTTTATGGCTGAGTAATAGTCCATTGTGTATATGTACCACATTTTCTTTATCCATTCTTTATTGAATGGCACCTGGGTTGGTTCCATAGTTTAGCTATTGTGAATTGAGTTGCTTTGAGTATTAATGTGTCTATGTCAGTATGGTATGCTGATTTTAAGTCCTTTGGGTATACACGGAGCAGGGTAACAGTCAAATGGTGGTTCCATTTCTAGTTTTCTGAGGAATCTCCATACTGCTTTTCAGAGTGGTTACACCAATTTGCGGTCCCACCAGCAATGTATGAGTTTATCTTTTCGCCACATCCTTGCCAACATTTATTGTTACTAGTATTCTTGATAATCATCATTCTTACTAGAGTGAGATGAAATCTCAGGGTAGTTTTAATTTGTATTTCTCTAATTGCTAGAGAAGATGAACTTTTTTTCATATATTTGTTGACCAATTGTATATCTTCTTCTGTGAAGTGTCTGTTCAGTTCCTTAGCCCATTTATTGATTGGGTTATTTGTGGTTTTTTTTGTGTTTTTTTTTTTGGTGTTAAGTTTATTGAGTTCTTTATGTATTCTGGAGATTAATGCTCTATCTGACATGCAGGTGGCAAAGATTTTCTCCCATTCTGTAGGCTCTTTATGTTCTTGATTGTTTTCTTTGCTATGAAGAATCATTTTAGTTTTATTCTATCCCATTTATTGATTCTTTATTTTATTTCTTGCACATCAGGAGTTTTGTTGAGGAATTCAGTTCCTAAGCTGACATGGCAGTTAGGCTACTTTTTCTTCTAGTAGGCACATATTCTCTGGTCTAATGCCTAGGTCCTTGATCCACTTTGAGTTTTGTGCAGCGTGAGAGATAGGGGTCTAATTTCATTTTGTTACATATGAATTTCCAGTTTTCTCAGCACCATTTGTTGAAGAAGGCTATCTTTTCTCCAGTGTATGCTTATAGAACATTTGTCTAGTACTAGATAACCGGGTTTACGTGGGTTTGTCGCTTGCTTCTATTCTGCAACATCGGTCTTCATGTCTGTTTTGGTGGTATTGACCATGCCATTTTTTGTTACTGTGATTCGGTAGTATAATTTAAGGTCTGGTATTGTGATGCCACCTATTTCTCTTTTCTCACTGAGGATTGTTTTGACTGTTCTGGGTCTCTTATTTTTCCAAGTGAATTTCATGACTGCTTTTTCTATTTCTCTGAAGAACATCATCAGAATCTTAACAGGAATTGCATTAAATCTGTATAGTGCTTTCAGTAGTATGGCCATTTTGACAATATTAATTCTGCCTATCCACAAACATGGGAGAACTTTCCATCTTCTAAAATCTTCTATAATTTCTTTCTTTAGTGTTCTGTAGCTTTCATTGTAGAGTTCTTTTGCGTCTTTTCTTAGATTGATTCCCAAATATTTTATTTTTTTTAATCTATTGTGAATGGGATAGTTTTCCTAATTTGGCTTTCAGTTGATTCATCACTGATATTAGGAGCACAATTGACTTATGGGCATTAATTTTTGCTACTTTGCTGAATTCATTTACGAGTTTTAGAAGTTTTCTGGTGGAGGTTTTGGGGTCTTCTAAATATGGAATCATGTCATCAGCAAATAGGGATAGTTTGCATTCTTCTTTTTCTATTTGTATCCCTTTAAATTCTTTCTTCTGTCTAATTGCTCAGACTAGAGTTTCCAGAACTATGTTGAATACAAGTGATGAAAGAGGGCATCCCTGTCTTGTTCCAGATTTTAGAGGAAATGGTGCCATCATTTTTATAAATGGAAATAATAGAAGAGCAGTTGTCAAGATCTAGGTGGGACTCAAGCAATACTGACTATGCTTTTCTGTTGGGCAATCTTTTCTCCACCCCCAAATTACAGAAACTCACATTGATGGAAGTTGTACACAACAAAACTCTTCTTTCAGAGTTACTTGACAACCAACATAATTATTGTAATAACTGTAAAACCTCTTCCTTCTTTTTATTTGTTCAATATTCAAAAAGTAAATATGATTATCTAGCTTTGGTTTGAAAATAAAACACAGAAACAATAATAAAGCACTTTAAAATCTCAAATTTTATCTACCTTATATTGTAATTTTTCAATACAATGCTTTTTAGCCAAGGATAACATTTTGTCACAAATTATCTCAAATAGTAGAAAGTGTTCTAGACCACAAATGCAGAGGTCAGAACCTTACTGATTCTCACTGTTATGGTTTGAATATGAAATGTCCCCTGAAAAACTCATGTGGTAATGCAGAACATACACAGGGAAAACGATTAGATTATGAGAGACGTAACCTAATCAGTGGATTAATCCAGTTGGTGGATTAATAATTTGAATGGATTACTGGAGGGTAATGGGAGGCAGGTGGGGAATGGAGGAAGTAGGTCATTGAGAGCATGCTTTGGATTAAATTTGTCCCTGGATCCTAGTACTCTTGTGTTTTCTGCTTCCTGGATCCCATGAGCTGAAAAAGCTCTTGAATGTTCTTCCACCATGATTTTCTACCTCACTCTGACCCAGGAAAATATAGTCAGTCAGAGATGGACTGAATGAACTTTTGAAACTATGAACCCAAAGTAAACTTTCCCTTCTGTAAGGTGTTCTCATCAAGTGTCTTGGTCACAGCAATGAAAAGGTAATTTACCATAGTACCTGTGATGCTATACTGTCTCCAACCCAGCCATTTGCAACATGGGTAGGAATAATAAAAATGTTGCCTCCCCTCACCCAGGATTCTTTTATATTTTAAACAATAGAAGAGGAATATTATGAACTTTAGAAATACATTGGTAGTTTTATTTGTTATTTCTTTAGTGGTTCATAGGAAAAATGGAGAAGGAACTATTGCTTAAAACAAAAAGGATCTATTATGAGTCAACGATATCCAAATGACAACAGACTGAATCATAAAACTGATGCACAATTTAGCAGCAGACACACACAACACAGCTATGTTGAGTAATGGCATCAGTGTGACTAAGAAGACACATGTGTATGATTCTGTGATAAAGCACTTCCACAAGATAATATGAGTACACAGGAGACTAAAGATTTAAGTAAATAATTACTCTTCTACTTTCTCCACTATCATTTATATGAGGAGAACAAGAAGACATAGCTGGAAAGGAAGCTTATTGCTGCTAACAGCATAGTACCTCCCAAGTCAGTGAAACCTTGCATTTTATGAGACTACCTTCTGAATAGGATTTTACTAAGTAGTCCTGACATAACTTAACTTAAAGGAAACTGAATATGTCTTCTCATAGAGAATCTTTTCTACCACTATGGTTTTTATTCATTTATAATTTTCACTAATCCGTCTTTCATTTATTCTATCAAAATGACTCCAATATCTTGTTCCCTAAAAATGTTTTGAAGAGTAAAATACCAGCGAAGAGGTAGAAAGGTCTTGGTCAAAAGATCCAAGTTTTAGTTAGACAGGAGGAATAAGTTTTTTGAAACTAATGTTCAGCATATAATTGTAGTTAATAATAATGTATTTCAAAATTTCTGAAAGTAAATTTCAAATGTATTTTCCACATAAAGCATTTGAGGTACTAGATATGTAATGAGCTTGTTTTAATTTTTCCACATTATATACATGTAACATCACTTTGTGCCTCATTAATATATATATTTACAATTCATTATTAACAATAAAAATTAAATTTAAAAATATAAAAAGTATTACAGATTTTAAATAATAAAATATTATACTCAAGTATTTTTTCTCAAATTGAAAGATTTATGGGTTCAATTTAAATAGAATAATTTTACCAAAATATTTAAACTTTCTATGTGATAATGATATCTATCATTTATTAAGTGCCTAGAATATTTTGTACAGGGTACTGTCTTCTTTTCATATATCATCTCATTTTATTCTCATTTCAACCCTTTGTGGTGCTACTAGTATTCTCTTCATTTTAAAGTTGAAGAAATTAAAGTTCAAACCTGGTCAGAATTCCAAAAGAGTTTACAGAGTATTTTTCAGGGATGAAGCCTTAAATATTCTGAATTTACAGCATTTATTCAGTGGGTTTCATCTTTAGCATAAACCTAAGGACACAGTTTTGATTAGCAGTCAAATTATTTTTAGATTTAGGCTGACAGTAAAAATGTAGATTTCCAGTAATGCTAGCAGACCAAACATGGCATATTTTAAGCATTTGTTTATTATTCATCATTTGTCTTTTCATTCAACAAGTATGTATTATCAATGGCTCTGCTCAAAACTCTGGATACCAAGAAATGGAAGGCGATTTCCTTCAGTCAGCCAGGAAGATTTTAAAAAATAGCACTTAGTTTTAGCTCATGGCATGGTTGGCATGTTGGACATAATAGCAGACCATTTCATAACATTCCCAGAATGTATGAAAAAATTGTCAGAAATGATCTTGAAATGAGAAAATAATAATAGAAAAGAAATGTAGAGACTAAGTATTTTTAGTTTAACTTATGCTAGTATACTGTTAGAGAAAACATAATTAGTAAATCATATAATACAGATATAAACAATGAAAAAGGAATAGGCTAGTTTTTTAACTATGTTAATTTGTGTTTTATTTCTAAAAATGAATAATGGTCACATCATGACTATGTTCTGCCATAGCAATTAAAATATTTCAATTTCTACTTTTGAGCCTTAATTTCTGCATATTTTTCAATGATGTTGTCAAAATTGATCCTCAAGTTTCACATTCAGAAAACAGTATAGCCAGATTTGTCATTTTGTCTTCATTGAGAGTTGTTCAAGACTACTTTTTAATTAATTTTAATTTCAAAATGTTTTCTTCATATGAAGCAACAGTTATAAAAATACATGGGAAAAGTCTCAAAAATAAGTTTGACAGAGATTTATGAAACCACATTTCATAGTTAAATATACTTAACTTTAGTCCTCTTCCCTTTTCCTTTTATGCTTGTCTTTGACACTCAATCTTTGTTCCACTTCTTAAATTAGCAACTTTCTCATAGTGTCCACTAAATATGACTCCAGCTCCACTCCTAGATTGTGAATAACATGCTAGCAAATTTCTATCTGAATTGAGTAATGGATTCAATGATTAATCTCAAATACTGGGTTCAAATTAAATAACTAATTAAGTAGGCCCTGAACCTGTAAAAAAATTCAATAAGGATTTATCTAGTACTTATTACTGTGCAAGTCATTACAGAGAATGTGTACAAACAATCCCCATTCCATGGATGTAGAAGATAGATTGTGGTTGAAGAGACAGATATTAAACAAATAAAAAAGTAGATGTATAGCTATAAAGTATGGTAAATAATTCAAACAGAGGTAACAAGGGACTGAGAAATAATCGTGTTCTCATTTCCAGGTAGTTCTGTGGATACCCTTTGCCTACTCTCCCATGCATGACAATGGAATGGATGGTAGTATCACTGGGTGTACCATAGGGTTAAGGGAAGTCAAAGTCCATTTTAATGATGAATCTTCAGTCTTGTTGATCTTACTCAACTAGGGAAGTCAGAAACATTAAAATTACACTTTCCGAATGGTCAATAGGTAAACATACTAATATAAATTAAATATTATGTTTCTTCCTTCATAATAGAGACATTTAAATCATATCATCAAATAGCCAAATTACAATCAATGGTAAAGATAATAATTTTCAGTATAGGTGAAGAGTTAAAAATAACTGGCATGCTTTCCTGCTTTTTTGAGCTTCAGAATTGATATTTCAAAATAAGTTTATTTCATAATATGTATTTTTAGTGAGTGGTTTATAAATTTTTACTTTGTGAGAATGAATCTATGAAAAGGTTCTATGATGAGCAATTTAATTAATTTTATAATTTAAACTGCACTCCCAATTTGAAACTATGAATAAATACTTATGAGGGTATAATTTATTTTAAAAGAATCTTATATATTTTATGACTTGTTCCCAGCTATACCAATAAAAATAAGCAATCTAAGTATGAATGTGGGACTATCTCTTTAATGAATACATAAAAATTCAGTACAATAAATGAATGACAGTATAATAGAATAATTCAGCTAGCTCCTATGACCTGTGTCATTGTGAGCAAAACATTTCCATTTCTCAAACTCTACTTCATGATTATAGTATAATCACTTTTATTAATAATAAAACTGTCAGGATATGTAGGTAAACATAAGAGAATTTAAAAATTAAATACATGCCAATCAACTTCTAACTGTCTTCCATATGTATTACTTCTTTGACATGTTTTCAGTGACAGGGCACAAAAAACAACAATGGCATTGCTTTCATGCCTACCCATCCCCCGTAAGCCCCCCTTAACACCACCATCAGGTGTTCTTGAAGCTTTATCTGTAGTTGATCAGTTTGAAATATTTGTGTCTTCCCTCAAACTGAAGCTGCAGTAGGGAGATATTTTTCCTCTAACTTTTTACAAAAGTATACTATTCATTCTGAAAATTATACAAACCCTAAGTGGCAGTTTGGTGAATTTTCATAAATTAAACATACTTAGATCGTCAGAATCCAGATCAAAAACAAAACAAAACAAAACAAAACTCAGAATATTTCCAATCCCAGAAACCTCAGGGTTACTTCCAGTTGCACCAGGGATATCTACTGTCCTGTGTAAGTATTGCTCTTTCTAGAATTTAGAGAAATGGAACCATAGAGTTTGTGTGCCTGGCTTCCTTCATTCAGTATTATATTTGTGATATCAGCGTGTATTGCTGCATGAGTATTTGATTCATCCTTCCTCAGTGTTGTATAGAATTCTACCCAATTTGCTTATCCCTTCTGCTGATGAATTTTGGATCTTTTTTGGTTTAAGTTATTATGAATAATGCTTTCTAAGACCATGCTTGTATACAGGTCTCTGATGACTATATGGTAAGTGTATGCTTTGTTGTGTGTAGAATTTCCAGACATATATATATTCAACTTCAGCAGATAATACAAAACAGTTTTCCAAAATTGTGCTTACTTTTGGCTCTACCAACCATGCATTAGAGTTTCAATTACTCCAAACCAGCAGTTCTTAATTAAGCATTGATATTGTAAATATATAGGGCACATTTGGCAATGCCTGAATTCATTTTTTTTCTTCACAATTAGAGGGATGCCACTGGAATTCTAGGAGTAGAGACCAAGGCAGCTGGTCAACATTCTACAATTCATAAGGTATTTCCTACAATAAAGAATTATCTGTTTGAAAAGGTTAATGGTGTTGAGATTGAGAAATTTTGCTCTAAAATCTCACCAAAGCTGGGTAAATATTCAGTTTTTCCATTATCCATTCCAGAAGGCATGTAATAATAGTGCACTGTAGTTTTAACTTTTATTTCCCTGACAACTGACTATAGTCATTTTGAATCCTCAGACTTGGTTCTTAGGTGGCTATGCAAATCTTCAGGTTTCCAAGATGATTATTCTAATGCCCACTGTAAACTGCAAAGCCCTTTTTATTCACACAGTCTTTGACTCTGGAAGCAAATAGACTTGGCTTTGATTCTAAACTCCTCTACCTAGCCATGTTACTTAACCTCCCTGAATTTTAGTTTCTTCATCTGCGATATGTGAATACGAAGGTCCACACTCTTAGTACCATTCCAATTAGATGTAATGTAGGTAAGATCCTTGGCATATACCGACTCTTCACTGATTATTACTACCACAGGATAGAAAAGCAAAAAAATGAAAATAAATTAAGCTAGAAAGACCACTGGCTTGAGACTTAAGACTTGTGTTCTAGTCTCGACCTAGCACTGACAAGCTGTGAGAACTAGATAAGTGAAAAGCTCTAAAACCTTAATTGCTTATCTGTGAAATATGAGTTGTACTAGATATAAGTTCTTTCCAACTTGATTATTCTATAATTATATGAACATACCAAGTAATCATTCATCAATAAGTTCATAGTAAGAAGGGAAAATAGGACACACATTCAATAACACAAAAGTTTGAGAGAAAGAGTCTCAGAAATACAGAGCTGCACATAAAGTACTATTGCCATTAAAGCCCCAAAAAATAAGAGGGGGAAAAAAAAGCTCATTTAGCCAGAAGAATCTCAGAACATTAAGCATTTGAACTAAGACTTGAGCATGTACAAAGACAGAAAGTAGTTCAGACAGGAGTTAAGGAGCAGCACTGAAGCAGAGGAAACAAAGTAGACAATGGGGAGTCCAAACAGGTCCTAGGGAACAGTGAGTCATCCAGAATGATTTTAGCACAGGAGTTGTGAAAGGAGGAAAGAGATGAGGTAGATGGAGAGTAGGTATAAAGGGTTAGGAATGCCAGAAGAATCAGCTTTGCTTGGTAGAAATGAAGAGTCATTGCAAATTACATAAGTGCTGAAACCATGGCAAAACCTAAGTGTCTAATTTGCTAACTCTAGAACCAAGGAACTGTGAAAAGGGGGCTGGGGATTAGAAGCCCATTTTGCAAAATGTAAGATTTTAGATGAGAAGATAAAAGGCTTTGATGTGAAGAGGCACAAAGAGAAGAAAGGAGAAACAAGGAATTTTCTAAGAACATAATTGAAAGAACTGGACAATTGTTTTTTTACAGAAGACAAGAAGTGAAGAGGTATCAACACTGGGATTCCAAGTCTAAATGAAAAGAGGATTAGAAGTACAGGGAAATGTTTTTTGTTTTCTTTAATAGCTATCAACAAAGAGGCTCAAAGCAGCCATGTTAAGCTGCTTCTCCAAGCAATATTTCTCAAACAATTGTTAACTGAAGTCTTTGGTATATTTATAGAGATTTAACATAAAGGAAATTCCCCCAATACTTAAGAAAACCCTAAATATTATATCTTTCCCTCAAATATTTTTTAAGTTATTTTAGATGTTGATAAACCTTTATTTTATTCGTTTATTTATATGTGGTACTGAGAATCAAATCCAGTGCCTCACACATGCTAGGCAAGCACTCTACCACTGAATCACAACCCCAGCCCCTCTCTCAAATATTTTCACTGAGCATAAACATAAAATTCTGGGGAATCCTATTGTTTTACTGTGAATATATATGTTTGTGTGTTTATGTTTGAGTGTGATACTGTGGGTGTGAACTATTAAGTCTCATGGAGCATTTTAGGGTACAAAGGTTGCAGGAATATTTACACATATGCTTTGAAATTTATTCTTACAGAACAGTAGGTATTAGTTATGAATCTCTCTGGATAGAATAGTATCATATAACAGGAGGTCATCAGGTGGTCATGTCTAAGACATAGGAAGAAATGCAAAATGTTGTTTAGGACAGAGGTGAGAACTTCAAATGTCAATTTAGGAATTCCTTAACAGAAGATAGTTGAGATTATGAGAAGAGACATCTTTGTAAGGGACTGGAGAAGTTAATAAGAAAAAACTGAAGAAATGAAGTAGACATTTTAAAGACTAATGTATAGAAAAGAGATCGAATTGTTACTTGAAGCCTAAAATATAAGGGAAAATTATTTTAGAAGGGACATGTCCGACCAACTCAGTAAGTTACGGAAATATCACCTAAGCATTCTACTCTGAATCTTCAATATGGAATTCCAGATCTTCCCTAAGAATCCTGTTCTTAAAGGGAAAAATTCAGAAACAGCACTCCTCCTGGGAGTCCTAAGGCTGCTGTCCGCTCAGATTTACTTATTGTTTAAATGCCCCAATGTTTAACAGATGGAGGTAGAACAACATATTAATTGGCACGACCCTTAGTTTTCGGAGCATATAACAAACAGATCTCACATAAGAAACACTAGACATTTTAATGTCTGGCAAAGGAGAAGATGAAGTTAAAAAAAAAGCCAGCAGGAAATGGAAAGGGGCAGCATCATATTGTTACCTCGACATTTATATCAGAAAAAAATAGAAGGAGAAGGAAAAGGAGAAGAAACAATTAAATGCAAGTTAGGGCCCTTCACCAGCTCAGCATCGACATAGCTTCCAATGAATGGTGGAGGGAGGCTTAAATTGCCCACCAAGCTAAACTGGCATGGGAGGAATAATGTATTGGTAGGTAGAAGAAAGATAAAGCAGAACAAATTACTTTTAGTCAGTGAGTATCATCTGAATATTCAACTTTAGAGGTTCAACTTCCACATCAATTCATCTAAAAGCTGATACAGAAGAATCAGTAAGAATTTTAATAAAATGTTTAACTTAAAGGTCAATTTAGTACAGCTGTTCAGATCCCAGAATGTGGTCAGAAGGATTTTCCATATTTTTGAATTAGCACTGATTTTGGGGAGATTATTATTAAAGCAAGCATCATGAACTAATGGGTACAGACTAGAAATGGAAAGCATTTTAAAAAAATTGTATCTCTACAACTCTCTTCTACATAAAATATTCTAAATATTTGATTCTTAAAGAAAATAATGACCTTCTAAGGGTATTATATTATTTGCCTAACAGATTTAGGATTTTTCTTTTCAGAAAATAAATTCTTAGTATAATTCAGAAAAAATTGTCAATGAAGTAAAATATTTTATGACCTTCAAGAATGACCTTGCCAGGAGCCATGGTACATGCCTATAATCCCAGTGGTTTGGGAGGCTGAAACAGGAGGAATTGGGGTTCAAAGCCAGCCTCAGCAAAAGTGAGGTGCTAAGCAACTCAGTGAAACCCTGTCTCTAAATAAAATACAAAATAGGGCTGGGGATGTGGCTCAGTGGTAGAGTGACCCTGAGTTCCATCCTTGGTACCCCCCCAAAAAGAATGACCTCAATTACATTAAATTTTAAAAAGTGAATATTTAGCATTTTGGATATTAGGAAATTTATGAAAAGCAATACCTACAATATAGATTAATAGGATGGCTACTCTCAGATTATTTTAATCATGTCTACTAATAAATTCATAATGAAATCTTGTTCTAGTTTCACACAACCTAGAAGCCACATCCTTCAGCATCTCAAGGGTCTTTCTGCTGCGTAAGAAAATGTTGTTTATATTTTGAGAGCAACAAATCTCTTCTGTTTAGAAGCACTTTCAAAGCAACTGCCTGAACTTGATCTTTCTTTTCCCTCCTTTACTTCTTCTGGAGACAGTACTTCATGTCCTAAAATTCCTAGCGTGTACATCATATGTGCCGTGTCAGATCTATGTTTGTATACTCATCACAGTAAATCATATGACAGTGATAATTTACTTTGGCTCACTTTTTACCCTCTCTCCACCTCTATAAGAGAAATATTAAGTATTAAACAATACTGAGTAGCTAAAAAAAGTATTTTGGGAAATTCAAATCTTATCCTTGGCCAGAAAGAGGGGACCAGGCCTCCAAGGAGACTCATACTGCTGGTCTGGCATATGCATTAAGGTTTCCTAATGTTGTTTTTAATAAAGATAAAATCTGTGATGGCAGATCATACAATCACTTTGTTCTTAAGGTTCTATACGACAAAACTATCATTATTCAAAACACATTAGGTTCTATACAAAAAAATCATTATTCAAAACACATTACTTGCAGATTTTGAATTGTCTACGTTTCATTAATTATAAATTTAAGGGTAAAGCTTTAAAAAAATCTCTTCAGAATGAAATGAAGAGAAAAGCTCAAGAGCTAGGTAAAATGCTGCCAAGTTTATGTGCAGTGACACCTGGGTGTGATAATCCACACAGAACTTCCATCTGTTATTTCTTAATTTACCCTCAGCTGTTTCAATAATGTGACATTGTTCATTGTTTCTCAATCTTTTCAAAATATTTCTTCTTCCTTTTTTAAAACTCACACCATCACAGTTATGTAATAAAACATTATTCTCTCAAGTAGGCAACTTTGTTTGGCTAGCTTCTCTTAGAGGAGATGAAAAATGTTAACTGTGGAAAAATTTCTTGGGGTCAGACTATCTTCCAGATAATATAAATAAGAAAAAAATGATTAAAGGAAGAAAAAATATGAGTTGTATGGAAATGGATGTCCAAAAAACAAAGGAGATATATTTGGGGAAAATTTAGGGGGGAAAACTTAGTGTTTCTTTGAAATACTACTTTCTAGGAATATTAATAAGGATTATGCATAAGTGGAAGGTTTTGAGAAGTTTTAAAAAAAACTCAAGTTTTGCTGAAAATTTTCTAATATGCTTTGTAAACTTCTAATATACTTTGTAATTCCCTAAGAGATAAATGAGCATGATAAGCAGCATTAACCAAACTTATGTGATGCTTTTGTTCAGAGTATCTCAGGGGGATGATGTTCTATGAAAAAAATGGTATTTTGGAAATGCAGAACTCAGGAGTTCAGCTCATTGAATTTGTCATTTTTGACATTAGACCTTGCAGGTGACAGTACATACGTATAAGATCTCAGCAGCATGGCCCTGTACTGTCTAGCTTTACCCAAACTTTGAGTCACACATCCCTCCATTGAGAGATGAATGACTCTGTGCTGGCCAGGATTCTCCCAAGTCCAAACTCTCCCAAACACTCCATGCACTTTCATATTCCCAAGCTTTACTCATGTTCTACCATTGTCCAGACACACTGTCCTTCTTTCACTTGCTTCTCAAAATCCTGGCCACCCTTTGAAGGCCACCCTCAAGTGTTCTACTCTATCACTGCTTATCCTATATGCTTCTCTTTAAGACTATGACTGTCAAATTTGTCTGTACACTAGAAAACCAGGGAGTCTGAGAGAAAGTGACCCCTGGATCTCACCCAGAGATTTTAATATAATAGGTTTGAAATAGCACCTGAACATTGGGATTGTTAAAAATTCCCCAGTGATGGCAAGACATGACCAGTGTTGAGAGTCACTGCTTTGGCATTTATAGAGTTTGCTTCTGTTCTTAATTGAACTATATCCTTTGAAAAAGGAGCTTAATACTTTTTAAAGGAGAAAATTTAACTATCTTTATGTTCACAAATTCCCTGAACCTAACAAATTTTTTTAATGAGAAAAGAAGGAAAGAAAATTTTATTTCTAATAATGATGCTGATATTATTAAAGATTTTCCATGTTACTCTGCTCTTCCATTCCTAGGATCAATTATATATTATTTATGCCACTAAATAATATATACCATTAAATATGTTATTTATTTTATTTTTAATTATCTTATAATTATTTAATTATATTATTTAATGGTATAAATAATATATAATATGCTTTGTAAACTTCTTTGTGGGTACCAAATCTAGCTTTGGATCAGCATATACTGGAAAGCTTGTAGATATACACCAACGCTTTCTACCTCAGAACTAGTGAATCAGAATTTGTGGGTCTAGGACTGCAAAAACTTTTTTTGTTTTTGTTTTTATGCTGTAAGCTGCCATTCTCATGTCAACAGCAAAAAGACTCATTTTGTGAATCATTGATTCAAAAGATGCTATATAATTTGTTACTTTTTATAAAAATATTTACCCATTATTGCGGTTTTGGGAAGATTCAGTAACAGAGAACAGTATCATACATCTATCCCATAAAGAATAAATAACTTTTCAAAAATAATAAACCTCAATCCCAAGAGAATATACATTATGGGTGTGACTCAAATCAAATTCAAATGCACAAGGAGGCTTTATTTCATTATTAGTATTTTCAAGGCTTCCTTTTTGTTTTATGATATTAGCTATAAATGGGATTAAATTGCCAAAAATTATACAATAAATTACATTCAATTTCCTCAAGTGTGTTAGGATGACACTTGGTGAAAATCAATTATCCAAAAGGAACCAGGAAATGTGGGCAGTCATTATCAGGGTAAGAGTTTGTGTTTTAGGCAATTGGGTAAGCCTTCTAACTTAATAAAACTTTTTAACCAGGAATCTCAGGCATGCTGTGACCCTGGAGTCAGGTGAACCACATTTGACCCACAGGCCACATGACAGTCACTCTTCTGTTAATATTCTGTTAATAGTGACCTGTCCTCACTGGTCACTCAGACCACTTTACAACATGAAAGTTTTGATTTATATGCTCTCTCTTCAGTGACTGAATGAACTATAGATGAACTAAAGAATACTCAGAAAAACACACACATACCATCAGAGCATATTTACTGCATTAACTGACAATTGTATGTGCTTCCCTGTATCTTTGTCTTATGACATTATATTGCACAATGTCCTCCTGCTCAAGTCTGTTAGGCCCTATAACATTTTTACTTTTCCAGTAGGACAATAGAAACTTAACTCAATCAGACTTGGAGTTTTAGAGTGTTTCCACTTCCCCTTCCCACAACTTTAATGAGACCTGTCCAGGCTAGCCTGCAGGATAGTCTCATTGAGAGACACAATGGAAAAAAGCTATCATGAAATCAAGGAACCCCCTTATCACCCTGCCCACAGCAAACCCACAACTGGCCCAGGTGCATGAGAAAGTCCCACTGAGATCACCCCAGTCTTTTTCACAGACCAGCAGAACCACTCATCCCAACCACCCACTAAGATACTTTTAAGTCATTATATTTGGGGAATATTTTTTAATAGCAAAGCTAATACATTTGTCTTCATTGTTTGAAGAATTGTCCTTTGAAAGTATGGTCCCCCTTGTTCTAGTTCTACTAAGCAGAAAAAAAAGTTGTACTGGTAGGAAGACAAGTTTCAATTTAAGAAAATTTTCTTTAACAAGTGAAAGTTGTTTGAAGGTGGAATGAGCTAACTTTTCTGATACTGGAATATGTTAAAGTCAAAGTTAACATGCATGCATTTATTCATTCAAAAATTATGTATTATCTTTTCTTTTAATGCTACAAAATTATATATAAGTAACCAGTACAAGTAAACTGTAGAGAATATTTGTTTTTTTCATTATGGATAAATATTAGAAATAAGAACCAAATATCCAATCCTCTTAGACATAGCTGCCAGGATTCTCAGCAAATCTTTCCTAGCTGTCATTCACCCTGGAAACAGAGAGATGACCACTGTGTGGACCTAACAAAATAAATTACTTATCCTATCATTCATGTCAAGGGTCACTAGCTAGCAGTGTACAGCTGGATTTTGTTTAGTCTTTCAGTATTTTTAAAAAATGAGAAAGTAAATGCTTCTTGATTCTGATCACCACTGTTCCTCACAAATCCTACTTCACTTATTTGTAATAACAAACTGAACCCTGTAGATATTTAAGCTTGAAGACTTGGGTTAAATCTTACTTATGAAACACATTCTCCTGAAAGTTATGAGAAATACACAAGAATTAAATATTGATTCTAGTCTCAGGAATTTTAGAGGCTGTTGGGAGAGAGTATAATCACTTCTATCAAGTAATTATGATAGAATGAAAGGATATGTGCCATAAAAAGATGCAGATAAAGTGCCACAGGATCTTGCAGTCAAAAACAACTGAACTGCGCAACATATGCTTGATAAGTGGACCTAGAAATGAGCAGGTCTCCTTTTTTTGTTTCAATGTTTCACAGAAACATAGCTATAGTTTTGGGTCTAAGCATTTGCAACATAACATTCATTGGAGTTCTCTGACAAAGAAGTGGGCCCAGATTGTCAAGTATCTCTCTGCTCTCATCCAAATTTTGATTAGATGATGTAATTTAGAAGTGACTTGGTCCATTGGGATTTTCCTTTCCTTCCTCAATTAGGTCTCACAAAATTGTCACTTTTGGGTGCACTGACACAGCCCTATTGTTTTTCCTTACCTTTGATCTCTAATCAATTTGTTTTGAACTCTTTAATCTTTAAGTCAATTATTTTAAAGCTGAAGTAACTTCCATAATCAAAACCCAAAAGTTACCGCGCCTATGAACAATTGGTTAATAAATATATAATTAATGTTTACATAGCTGCTTAGTAAATTCTTCTAAAAATTATATCCTAAAATACCAAAGTATGAAGTCATTAAAATACTAAAAATGAATATCACTTTGACTGAGAACTAATGCTTCTCCTTCTCCTTCTCCTTCTCCTTCATAACAAAAAGGAGGGCTTTGATAGAGCAGGCATGGATGCCACAGATAACAAATATGAAGTATTATCATGGTTTCCCTCAATTATACTAACTTACCCATTCACTTTCAGCAGCTCCAATTCAGGAAATGTTGAATTTTCCTCAATTAGAGCTCATGTCCAAGTGACTGTAATCAAATACATAAATAAACGAAAGCTTTCCCATGAGAACAAACTGTCAAAACCATGTTATGTCCAGTCACAGAACTGAAGAGACCGAGTTTACAAATACTACAAACTTTTTAAAGCTACTCTCTCCCTTTGGACCTACAGGTCATCTTTCAAGTAAGTAGACATAAGTATGACCAATTCTTTCTTTCTGTCTCCTTTTCTTTTCTTTTCTCCTTCCTTTCTCCTTTCTTCCTTTTCTAAACACTGTGCATAAAAACCTGATTACTCCAAATATAAAAATTTCCAGATGATATAAAACTATTAAACATGTACCTGCATATTTTGATTTTCCTCATTTCTGATATTCCAAATCTATGAAAAGTCATTTCTAAATCATATCAACATCCCAAATAAACATAATATCACCACCCTGCTCTAGTTAGACAATGAGGTTGGCTTAGCTCTTGAGTGAGAGAGACTTTATCTCATGCTTCAATCTGCTCACTGCTCCTGGTTCTATATCCCAAATCATGAATTGTCAATTTCATACCTCTTTATGTGGTTTATGTGGTTACAGTATTATAAACTTTACCTCTGTTACCCTATGTTCGTTTTATAAATGTATTTTTGCTTTAATAACAAGGAAGAATAGCATAAATATAATTGCTTTGTTCTGTCAATTAGTCATCACTTGTATAAAAATCATCATTCACTGTTTTTTATTAAATTCTTTGACTGAATTTCCAATGACCATGTTACCCTAACAGGTAAATTAATATTCCTTCTTTTTCTCTTTTGTTTACTAAACAAATTCCCAATTCATTTAATCTTACAGTGAAACACTGGTAAAAAATACTTTTATAAATACAGAATTACATTATATTTCAGATTGATTGACAGAGCTTCCTATGAGAAAACTTGTTGCATAATAAGAGGGGATATTTATGTATTATACCACCTTGTCAGCACATACTTATTTTTCTCTTTTCTATCTACTTTCTTTTCACTTGGATGAATTTGTACCATTTTTTTTTTTTCTGTCTAAAGCATATACTTCTGATGAGAGGATGTTGTTACACAGGCTTAAATCAAAGGGTATCATAAATACAAAACAAAAATGCTATAACATATTATGATTTCTTTACATTTTCAAGTGAATTTTATTTTTTATATTATTTGTTCAGGTTTTTAAAAATTATTCCCAAAGCACTATTAGAGTACTCAGTCAGGTGTTCCTCTATATTCCTGTGTAAAAATCTGAAATATGGTTTTTTGTATTTGCATGTTAGCAACTTCTGGCTTAACTTTGACACTGATGTTAATACACTAGCTAGGGTGGGAATAGACAAAAACCATTACACTCTGAAAGGTTTATGATTTTAAATATATAATATTTATGATAAATGTATAACATGGTTTATTCTAGTCCTGTATAAATAATAAATCCCAAAACTTGAAATGAGAATTCAGACAGCACAATAGGCCAGTAACCACCCCCAGTAGGCCCACAAACAAAATTAAGATCTTTTTCTAGTCTTTTTTATTCCATTCTACTGCTTTCTACATTTCTATGTGAAGGGAGTATGTCTGCCAAAAACACACTCAGAATTCCACCACTAACAGATACTTGCAAAAATAAAACTTTTGAAAACACATAAAGAAAAGAAACAGCATGTACTAAATGACGTGGAGATCCCAATGTGATTTTCATTAGTCTTGGGCTCTGGCAGCATTACACTTTAGTGTCTCAGAGCCCAGATTAATAGACCAGTTCTCAATGCTAGGGCTAATGAAGAGCCATTTGCATAGTTTGATATTACTTGTGACTTTTTCATGTTACTTCTAATGGAAAATCACCACAAAAATAACTTTTGAGCACTGAAAAAGTTCAAAAGGTTTTGGTTCCAAAGAACACTAAATAAAATTTAGCCTGTAAAATCTTTTCAATTTATTTTTTAAGTTCATTTTTTTCACTCCTTACTTCTAGAAAGACTTTGAAGCAACAAATGGGAAAGGGTACACATATAATAAAATTGAAAAAAATGAAATATCAAATCAAATTGGAGGAGATCATTACAGCAAGATCCCAGACAAATCTTCATTGAAATGAAATTGAGATGAAAAGTCTTTTTTACAGGTGCAATTTTTTTGTAGGAGAAATAGATTTTTCTTGATATAACAATGTAAGGTTGATTTATGGCTTGTGTATATAGAAAACTTACTAAGCAATATGAGTATACAGTAAGATTAAAGTATCTTCATTAATAATTTTACTGAAGTTACATTATGGTTCTTCATTTGAATTTGCTAAATCATATTAAAACATAAAGTGATGACTTGTTTGCATAAAGATAAATTATCGAAATTGCCAGAGATAAAGTTCTTTGGTAATGTAAAAAAGGAAGTTTTTAAAAGCCTGAAGTCATGTGTCCATACAAAGCATTTAATACTAAGTGTTGGTTTACACTTGGGATTTTAAGGGTCTGTGTAACTTGATTATAAATGCTGAGGGTCAGAATTTAGAATTGTTGGTTGAAAACATATTAATATACTTTTTGGGATGTATTTTCTTCCTAGAAAATGAGAAAACTTTCAGTGTTTCTCTTGAGTAAAAGGAGACTCATATAGACAAGCCTAAGCTATAAGAGCGTTTTCAGAAAAAGCTACAAAATGTGTTCAGGAGACACTATTTATAACTGCTCAGGGCTGAGCAGTCTCATTGATCCCAAAGTTCTGCATCATATGCATAAGAAAGATGATATAAGCTCCTTGCTTAGCGATTAAAGGAACTATGCCTTTGTTCCTTGCCTTACAGACATGATGTGAAAATATATATTTAAAATGTCCAAGGAAGATGTTTTAAAAATAGATTGATAACTAACTATGTGAGATGATCTGGGAATCTTTTTTGTAGGAGGCCCAGACATTCTTAGATACTGGATCTGAACAATGTCAGATTCCTCCCAGTCTTCTTGGTATCTTATCCAGTCATGGAATTTAAATGAACACCATCTACTCCAAAACTCTCAGCTTCCTTTTTCAACTTGAGGGATGAATTTTACTTTCTGAAATTTAGGGAAGTTATGTTTTTATATGATCTTAATTAGTTTTTAAAAATAAATAAACTCTTTGATCTCTTCTCTCTCAGGTCATTTAGATATCAAAATTAATTATTCCTGAGATCTGCTCTACCAGGACACTATTATCTTTTTTGTGACCCATCATCTGATTGTACCATATTCATTTAGGTAAGTACTAGATGATATGTCTAGTGGGCTCAAAGTCCCTCAAAGAATGCAAAGTGAGTTGAAATAAAATCATGGGGGTCAATTAGAGGAAAAAACAACTTATAAAGAGAAAGCTGGAATGGTATCAAAATTCAGACATTTCTAAACAAAAATCCCTGGGCTGATCTGTTTTAAGGATTGACATTTAAATGAATTGTTTATAAACAACAAAGTTTTTTTTTTTTTTTTTCCGCAAAATTTCTGTTAACTTTGTAACTGACTTCACTAGCACAAACATTTGCTGAGCAAGTAGATTTAATAACCAATGTGCAAATCCCTTAGGAACTGCAGCACAGACAAGGACATCATAAGAAGGAAAGGTCTGGTAAATGGGTCTCTGACCAGAAAAGACAAGACTGAGAAAGATGTCTCAATGTGAGTCACTGGGCTGTTCAGGATAGCCAAGGAGACAAGATACTTGTCAAGAAATCTAACAAAGAAAATGAAATGAGGCATGCAAAGGGGCAAAAGTACCAATGGCACTTACCAGCTTGCCAAAGAGTACAACTAGCTATCAGGAAGTCAAGGCTGTATTTTACTGAATATCAGCCAAAACTTTCTCTGAGGAATTGTGCCTAATTATTTGAATCCACTTTTCCCTTATCCCTATCAAGCCCTGATCAAACCAGTGCCAATTGTCAAGGTGCCAGCTGACCAATAAATCCCCAATTCCCACATCTAGCTGCTTTCAATTAGGGACCCATTTCTATACTTGTTTTAAACAGTTTTCTGGATGAAAGTATGACCTTTTTGGTAGCTACCTTTTCTCTTTTAGATCACCAGTATCATGAAGTGATCATTTTAATCTGCTAAATTTCATTCTAGTTATCTGGGCAAAGAATCTCAACTTTCACAAAGGATCTGTTCTTTATATCAAAATCAACCACCATGTAAAACTGTAGTTAGGTTGCAATCCACCTGCAAGTAGCACCTAAGCATAGGTGTGGGTTTGACATGAAGATCACTTGCCTTGATCCTGGGCACTCCACAATGAGACAATACATCAGCAGTGATGGCTAGGTGACCTGTTTTTATCCAACACCTTGCCTTCCCTAACTGCTATGGGTGCTGTTTGAGTGGTATCTTATTGAAGTTGAATTTGAACTCACAGTGCAACTATCATGCCTTTTTGAAATCACGTGTGCACTTGGGAAAAGTAAAGATTAATTACCTAGGATTGGGAGAACTTTTGAGGAAATTTGTCAGGTGAATTCACATTTGGGCTGCTGTTTTGGATTTTTTTTTTATTGTTATTATTTACTGCAATTGCCGCATAGCATTTACAAATACATGTATAAGTAGATAGAGATGGTGATATTATAAATCCATTGTATGGATTTAGCATGATGCCCAGGTTTATATCCCCAGTACTGAATAAAAAAGCATAAAAAGTGTATGTATGAACTTAAATATAATTTAGGGTCAAAAGAAGTATTTAAAACAGATTTGCACTAGCCCTGTCTTAAGCATTACAAAAGTATGTTGTTTCTATTAATAATATTGTAATAATTCTTAATACATAAAAAAATGGTCATACTTAACATAATTATAGTCCTTAAAGTCCACTCTTATTCATTGTGTAATAACCATGGAATGCCAGGAATTCCATCCATACACTTTATTATTCTGTATTTAATTCTAGATCAACAGCTTGCAACTTGACTTTAACACTTTCTATTAATAAAGTTTAGTATCTCTGTATGTTTAGAATGCTACCTTGGGAAAAGCCCTAAAACTGATACATAATTCTTTCTTTTAAAAAATACGTTTTTTTAACGAAATCATTGTGTTAATTTTCTAGCTACTTTAAAATTATTAAAAGTACATAAACTAACAAATCAAGTGTTAAAGAATCAGTGGAGAAGTTTCTACTCTCAGAGTGTCCCTTCCTCCCAAATAAAACCTTAACTCAATCCATTATGCTGTATTCACATCTTGCCTGGCCACAGATTTCCCCACAGTGTATAATTTTTCCTATTGCCCCATTATTTCCTTAACTGTTGATCTGATATTCCTGAATGAGCTACAAAATGGGCACTCTATAACAGTGGCTTTCAAATTCAAATTTACCTCACAACACATTACTTCAGAAAGATGTAGCATTTGCAGCACTAAAACACAGCCCTTGAGTGTAATCAGTTGAAAGAACCAAGCACAATATTTCCTATTCGGAGGGCTGTGCCACAGCCCTCAGAAGCTGTGAGGGATTGCATAATGTTCCAAAAGTTTTTCCAGTGCAATGTCACTCATGTACTTGACTAGTTAAGATGTTTTTAAAATATATTTTGAGGAATTGATAAGAACTTAAGTACAGAGTTCCAGAAAATAGAAAATAAAAGGACTCCTTCAGCGTGCACGAAGTTAAACTTCAGGCATTCTTCATTGTTTTGCTGTACCTTACTGTGCGAATCCACAAGTTAAGGATGAAGGAGAGGAAGGATTGTTCCTGAGAGCCCTTGAGCCACCTGGGACTAGTATTACTCACCTAAAGATGGGTCTGTGGAGATGTTTCTTCCTGATTGTGACGTGGTCATCCATTTAAAGGTGGAGGTTGAACTTCTTCCTGGAAACCACTCCAGAAAATCCAGGGAGGGAATGTGGAAGCTTATCCTGATCTATCGTGCTGCAAGGAGCCCAGAAGGAAAAAGTGGTTTCCTCTTTCTCTTTTTGGGTGCTGGGAGAAAACTTCCCTGCTCTCTGCCAGCTGAGCAGTGTGTCCATAGAGGCCACATAAGACAGGCACGTTGGGGCACTCCCCCACAGAGCAGGGTGTGCAAAAACCACCAAGAGTCACGTTGATAAGGGCAAGAGGAGCACACTGGGCCCTCGGAAACAGAACAAAACAAACAGAAAACTGCCTACCCCAAGAGTCACCCAGGTAGGAGCTCCCTAAGTTATTGCAGCCATGAGAGCGCTCCTTCCACATGCTGGTCAAGCTCAGAAAGGATAAGTCCCTCCCTGTCTTTAAAACAGCCTGTTCTGAGGCTCAACTTTTTTTCTTCAAAATAAAAGTTGTACAGCTGGTTCAGCAGTCCCATGTGAGTACCCTCTGAAAGTTTGTCCTGTTAAAATAAGAACTGTATACAAATTAATGAAGAAAGATGGGCTCGGGTTGCAGGGCTGGCTCTGCTTCAAGAGATTATAATTATTTTACAATCTTGCTTTTATTCATGCTGGATGAAGTGTGGAGACGGCTCATCATTTTTGGCACTTGTAACCTAATAACCTACACTTGGCTCAAGTTGAAGATGCCATTTCCCTGATAGAAGCCCATGTGAGGCTTGCCAGGGCTACAGAAGTTAGAAAAACAAAACTTGCTCAATTCTGTTGGTGACATTGTACCTAGATGTGTGTACCCAAATGAGGCTTTCGAACTAAGAGGAAGTACTGCAGAAAAAGAAATGAAAACACACACACACACACACACACACACACACACACACACAAACACAAATCCCCTAAACAGCCTGAGAGTCCAAGGTTTTATTAATGATGGAATTTTAATTTATAAAAATCAAAGGAAAGTCAAGCAGGTATAAAAGATAATGTATAAACAACTGAAAATAAATTACATTTACAATTGTTTTATTTAGAAGACTTAGATTACACTGTAGGAACTCTTATTCTAGTTACAGATAATGTGAATTCTCATTTTTCAACAAATCTTGTTTTGAAGACTTTCCTGATGGCTAACAAAGTTCCTGCTCAATCAATAATGTCATAAGATTCCAGGCCAGAGATTTGGTATGTAGTAACACAACCGTCTCAAAGCATGATTAAAATACTTTAAAAATATACATGTAATAAAGGGGGAAAAATGAGTAACACACATGCCTTTAGCTGAATGAGCCAGAAAATTAAGAATCAAGAGTCACAAACAAGGACATGACCTATAGTCCTTTGCACTCTCCAAATACTTCTGGAGGAGCAAGAATACCTTTTGATTTTGTTCCCAGAGGACAGAAAAAGAAGGAGAGAATAACAAATAAGTTATTGTCTTTATCAAGAAGTTCTAATCCAGAGTAGGAAATATAGTCTGAGAGCACTGAACTAATAATAAAATAAATGGGTTCTAGTTCTAGTTCTATCATGAACATGCTGGGCCACTGTGGGCAAATTTCTTGATCTGTCTGAACTCCGGTTTTCTTGAGTATAAACTGAAGTTATAATATTAATTGAATTTTATGGTTCTTTTCTAGCTCTTATAGTACCATCATTTTATTTCTAAATATGATTAGTTTGCTTCTTGCAAATTACCTAACATGGAAATTATGATATCCGATACTCCAAAAATTACACACATACTCTGTAGTCATAAATTTAAATAATTTTATATTACATATATTCATGAATATATTTATTTATATGGTGATATCTAAATCAATGTTTCCATCATTATCAGTAAGAATACAATCACAAATTTATACGTGTTCTATAATTAATTATGGAGACTACCTACTTCCAAACTCACTGTGGCTTTCTTTGTTATGTAGGAAGGTGTATAAGTAACACATTGTGCAGTTTTCTTGAAAGATTTTTTTGCATTTGTGAAGAGCATTCAATTTCTGTGGTCATGGTTTACCTATTTTACTATTATTCCTTACTATTATTCCTCCTGAGGGACAGTACAAGAGAATTATCCCAAAAACTTTAAAATTATTTTTTTCTACTTTTAATTAAAAATGCAAGATGATTTTTTTTATAAATATGTTAGAAGAAACTCAACACAAATACCTCTAAACAATTAGCCAAGGTGCAGTTCAAACATCAAGCAAATGTACAGTCTAACTTGAAGTTCAAAGACTTGATTATCAACTGAAGAATCCAAAAGTTGTTAAATTAATCATAGGAAATCCATAAGATCTTCCTTATGATAGACTTATATATTTTTTCTCTTAAGTGATTAAGGGAGACAAGTTAAAAGTCACATATACAATAAACCCTATTTAACCCCAATCTTAATACTTAAAAAAAAATGAAAAAAACCTACAAATATCCATTAAGCACAAAGAAAAATGTGTAGCTAAAAATTTTTTTATTAGCTTTTTTCTGAAAGAGTACTTAAATTGGATATTAGGAAGAAAATTTCCTTTACTGACTTAGTTTTAACGTGGTGCTCGATAAGATGAAAAGACCTTACTATGGTCGCTTCAGGTACAAAAATAATTTCCCACATTAACACAACTGTGCTGTGCAAAATGCTAACATTTATGGCTTAAATAACCAGGCTAACTCTGTTATAAAGTGGACTAAGTGTAATTTATTATGAAAAGTTTTGTTTTTCTGGAAGCAGACGTCAGAAATGGTGTTTATATTTTCCTGATATGGTAAAACAAATGCAGCCTAACTGTCTAACACTTTTTTTCTCTCTCACACATACACACATACTCACACTCACACACACACACACACACACACACACAAACACACGTACCTCAAATGTACACACACACGCTCACATACATCCCAAACCCACTCAGCACCAATAAATACCATCATAATAGGTGATCAGCAAATATTTAAGTTAATTTATTAAAACACTCAGCTGAAACACACCAATATATCTGTCTTAAATATCTCATTTTGTGTGATGAAATATCTGGACCAACTCATATAACTTCTCAAACCAAAACTATATTACAAGAGTCATGGTATTTTTCTCTCAATCGTCATGAAAAACAGGTGAGTTTTTCTTTCTCTCTATTGTTACTGCTTGTTTTCTGGCTCTGTTTCTAATACTCAAATGACAAAGCATTCAATGGCAGAAAGATCAGTTGATATGCTACCCAAGTGACAGAAAATGAGTATATCTACAGGTTGTCTCTTTAACCACAGAAGTTTAGCCAAGTCTCAGTCTAAGATCAAGTGTGTGTTCTTGTTTTCAGCACAGTTTAACACAATGTCACAAGTTATACATTAAAGGTGTTTTAAATTAAGTGAAGGAGGGAAAAGGAAATGCAAGAAAGGATTAGATGTCATTTTAGCTTTTATCAGTATATACATATATATTGTCATTTTTTTTTTAAAACCTGCTTTTTTCCCTTTTCCTCTCCATCTTCCACCAAGGTTAAAGCTATCCTTCAGTATGATTAGAGTATTGTATACACTAAACTTCATTCCCAATCTTTAATTTTGCTGACACATCACATATGAAGGATGAAATAAAGGTGCATGTGATACTGCCCCAGAGAAGTACGTAGACCTCAATATAACTAAAATATATACAACATGTACATCAAATGCAAGCAATACCATAATTTTCATTTGCCCTGGCTATAAATATTGTATCAGTGAAGGGAAACATTACTTGGTCAACCGTATCATAAGGTCGGTGGCAGTGTGCGAATCATTCCTGGTGTGCTAACCACAGCTCTACCCTCCCCCGATGGGGGAAAGTTACAGCAGCACATGAGTGAGAATGAGTAAGTTCTCTCACTAAGAGAGAACTTAGATCTGATTTATCCTTTCCAGGTAAGTCATTCAGAGGTTTCAGCATGTTATTCATTTTTATAGTGAATATCTTGCTACAGGCTTCACAACTGATTAAGAAGTTACTTGTACTTGATAAATCTGGGATTTAAGCTCAGATATCTCATTCCTGAGCCAAGTTTTTTATTCCTATTAAGTCAGTTGTTGTGTAGGCAGGCACTCTGCCTTTGAAGTTGCTCGTGCTCTTTCTGGGCCATGTTTGACATTTTATGGAGAAAGAGGAGAAACAACTCCAGGGAGTATCTATTATTCTAACCCCCTACTCTACTTAACTACCATAGTGTTACCCATTATGTTCTCAATACTCATAAGAGCCAGTCCTAGAAACCAGGCCTTCTGACATCAAGGTGAATAGAACAGGCTAATTAATTAATATTTCCTACCAAGATCTCTGGTGTCAGTTTCCTCACTAAACAAACTTAGACATTGGGCCAGATGACCTTCAAGTTTCTTTCCTGCTCTGAAGTTCTGTGACTTCCTCAGTGACTCTACGACAAAATGTTAAGTTATTTAAATTTAGTGTCCAACCAATAATAAACTCTGTAGCCATTTTTGGCTTTGTTAACTACCACAATGTCTTGTATACCGACAGAATGCTTTTTATCCACATTGTTGTAGAATTTTAAATACAGTACATATTCAAATGTGAAATTAATCACAATTATTTTTTATTTTTCTAATTTTTATTTTTCTAATTTTACTTTTTGTTTTTTTTTACTGCTTCAACTTTGAACTAACTTCAGTAGAAGCTAAGCTCCAGGGAGGCAGGGTCTATGGTCTGTTTTATTCTGTGTGCATGGTGTATAAGAGACACTCAGTGGTTATTTCTTAAATGTGTTAATACATGAACAAAGTAGTCATTACTGCCACCTCATCATCTTCTTATATAAGTATTCTTTTTCAAAAATTCAATCATACCTGCTAAAATGTTCAGTCTTTGGTATTTCCTTCTTCTGTTTGGTGGGTTATTTTGTTTTGTTTTGTTTTTTTCCCAAGGAGATGACCAAGTTTATAAGGAGATGGGTTTCTATGACTTTGATGTAGCAGGAAAGAGGTAGCCTTATATCCAAACCTGCAGGTCCTTTCTCTTCTTGTGTACTCTGGTCTTTGCAACAGTGTCCCTTATCTATCTACAGTCAAAATCCATGGCTGCTCTATTCATTCAGAGAACAATAGTCATTCCCTGCTGGCAGAACCAATCTCAGCCTTCCCTGATGCTGCCAGGCCCTCAAAATCTCACCCAAATTCTCTGTCTGTATCTCAAGTGAGGCTATTAACCCTTTGGCATCTGTGTAGGATCCTCTGACCCCTTGCAGTGAGCATGGCAAGATCTTCAAAGATGTACTGCTCCATCTCAGCTGAATTCTGGGATCCCTACAGGACTGACCAGTGTTTCCTCAGATCTCTGTTGCACATAGGCACTGAGGAAGGTTTGGACTGGCCACACCATACCACAATATTTACTCTTTCCTAGGTAACTGCATAAGTCACAGCAAAATCCTCTCTCTTTTAGGTTTTCACTGTCAAGTGAACATGTTTCCACAGTGGGATTTCATCTTATAGGTAGGAGGTCAAAATACTTTGACCACTTGTACAAAACACCTTTTCTTCGAGTTCTCTTTTCTATGTATTGCCAGGGCAGAAGAGATGAGCTTCCCCATGTTTAGTGGCAGAAAATCTCTCAATTCATCTCCTAAGTACCCATTGTCTGTTGTCTATACTAAACGTAGTGTTCAAGTCTGTAGACTTTGGTGAGAACAAAGTCTGGGTTGTGGGACTATTGTGTTACAAAGTGACTCATAAGTGAATACCTAAATGGTGAGGTATTCAAAGCTGAGTTTCTTATCCATCTTTGCTAACATCAGTCCCACTCCTTACCCCTGCATGAGGCAGGTGGAGGCCTCTGCAGATAAGAAAAGAAGAAGTAACACAATCAAAATGGAAGAGAGAAAAATAAATTTCCCCCATTACATTATGAAGTTTTATTACTCATTCATTTTAGTGGGCACACAGTGAGTGTACTCACCAGTCTGTCATTCAACCTGCTACCTGATCCAGCCCTCACCTCCCTCTACCCCATCTCAAAACGCTTATCTTTTGGCCCATACCCTACCAAGTGCACTGGTTTCTTTTCCCTCAAGCACTCCATATACTCCCTGCCTCCTCTGTGCAAACTCTTCCCTCTGTCTGAAATGCTCTAAGTCCTGCTCCTTTGGATTTCAACTGCAGCGTTTCCCCTTCAGTCATGTATCTCTCCTGACAATATCATCAGAAGTTCTTAGGCTACAGCATGTCTTTGTTTCCCTCATAATCTATGCACATCATAATCTGTGTAATTATTTGTTCACAAATTCATCAGTTCAATGCATGAATAAATTCATTCTACAAAATGCAGTGACTGAGGAAAAGATTAGAACATCTAACTCTTCATGACCACCTTAAAAATAAACCTACTTGAGTTGTACTGAAAATACATTTTTCCTCATATTTATGACTAAGAATCTAAAAATACATTCTTACTGATCCCTGGCAATGCTTCAAATACTTATATATGCATTTCATCTTGAAATATTAGTCATTACACTATTCAGATTAGGAGTTTTACATATCTGAGAACAATTACAATTGTGTCTTAGTTCTCTTTGTGCTACTATTGTAGAAGGCCTGAGACTGGGTAATTTATAAAGAAGAGAATTTTATTTTAACAGAGTTCTGGAGGCTGGGGTATCCAAGATCAAGTTGCTAGTGCCTAGTCTGACAAGGGTCTTCTTCCTGGGTGCCCTTATGACAGAAGGCAGAAAGAGCAAGCTAACCCAATACTGCACAAAGTCATTTTTAGAGGTCATTAATCCCTCCCACTAAGGATCTCTTACTACCAGTTTGGCAACTCCTGAATTTTGGAGAAGACATATTAAATCCACAGTAAATGGAAATACTAAAATTGATGATACAACAGAGAATCACTTTCAAAATGGTTCTCAATTTCACCAAAAACTTTGTCTACCTTGAGTGGATGGGGAGGGATAACTCAGATTCTATCCAGTGAACAGTTTTAAACTAAATTCTTTCAACTCGTGTGTTAGACTTAAAGTTTATTGACTACTTATTCAATAACAAAATACATCTAAATTATTATTTTCTAAAATAAATAAGGAAGACCAATTTGTAGCTTGTGACAAGGAAAAGCTGTTCCCCTGATTGGCTAACTTCCCAGCCATTTATATCCAGCAGAACAGAGCCTTCTACTTCACAGAGTAGAAATTCCTTTGTCAGTGGAGTGTGGAAGCAGGTCAGTTAACGTTTGATTGGCTCCAATTAGCACTCCCACAGGTTCTGACAGCCTGTAGATCTGGCAGGCAGACAACTTCCTTTGAGTAGGGTGACATTCAGTGAACACAATAACAACAACAACAACAGAGGAAATCATGGAAAACAGATTCTCATAGCCAAACGCCCACCACTCAGTGTGGAACCAAACAATATACAAATCTACTGCAAAAGGAAATGACTTTGGTATGGTGGGAATTAAAGGAATGTTACAAAAAGAAACCTCCTTGATATAAAATTCCCTTTGAGTCAGAAAATTCAAAAGGAGAAGGTACAATAGGGGTTTGAAAGAATTAAAGATATTCAGCAAGCAGGCTAAGAGGAAGGGCAGGCAGAGTTTCAAAAGCCCCAAGCATAGTGATCTGGAGGGCACGTTACCCTAAAGAGTTCAAGAAGCACCTGCTGTCACCTATGAGGAGAGGTTGTGATCAGGGAAATAATCCATGTGATATCACAGTTTAAAAGCGCATAATTCAGAGATTTCCTTACTCTCCCAATATGCTGAATATACTCTTATGTACAATTCTTCAGTTAGCGGAAAGTTAGCTGCACACTGAGGCTTGTTTGTTTCCTACTCAGCTCCTGAATCAATCATTAAATCATCAACTTAGCTTCAGGACTGAGTCATCATTAACAGTTTTCCTCTGTATTTCAAGTTTGTTTTCAAAATGACCCTAAATTCAATTAGTAGTGTTTTATTTTAATCTGTCTTGAGCTTTCAGTGATGTCTATGAGCAAACGTGCAAAACTACCACCAAGAAATGAATTGAATCAATGTCAGTAAATGGAAAATTCCTAAATGCTAACCTATTGACTTCTCCAAGCTTTAAGAATTAGACAGAAGTAGAGATAATAATGACTCATGCTGACTTTGAATAGAAACAGTTGCTGAATTTGTCAAACTTTCAATAGTACATTTATAATAGGATCTGTGGGAATAACCTAGATGTATAGAAGTAGGTCACCATCCCTGTGCCTTTCTAAAACAAAAATGACTTATTAGTAGGGAGTATAAGTATAGACAATATATTTTTATACCCTTATGTCTATTCATGCCTCAAAAAACTCATTCCAGTTTCAACTTTGCTCTCTGCTCTATTGACTATTCTCCCCACTGCAAGTCCATTGTAATGATCTATTCTTGCCAATCTCATCTCTGAAATTATCTTATTTTTCATGCCAATTCATCATTACTATTAGTGGTTCTATGACATGCTATAGTCACCAAAATTTATTTGTAATTAATTTTGTTAATTCTAAATCCAAATTCTAAGCAAGAGTAAAATCGATCAATGACATTTTCCCCAAACCCAACACTAGATGCATTTGCTACTTGTATTATCTGACCCATGGACCAATACTAGAAAAGAATAGTAGAGATCAAGTCTAAGAAATTCTGTATCTTTTTCAACATTGTGAAACTTTATCTTTCTATGTATTCCTAAAAAAATAACAATCTTCTCTCATCTGATCGTTTCTCCACCTAACACATTGGAAAGTGTGGAAGCAAGAGAGTTTGACATGTGCTTGCCAGTCATCTACTGTGTGCCAGGCACTATATATGTGCTATTTCAGTTCATTCCACATAATGCACCTAAAAGGTAGATTCTCAAATGTTCATTTCACACTCAAGGAAACTATAGAGTTGAGAAAATTCCTTAATTTGCAAAGACTGTGCAGTTGGTATTTGAATCCAATTCTTATCAGTTGCCAAAAGCTTTGTTCTTGCTAACATATTGCACTGCCTTTCTTTGATCATATTCTTAGTTTAAATAGCAGTCCTAAAGAAAAAAGCGTCTTGGCTGACCATACCTATAAGAATATAATTCTTGGATAATTTGAATTCGGTTGAACCCTAATAGCAATTCAGCCTTGACTTCAAAGACATGTTATTTTGATTTGGATTATTCTCATAATATGAGTCTCACAAAACATGAATCAGTGAATCAAGGAGGCAGAAGACTAAGTACTTAAAGACTGTATAGTATAAATTTTACCCTTTGCTTTCTCTGTGATCTTCACCAAACAGAAATGGATAAACAAAACTTCTGGTGAAAACAGCACTGAGAAACTCCAGAAAAAAATAAATAAAGTCAGAATAAGCTTAAAAATGTGTCTATGGTTTTACCCCAACATGCAGAATGGTTCTCCAGTATTGGAGTGTGTGTTTGTGAGGCAAGTCTCTCTTTAAAGTGTGTCCAAAGCAACTCACATCACTAAAAAAATTAATCGATTGATTAAAGTTCCCTACCTTTTTTCAAAATCACATCATAAGATATTTCACCTTCACTAAAATGACCCAATGGGCCCTATCCTTAGACTTGTAAAGTTCAGAATTACCTGAGATTACCTAAGGCCTATCTTCCACTAAAAGAACTGCCGTCATTTACTGAAAACAAACTATCTACCAAACAGTGCTGACTGCTCTATAAACTTGATTACAATTTTCCTAAAGAAAATCTGGGTTAGAAATTAGTGTCTAGCATTACTATTTTAGCGTTAGTTAAAATTGCACAGCTAGGAGTGGCAAAGCAAAGATTTGAACCCAGGACTGCTTTCCTCCATAGTCTATACATTTAATTACTAGTGCCTCCCATGTTTTATCTTGATTCCCTTTCTCTGTTCCTTGAAATCATTTTGTAATTTAATCCTCACTCTCTTCTCTTGCTCCTGTTTCATGAATGACCTTTTTCCAGTGATGAGCTCCAAGTTGACAGAGTAGATTCAATTGAATAGAATAGATTGATCAATTCTATCCTTCTTATGTTTGTGGGGATTCCAAACTCACTCTCACTTCTGCAAATACAGAACACTCTGCTATTTTAAATGTATGCATTATTTCAGTGTAAGAACTCTTGGATATCTACTTTTTGACCTTGAGGTTATGAGTTGATATGAGTAGAACAACAGATTCCTGGAATCTGAAGGGTCCTCCAAGGTTCAGTTATTCATCCTTCCATCCAGTAAAGAGTTCCTCTTGCTTTTCCTCTCGGGGAGGGCTCACCCTCATTGTCTCTGAGCTAAAAGAAATAAATCTTCTGTTCTCTTAGTGTCCAACCTCAAGAACTTCTCATAATATGAGAATTTCATCTCACTGAATGCTACTTGTATTTAAAGAGAAAATTTTTCTTGTATCAACTTCTTCATCCAATACACAACCAAAGAAACATCTCTCTGTTCCAACAATAGAGGAGAACTGGCAGTGTTGAACTTACTGAGGAATGCATGTTCATTTTCAGTAGGGTCATATCTAAGACACACTGAAATGTAAACTTTGATTTTGGATAAATTTTTGTCCTTATTTACTACTTTGAAAAGTAGCATGAGTGAACTCCCCTGCCAATGTGATAAATGATGTGCCAGGTGTTCAAAAGCATCGTTTAAAAAAAAAAAAAAAAAAATATATATATATATATATATGTATATATATATATATATATAAAATCTTCTTTTAAAGGAATTTCAATATAGTTCAGTAAGTACATTCATAAAATAAGTAAAAGGCATACAGAAAGCGCAGAAAGAACAGAAGTTTCACAGAGGAAATTATGCCCTTTTAGCAAAGTTTAGTCAGTGTCAGAAATTCACCAGGGGAGGAGTGATTATCAGAAACACAAAGTGGTGGAAAGATATTCCTGTCAAAAGTAGATAGAAGCTGGTATGGTGGTGTACTCCTATAATCCCAGTAACTCAGGAGGCTGAGGCAGGAGGACCATGAGTTCAAAGCCAGCCTCAGCAATGGCGAGGTGCTAAGTAACTCAGTGAGACCCTGTCTCTAAATAAAATACAAAATAGGGCTGGGATGTGGCTCAGTGGTTGAGTGCCCTTGAGGTCAATTCCTGACACCACAAAAAAAAAAAAAAAAAGTAGGTAAAAAATAACACAGAAGCTTGAATTACCATAGGGAGTGGCAGGTATCTTGCTTGGTGTGACTTGAAGATAAATGTGTGAAGGAGATGAAGCTGGAAAATTACAGACCAATTCATATATTCCATATGGGGGACCTGAGGCTATATCAATAGACAATGAGGAGATATGGGTGGGTTGCTCTCAGGAGAATGGCACCTACTGATTTACAGTTTTGGAAGATCTCACTTATAAAAATATAGAATATATAATTTAAGAATTACAAGTGTGGGTGCAGGCATATCAGTAAAAAAATGTGTTAGGATAATCTAGGTAAGAGTTATGATTTGAAGTAAGGCAAAGGCATTAATTGGCATATTCAAGAGAAATCAAAAGGGATCAGGCATAGGACTTTGTGAATAATTAGGTGTACTGGGAAAGAAATGGATTCCTAGATAATACTGATGTTTCTGGCTTGTTACCTAGAGAATGATGTAAGAAGACCCAGAATGGTAGTAAGAAGAAAGAAGATGGAAAGTTCGCTGGAGAAGCATACCAGGAGTGCAGTACTAAAGGAGGGTCCAAGTGGAGATGCTTGAAGTGGTGCCGGGTGGGGGTGGTTATGACAAAGGAAAGTCAGCTATGGAGATAAAATGTATGTTTTGGGGGAAGTCTGCATACATATGAAACTATAAACATGGATGTTCTTGTTTAGAGAAAACATGCAGAAAATTTTACTACGTTTACCAAACACTGCAGTCAATTGCACCAAAGGAAATAAAAGAAAGATATGGGCTTACTGTACAAATATTTGAGGTGGCAGAAAGAAGAAATACAACTGTTTACATGACAACATTTTGCTTCAAGGTAGTTTTGTTTTGTTTCTACTTTGATGTGTTGATTTAAAGTTTTTGAGCAGTGTTTCCTTTTGTGAGGACCAGTGGAGAAACTCAACAGAGGGGTGAATCCAAGAAAAGAGCATGACAAAGTTGTCCTGATTGTGTCTTTGTCAGCTTGGCATTGACTTCGATGACCTTCTTGGTTATTACATGTGTAGAAAGAATGACATTGTGTTGACCCTGGGCATGTAACTTGCTTTCAGAAGATGAATCCCAGGTTTCCCATTTTGACAACTGGAAGATAAGTCCCGAACTGCAGCAACACCTAGAGTCAATATCTGACATCTTTTCTTTCCATTCTGATTTCCATAAAAACTTAGTTCTCCTGTATTTCACTGGCTAAAAATGGTAGTATGAAGCAATTGAACTGACAAGGAAATCAACTCTGCCAATATATTAGCAGATGATAAATACCTACTACTACATTCCAGAACATGATCATCAAGGACCATAATGGTAAGTAATTATGGCAGATTGATGGGACACTATTTAGTCATAGGTGCCATTTATCATATAGTTGTCCATTCTTCCTAAATATATGCAGATGTTATATATTTCCACTTAATTATAGCAAATTTCTGTTTGTGACCTTATTCATGAAAAAGAAATAAGTACTGACACATCTTTTGCATCATTTAAAAAACATATATTCCAATTAGAAATACTTCTCTCTTGAAAAATAAATTACCACGCCTAAAATTTAAGGCATACTTTAATATTGTGATATAATTTCACTTTTTTAAATCCTTTAAATTGTCTATCATGCCAATAGTTTGTTTTAAAAATCTTTAATATTCTTCCCCTATTTAAAATGTTACTTTCATCATACATTTAATTTTCATGTTTATTTGGCTCTCTCTTTTGATTTTTCTGTGCAATTCCTGCCCAGGTTTAATTACTATAACTTTAGTATAAATCTTCCTTCAGTTTTCTTCCTTTCCTCAGAAAATCTTTCATGGATACAAGAATGCATGTCTATTCTTATACATAAATTATAAATAATTACTTTATATATAGGATTTTTTGAGTAAAGGAGTATTAAAGATAAAGGGAACCAAGATTAGGAAAGGTCTTATATGGCAAAGAGGAAGAATAGAATATATCTTATGGCATTGGATAGCTGTTTTGGAGATACCAGCATGAAATGTAGGATAGATGGATGGATAGATAAAGACAGACACACACACACATATAGATGGATAGATAGTGAGTGATGCATTATTGTCTGCTGAATAAAATGAGAATCCATGAGTCATGACTGATGTAAATAAATGAGTGACTATAGTGGGTAGAAAACTCTCCCTTATGGGAAAATATCGACTAATAAATACCAAAGGAATAATAGAATTAGAAGATCAATGAATAATAAAACCAGGGGTGAAAATCTGATGAGGAAGAAACAGGATATTTGTAGTCTCAAAGCATTTTTCTTTGAACTTCTAATTAATTCAAAGGTTTTAAAAAGTGGAGCGTTATATACAGATCCAATGCAATTTCAATTAAAAGTCCAATGATGTACTCAAAGAAATAGAGAAAGCAATCATGAAATTCATTTGGAAGAACAAGAGACCCAGAATAGCTAAAGCAATCCTTAGCAGGAAGAGTAAAGCAGGAGGCATCACAATACCAGACCTTCTTACTACAGAGCAATAGTAACAAAAATGGCACCAAAATAGACAGGTAGACCAATGGTACAGAAGAGAGGACACAGAGACAAACCCCCATAAATAAATTTAACTCATACTAGTCTAGACAAAAGTGTCAAAAACATACATTGGAGAAAAGATAGCCTATTCAAAAAATGGTGCTGGGGAAAATGAAAAGCCACATGCAACAAAATGAAATTAAACCTTTATTTCTCACCCTGCCTGAAACTCAACTCAAGGTGGATCAAAGACACAATGGAATACGACTCAGCCATAAAGTAGAATAAAATTATGGCATTTGCAGGTAAATGAATGGAGCTGGAGAATATCATGCTAAGTTAAATAAGCCAGTCCCAAAAAACCAAAGGCTGAATGTTTTCTCTGATAATTGGATGCTGATACATAATAGGGGGGAAGGTAAGGGAAGAATGGAGGATTGTTGTATTGTGTAGAGGGAAATGAGGGGAGGGGAATGGGTGGCGGGAAGGAAAGATGATGGAATGAGACAAACATTATTACCCTAGGTACATGTATGATTACCCAAATGGTGTGACTCTACATCATGTACAATGAGAGAAATGAAAAGTTGTACTACATTTGCGTACAATGAATCAAATGCTTTCTGCTGTCATGTATAACTAAATAGAACAAACAATAAAAAAAGAAAGAAATGGAGCATTACTGTCATTTCATTATTATTAGGACAACCAGCATTATATGGTAGACAACCAGCATTATATGCCTCCTGACAAAACATCACAAAAATAAACCTACTCAATTTAGTAGGAAAAAAATTTCTAATTTTATGTGTGTAGAAATACCAGACATAACCAAGGTGAAGGAGAGTCTACCAATAATTGTCCCATACCCTAAAAATATCAAGGTCAAAAAACACAAGAAGAGTTGAGGTACTGTTCCAGAGTTAAACACTAAAAAGATGTGACAACTAAATGCAATGTATTATTTTAGATTTGATCCTAGACTAAGAATGAAAAGCAATAAAGGATGTTATGGATTTAGAAGGGTTTTAAATTATATTGAAATCTTAGACTTCAAAAAAAAAATCAAAGGAAATGTATGATTAAGAATTATCTTGAAATTTTGTATCTTACAATAAATTTTATTACATCAAAACTTCATGATACTTCCATACTCCAGGTTTAAAACTTTGAGAGACTGACCTCTGTATATTATTTATATTCATGGTGATTTGTAAAGAAATCAGTAAAGTTTGTAAAAATGAGTATCTGACCCTGTTGAGCCAAACCAAAATATCCCAACTTTTCTAAGGTTTACCTAACCTCTTCAAATAAATCTTCCAAACCTCAACTTACATATCATTGTATGTTTTAATTTTTCTGGGACATGAAAAATTTCTATCTTGGATAATAATTATGTGTATACACACTATCTTTGATTTTTTTTTTTTTTTTTTTTTTTTTTTGTGGTACTGGGGATGGAACCCAGGGCCTTGTGCTTGCAAAGCAAGCACTCTACCAACTGAACTATCTCCCCAGCCCCTATCTTTGATTACTGATTAAATAAAACCTCTTAAAGGTAAAATTCCCATTTGCTTAAAATCTTTCACTCATTCCCAGATGCCATCAAGATGGTCAAATTAGCCAGGACCTGGGGTGCATACCTGTAAGGAGGCTGAGGCAGAAAGACTACAAATTCAAAGCCAACTTCAGCAACTCAGTGAGACCCTAAGCACTTAGTGAGAGCCTGTCTCAAAACAAAAAATAAAAAAGGGATGGGAATGTGACTCTAACTATATCTCTCAAAATCTCCCCACCCATCCATCCACTCCACAGGTTCCAGCCTTTGGCCATATTGAACTACTTTTGATTTACCTAAATCACTATATTCTCCCTCCACAAATTTATCAGGTTTCAAGTTCTGTGCTTAGAACATGCTTCCTAAAGTTCTCTTCCCATCCACTTCTGGCTTGTTGTTTACCCTCAGTGTGACTGTCTCATTTCTAGAAGGCTTCCTTGAGAATCAGATCTGAGAAGGATGTCTCTTCTTTGTACCTGTTGAGAATCTTTAATTCACTTCCAAGGCAGTGATAGTACATTTTCAATAGCTCTATTATTTCTTTGATTCACTATTAACTGTGAATTCCCTGCCTTATTTTGTGCAGGGATGAGGGAATAACTCATTTTTGTGTTCTGTACATTTCTTTAACGCTGCCTTAGATAAAGTAGGCTGGTAATTAATAAATGCATATCAATATTATACTTTAGAAAAATGCTACCTATGAATTTTGAGCCAAGGAAAAACTCTTATCCATCTATATCTCTATATCTAATCCTGTATATACCTGTATTCCCTGCTCTATCCACTAAGAATGATTAGAAGCAATGACAGTTTCAGAGCAAAGAGCATTTATCTTCTCTGCATGTGCCTCCTTAAAGCACCAAGGCTTTACCGTCTACATCACATTATCTAACCAGAAGGAAGTTCTATCAATCTGTCCGCATGTACATATTTACATATGTAATTATATAGGTATATTTTTTTCCAAGAACATACCTTCAGTACTTAATTTAGTATTTTTATTCTCCTTTTTGACTAGAACAAGGAAAAAGAGTGGAAAAGATAGCTAACCCTTTGGGGTTTAGTATGCTAAAACAGTCCTGAGATACACAAGTTAAACTTGGCATATTTTGGATCTGGGCCAGAAAATTGTTTTTATTGGCTGTGGAAAATGGAATTTTAGACTATGTTAGGCCATACTATAATTATGTTTGGAAATGCATAATGTGATGGTTGAATGTTCAATGTGACTGAGTTTATGTCTGCTGAAGAGTGATTGACTGTTTTTCTCAGTACTTAAGGCTAGTATAGACAAAAAGCAAAGGAGTTTAACTCCATAGTACCATTTGACAAAGATATAGAAAGAGAAATATTTTCAAAAGACAATGAGGAAATATAAAGAAACTTCCTTCAAAATGTAAGTATTAAGGTCTCACAGGGTTGACTAAATAGCCTAAAGTCAGTGAATGGATTTAAAAACAACCTAAAACAAATCACTTGAAGTAGTTTATGCCTTGAGCTATCTCCTCAAAATAAACATTCCATTTTCCCATCAGACATAAAATCAAATGACATTGTTTTGCCTCTAAACAGGATTATTTTTCCTAGGCTCCAATGAATGCTGGTGATTCCCTTTAGGAGAGTTGAAACTGATAAATATTATTTTAGAGAGCTGATCTGGGAGTTTAAAGGAAAATATTTTATGCCAATAAAAATCATATTAGCTTCAGAGTGAAAGCTATACTAAAGAGGAATATCTATAGCACAAGAATATAATTAAAAAAAAAAAGAATATAATTCAAGCATTTAGGCAATGTTAAGAGTCAAAATATTGTATTGCTTTTAGCACTATTACTTGAATCAATTCCTGCCTTGGGCAATAACAATTTAAACATTTCCTGTTTCATTCCTGCCCAATATTGTTTTTTCCATTATTGAAGCATAAAAATACTTGGGCTGTTTTACAGATTAGTGTGTTGGCATAAAACTGCACAAGCTTCCTCAAAGCATTTTCTTTAACCCTCTATCAAGATTTGACATTTTAAATTTTTTTCAATACGGTCAAGGGCCTTTAGCATCAAAAGAGAATTTTACCAGAACCTCATTAGTCAATTAGTTATGATAGAAATGAGGTAACATGCTGAGCCATAAATATTCAGTATTTACCACTATTTTAAATGCTTATATGTCAGATAAAATGTACAAGACAATATGTTAATTCATTTAAATTTAAATTGTGGTGATGGCATTGTGTTTATATCATCATCACAGTTTTATTATTTTAAATATAACCAGAATAAATTAAATAAGTAAAATGTTTAGAAATGATTTCCCAGGGGTATTTTATAATGTTTTGTTTTCTCTTTTGTGGAGCTGGGGATCAAACCTAGGAATTCAGGTTTGCTAAATCTCAGCAGTCTACCACTGAGCTCTACTCCCAGCCCTATATGGTATCTTAACGTGCTTAGGAGATGACAGACAAGTGCAGTTACCATGTGTCCAAGTGCTCAGTGTTGGACCACCCATTCTGTTAGAGCAGTACACCAGTGAAATCAAGACTCATAAGTTTCTGTTAACATAGAAGAACATAAATTTATGTACCCATTGATTATGCAAAGGCATGCTGTTTACCACAACTAAAATCAGGTCAAGGGGAAGAGAGAAATGTTACTGCTATTAAATCTTTTTAAAATTAGGGCCAGTAGCTGGGGTTGTGACTCAGTCATAGAGTGCTTGCCTGGCATTTGTGAGGAACTGGGTTTGATTCTCAGCACCACATAAAAATAAATAAAATAAAGGTTGATCACAACTAAAACAAACAAACAAACAAATAAGTCCAGTCTCTTTTATTGGTAAGGAGTGGTTACTGCAAGACACTTGGAGGCTAAGAACTTTTCATCTGAAATGTTAGATTTAAGAAATGATTACAAAAATTCATTTATTTCAAAGCAAAAAATAATTATTCAAATTGACAATTTGTGTTGTTAATGGGAATGTAAGGAGGTGGAAAAAACTTTAAAAAGTAGCTAATTTGTTGTTTGGTTTATTAGCTGACCTATATCACACGAGTAGAATGATTAGTTCAAATTATTAACTATTAATTTTATTTGCTTCTAATGATTGAGCAGCTTTCTCTAGTACAGAATACAAAGCATGATCTCTGGAGTGCCCTGTTTTGGTCTAGACTCTCAATTCCTCCTCTAACAAGGTGCATGATCTCTGGAAAGTTACTTAAAATCACTAAACTTCAGTTTTCTTGTGTTCAAAGAAGGGGAAGTAATCATGACCTCATGGGATATGCTTTTGAAATGAGATACTACATGTAGTAGTATGTACATGTAGGCTACATATACAAACACTTCATACATAGTCCTTCTGGAGAGAATGCTTTTTCTTTTCCTTTTCCCATCATAATCTATACATAAAATTTCAGACTTACACTTAAATTTAGTTAGTTTTAGAAGGATGACCATTAGGAAAATGTTCACTTGGAGGATTTTTTTCATTTACAAACACACACACTTGATATTTTATTATGAGACATTTCCCCTCATAAATTTAAGTGGTCTGCATTATCCTTAGATAATATTGTACTTCATTTTAATGTCCTAATTTCTCATGTCATCTATGAGCAATAATTTTCGAAAGGGTGAAGAGAATGGCCTGGCCATATAAGTTCATGTTAGAACCAGCTGAGAAAGTTTTCAAATTGCAAACATACATCTGACCCCTACTTATTCCCATTCCCACCAAATTCTGATATCTCTCACCTATCCACCCCCACTGCCATTCAGTTCATAGAGCCCTTTAGATAATGGCATCCTATACCACAGGTAAAGGAATAGAAGAAACATGCTGGAAAACACCCCCAAATATATGTTTCTACACTTCCCAGTAAGGATGATGTGGTACAGATCTGGAGACCAAGGGATCCTTTCTGTGAGGTACTCATGTCTACCCTATAAGATTTGGCTCACAGGTAATCTTTTCAACCATTTTTTTCTCCGATGTGCCCTACTTGCTCCCTCTGAACAAACATAAGCCTTATTTACACTTTCTTTTGGCACTCACTTTCTTACTTTCTATTATATATTATAGTTTTTTATTTCCCTGGTGTGTTCCTTACTAGACTTTTGTACACTACAGATGGTAAGTGGTTGATGAACAATTATGAAATGTCAGCCTTTGAACTGTATCAGAACTGCTCAACCATGTGTTTCAGAGTTCCATTCATAATCTGTCATGTGGATGTTTTCTGATATGCATAAATATTGGACAAGTTTTTGACATCATATGGCTAGAACACAAGTGTAACTACATGATCTTGCACCATGCCCCTGAGGATCACCACTCTTTCCTAGTCCCTAGTCATGCAATACAACCATAAGCCACATTTATAAACAATTGAGTGCATGTTATGAGCTCAGTGAAACTTCTAATTATATCCATCTTTGATTTTCCTAATATTTCAAGATACTAACATTCATTCTTGGCACACTACGTGTGTTCAGCAACTTTATGTCCTTTCTTCATTTCCTTCTTATTTTAAGCCATTTAAACCATGTCATAGCATAGTTCAAATAAATAAATTTGCATCCTTTGCTTAGTATTATTATTTAGATTATTTTTGTTTCTCATGTTAAAAACAAATTTTTAAAGAAAGGCAATTTAGAGCTACCTTTAAATTATTCTTTTCAACATCTGAGTTCCCTTGCTGAAGGCTGATTTATGGGTACCCTGACACTCCCCAATTGAAAAGCATAGGTGACATTTTGGGACCCAGCAGAAATTATAGACCATTCTGCTTTGAAAATTGTAAAGAATCTCAGATATTTAGAACTGAAAGAAAAAACTTCAAAGGAATTCCAAGCAGCTCTCTGTTCTTTCCACATCACATCCAAGAAAACTATCACCCACTGCTAATGACTGTGCATGCCAGCCAATTTTCATCTGCTAGCAAATGTATTTGCTTACAGTTCTTTTCAGAAGAGTTCTAAGTTGAATTACTTTGGTGTGATTTAACTACTGAAATGATTTTTTCTTTTATCTAGAGTTTATTTGCCCAAGGGTGGTCATCATCTACTCCAATTCCTTTATTAAATGGCAGGTACAAACATTAATTATGATATTGGTATAGAAAGGTACCTTAGAGATCGCTTGGTTTAGACTCTGTATTTGCCTCTGGGGAAACAGAGGTTACAAGACATACTAAAGCAATGTCTTTTCCTTCTATTCCATAAGTCCAAAGTTAATTCTTCTCTATGTTTTCAAATATAAGTTTGAAAGCTTAAAATAATAATTATTGGATGTTTACAGGATTGTACCATCTACAGGAGTACACTACACTAACACCAGAAAATGCTTCTGACTCTTCTTAGGATCATATATTTGTTTAACTTTGTAATAAGTCTATGAATGAAACACAATATAACATACCCTAATGTGCAAGTGTCCCTGCAAAAAAAAAAAAAAAAAAAAAAAAAAAAAAAAATATATATATATATATATATATATATATATAAATAGACTGAGTCAGGAAAATTTCACCAAAAAAAGAAAAGGCAAATAGTAAGACAATCAACTCAGTTTTACCAAAGAGAAAACAACAATAAACACCTCAATGGAAAATTGGTCTTTTTCATTAGCAGTGAGAGGAATGGGGAGGGAACTTGCTCACCTTATTGCCTCTATCCTACCCTTTTAGTAACAGAGGGTCTTTATGTTTCCAACATTGTCAACATTTCCAGTTGAAAGGAGAAAGTGTCTCTCTGATTTTTTATCCCATACAGTTTTATCTCCCACATTCTCTCAGAGTCCCTCACCGTGCATTCTTTGCATTTTAACTCTATCTCTATTATTGAACTATATTCCTATTACTTGCATAAAATGCAAATATTCCTGAAATCAGATGTGAAAAAGACCTGGGTTTGAAGATTGGTTCTGATACTTATTAGTTATGTGATCTTGGATAATTTTCTTAATGTCTCAATCTCTGTTTCCTTATTTGAAAGACAGACTTGAAAATCACTCCCTCATAAGACTGCCCAAACAACTAAAGAAAACCAGAGTAGATTTTGACAACTCTACAGTGTACGTGACATTTAATTTTTTAAAAGAATATTTAGACCTCAGCTATTATATCCCACTAAATTAAACCAAGTTAGATAATTCATGTAAAGAATTTGTAGTACTGACTACAACATAGAACATGTTAGATAAAATTGTTTTTTACTTTATAGAGTTGTCAAGATTAAAGAAGTTAATATAAACTTTCTGAGCACAGTACCTAGCACATAGTGAGAACTCAAAAAATGACTTTTCAATTGCCAGCATCCTTATCATTGTCATTATCTTTAATGCCTCCTCTGCCAACTGCCTTTTCTATTTTTCTCTTACACAAAAAAGCATCCTCAAGCACATGTCATATTTTGCAAGAAGAGTAGTACCCACAAAACTTTACTAAACTGAGCAAATGAGGGAATGGACAGAGGAAAGGAACAGAAAAAAGTGAGAACATAAAGTACCCAATCAAACCAGAAAGATTCCAGTTGAAGAAATAAGCTGTACAATCTTGCCTGAGTGAAATTTAAGACTGGAAAATGTATGGCTTTCCCTCACTTCATGTGACTCTGTCAGCTTAGGGACCAAAACGTAAGCATTTGCCCATGAAAGCAAATTTATTGGCTCATGGCAGGAAACGATATAACGATGACATCAAGCTAGTTCTCAAAAATGCTTTTCTTTTCAATAAAATAAACATTACCAGGGAAATGAAAATCCCAATGCAGATCAAAGAACTGGTTAAGATCAAATCAGGTTCATTCCTTTTAATGCTGTTACTTTGTTTTTTCTATTTTCTAAGGAGTCAAGTTTTGGACATTATGATTTCTTCATTGGAGTAATGTTATATTAATATTACAGTGGGTGAACTGCTAGGTTTTTACTATGTGTAAAAATATATGAAGCACAGAAATAATTGTTTACATTTGCAAAAGTTTATGTATCACAGTTACAAAGAGGAAAAAGTAGTTATCTATGTGTACCAGTTTCTGAAAATAATAGAGAATGTCAAAGGTGCATAAATGACTATATATAAATCATTTCCTCTGACAAATCTAATTTACAAATAATTTCAGCCTAAATTCTGTAATTCCTACTGAAGCGGTTGAGTTCTAAATCACATTTGAATGTCCAAGGCTATAGAACTGTGTGCTCTAAATATAGTTTTCTCTTTACAGAAATATAATTGTATAAATATATGGTATTATATTAGCACATAGATGTGCATATATGAAAATGTGAAAAGGTATAGAAACACACTGTCCTCTAAATATATTTCTGGTATTAACTGGCAACATCAGAGAAGACTGAAACTTACTTAAGTAACTGAGATTTGATTTTAAGACTTTTTAACAATTTTAATCATTTTTTTATAAAAATGGTCCTGAAATGTATTAGATACTCCTGACCTTATATGAGGAATACTGAATTGGTGAGATTGATTTCTGCTTTTATCTCAAGTCACAATCTGAGGTCACATGTTACTGTGAATGTGCACAGTGCACAACCTGTATTCTGATTGCTTAAACTCTTGATGGCACCTCAAGCATCAAAAGAAGAGAGGGTTGTCTGAGGATGCTCAGTGTTGCGCAATACCGCGCCCCTCTGCCGCCTCAGACTTGGCGGAACACTTACTCTCTTGTGCCCTCTTCATTGCTTTGCCTTTCTTCCTATTTCTGCTCTCTGCTTTTTCATCAAGCGTCTCTGCTTTTTTCCCTCCGCCACTTTTTCCCTTTTATTTTACATTTTGTGCCCAATCTGAGCTAGAACCTCGCTGAAGACAGGATAAATAGCAGTGAACATGACAGACATCTTCTTCTTCCCTGAAGAAGTTTAAGTTTCTGCCTCTTTTGAATATGTTCTTGAAGTTTTTTTTTTTTTTTTTTTTTTTTTTTTTTAACTATGATTCTACAATTTAACTTCTGGCAACTTGATTCTACAGTCACCCACTAATCAACAAAATCTTTTTTTCTACTGAGTGAACCAAGTCATTATATTTTCCTAGAATAACATGTTACAATAAGATATTTTCCATCTCAAATTCTGCTGATCCCCAGGCAAAAGAGGTGACAACTTGCTTCATGTTTGCAAATGGGTTGCATGCCCATCAAAGCAGAACCTGCCAAGGAAGAGTTCAAAGGTCAGTGTTTGACCCCAAGCCATTCTTCTACTTCTGCTTACCAGGGCTCAGAGGTCACATGAAAATAAGTAGAAGAGATATTTGGTGAGCATTGAGTCCCCCACATCCACCTCAGCACAATGGGGAAAAGGGACAGCTTTGCTTTTCCTTCTACTAGAAAAAAGGGCTTTGGTGGGACCATTTGAAAAGATTAAAAGGTCTTTCCTGGAGTGATAGGTGTCACCTGGATGAAGGGATTGCTGTACTGGAGTCAGCCTGTCCTCCCTGGGTTTTTGATGGGAAAAGATTTATGCAGGTTCCCCACAGACTAAATCTAGCCCTGGAAGAGAATGAGCTGCTTTGGGATTTTCTTAGGTGGTATCAAAGAATGCCTTCTAGTAGTGTTGAAAGACCTCAGGAGCCAGACGGTGGAGGACCTTGGATATCTCAAACAGCAAATGGTCAGAGGAGACACTGCAATTCCTCACCTTGAGGTAGGCTATGAAGAACCCTTGTAGTAGTTTGGATGTTGAATGTCCCCAAAGGCACACGTGCTTGGTTCCTGGTGTGGTGCTAGCGGGGTTGGTGGAACCTTGAGAAGTAGGGTCTTGTGGGATGTCCTTAAGTCATTGAGGGTGTGCACTTGAAGAGACTGTGGGACCTCAGCTTCTTCCTATCTGTTTTTCTCCCTTGGTCACGATCTAAGTGTTTTACTCTACCACGTTGCCCCTCCATAAGGATGTGCTGCCTCATCACAAGCCCAAAGCAACAAGGCCAATTGGTCACAGACTGGAACCTCCAAAACTGTGAAATGAAATAACCCTTTTCTCTTTATAAGTTAATTATCTATAGTATGTTTTTATACTAATGCAAAACTAACATAACCCTCACACAGTCTGGAAAATTCTAAACAAAGCAAAAATACAATCTTCAATTTTCTGTCTGTCTGTACAGGAATAGCATTCTTAGAATGTACACACCTGTGTATGATAATATGCAAAACTGAATTTGTTTATAGACTCTGATATATAAACAGTTTTTTCTTATACAAATTTCCTGAAGAAGAATTTGAAACTTTTGTAGGATAAGAGACAATGATTCATATGGCAGAACTGCTAGTACCTCACACACTAAATGCCTATGATGTCCTTTAATCATTGGGGCAGGTAAAAATCATTCCTCAATATTTTCAAATACTCCCTAATAGTCATTGTTAATGCCTTTGAGAATCGCTGACAATCAGTCAATCTGATAGATGAGGTCAAGATCAGGTGGTGATTCCACTTCCTCAGGTAGAGAAAGTCATTGGTTAAGACAATATAAAGATTTTTTTCTGCCCTGTTGAATTATTTTAAAAAACAATCACACTAAAATATTTCTAAGTACTAACTGGAGGCCTCTAGTAATCTACCTACAGATAATGTTGTGAGCCATTTTTCTCAATTATCATATATTTATATTGAACACTTAAGTAGGTGAAAAACTAAATTAGATTTTCTTCAGTCGTATACATGCAGACAATTTAAATCTGATAACATTTGTACAAAAAAGACTATGTATCTTAGGAAAAACTAAGTTTGTACATATTAATTAGGTATAGTATTAAAAAACAAAAAAATAAAAATAAAAAAATGTGAGACAGAGCAAGATGGTGACTGAGTAAGGTCCTCCAGCAAGTTCTCCCTACAGATGTACCAAGTTGAACAGCTTATTCACTCACAAAACTAAATTTGGTAGAGGTAAGAAAAATAGGGGAGAGACCACAGTGCCTGCTTTTAGTATGTGAAAAAGTCAGGAAGGAAGGAGATGCTGACTGACCCCTCCCACAATTCCAAGAAGCCCAGCACACAGAGAGAGGCCAATTGCTTGGTGGAGGGAAAAAGAATTAAGTCCAGGACTTGGATTTACCCAGTACTAGGCCCCCAGGGTAAGCCCCAGTGCTAGGGAAAACCTCATGACCCTGTCAGGTCAACGCCTGCAGACTGACTTGCTGGAAACAATTAACCTCCACCACCCTTTCTTCATTTTAAGGCAGTAGAGTGGGAAGCAGGACAACCAGCTGGGGAGAAGGGAATGAAAACTAGCTCAGGGCTGTGACTTGGAGCTCAATGGCAGGTCTGCCATGGTAAGACTAAGTGCCTGGTAGAAACTGAAGGCACCTGCACCATTTCTAGCCTTGGTGTGAGCTGGGGCCCACCTGTCCTCCTTCTGAGATGGAATAGGTCGCTGCAGCTCTGAGACTCAGGTAATACCCAGTTTAGCTTTAGCTTTAGCCTTGGTGGCCAAGAGACTGTCTCCATCACCTGTTCCCATCCTCAGGCATCTCTCCATCGGGCTAGTGCTCACAGATGGGGAACTAGACTTGCACCTCAGTACGATGAATTCATATTTTGCCTGCATAACTGCCAGATGTGGCATGGGCCTCAGTGCACTCCTGAGACTGTGCAGGTTCAAATGGCTGTAATACTCAAGTGTCTCAGCTTAACATCAGTCTTGGTGGCCAAGGGAGTGCCTTCATTAATACTACCATCCACTAACCTTAGGCAGTAAGCATTGTGCAAGACTCTATTCATTGGGGCAGGAGAGGGTATTGTGTACGAGGTTTTACCTTGGAACTTAGTAGCTGGCAGGTGAAACCTAACACTGGGAAGATCCTAATAGCTGTATTAGGCCTATATATAGACAGAACAGGATATCTAGTGCATGTCAGTGCCACAGGGAGTCATGTGACCCCAGTAGATTGGACTTCTATTTAACTTCTATTCCAACTTGTGGTTGGTTGTAACCATTGAGGCCACACATGACTTCACTTCAGCAATAGGCAGTACATAGCAGTGTGGACTTTGATCCAACCCTAGTGTTGTGCTGGACTTGGCAAACTGTGGGTTCAGAGTGTGACACAGCTCAGCAGCATGGGTGGCCACAGGTGTGACATAGTGGTCTTGCAGTGCCTGACTATAGGCCAGTAACTGAGAAAGAGGCATTTGTGCCTGCACCAGCCCCAGAGAAAGGCTTGTGGGGACAGACTGCTCTTTCTAGGTACTCTCCTAATTGACTCAGAACACAGCAATAGTGTTTTAGAGAAAAACATGGGCTTGGATTGCCCTCCAGGACTGAAACTGTGATAATTCTCCAATAGCAGACTTCTGGCAGATCTGAATCTGAGCCTCATTCAGTGCTGATGTAGTGGAAGTGGCTACAGGTTCAGAGAAGATAAGCAGCCTGCTTAGAATTTCTATAAAGGCAGGCACAAACAAAACCACATTGAAGACTGGCATAAATAATTCATCTCTCAGTGCCCAGATGAGGTCAGATGTCAACATCAAAAACTTTCAGGAAACCATGACTGCACACAATAGTCAAAGCAAGTACCTGAAACTGACCAGATAATAATCAGTATGAGAAAACTATCAGAGAATTTAACACAGCAGTTTTAAAGAAGTTCAATGAGCTTGAAGAGAACACAGAGAAATGTTTTAACATACCTTAATTTAAAAAGAAAGAACAAAGAGAAAGAAGCCATTTAAACAAATAAAACAGAAATTCTTGAACTGAAAATACACTCAGCAAAATTGAAAGCATGATAGAAGGCATCAATAGCAGGATAAATTAATCAAAAGAATCAGTGAGCTCAAAAGACAGTTATTTGAAAATATACAGTTGGAGGAGAAAAATATAAAGGAATGAATACGAATGAAGAAAGTTCATGGGAACTTTGGAACAGTATTAAAAAAAAAAAAACAAATATTTGGGTTATTGGCAGTTCAAGAAGGACTTAAGAAGGTCAAAAAGGTAGAAAATTTATTCAAAGAAATAAAAGGAATTGTCCCAAACCTAGGAAAGGAACAAGTATCCAGGCATAGGAAAGTCAACGGTTACCAGTCAAATTTAACTCAACTAAGTCTACACCAGATATCTTTTAATCAAACTCTCAAAGATGAAAAACAAAAAGACTATTATAAAGACTGAAACAAACAAAAAAACAAAAAAAAAATCCAACTACACACAGGGTTGCCCTAATTTGCCTGATAGCAGACTTGTTCAGCAGAGACCTTATAGGTCAGAAGATAATGCTATGAAGTGTTCACAGTCCTAAAAGAAAACAAACAAACAAACAAAAAGTGTCAACTGAGAATATGGTACCCAGTAAAACTATCCTTTTAAATAAAGAAGAGATTAAAAAATTAAAAATCAGTAGAAATAAAGGAGAGATAAAAACATGCAGGCCCAAATAAAAGGTGAAAGAATATATTACCACCAGACCTGTTCTACAAGAAATGCTACAGGAAATTCTTCCAACTGAAAGAAACATGTTAATGAATAAGAAAATATTGGTATAAAATTCACTGGGTAGAGTAATTACACAAAGAAATTCTGAATGCTCTAATATTGCAAGCATGGTGCATAAACATCATTCTTTAGGATGAAAATTTAAAAACAACACAATTAAAAATAACTATAATAATATGTTAACACATGTTAATGGGTCTAGATAGCAAAAATTCAAAACATAGGGAAGAGTGGAGAGCATATTAAGTTCTCTCTTGTTCTTTATCCATTCAGTCACTCTAGGTCTTTGATCAGAGAATTTAATGAATTCACATTCAAGGTAATATTTTCTCTTGTCCTTTTGTTTGTATGTAATATTTTCTCTTTTTTAGTGTTTGTAGGTAATATTTTTTTCTTATTATTTCACTTGTATGTTTGATTTTGTTCTTGTTTTTATAATCGTTTGAAGTTATAATCATTTCAAAATAGCTTGTTATAATTGAAGTGTTTTTTGTAATGCTCATGACAGCCACAAAGCAAAATCTGTAATAGACAAACCAGAAATAACAAGCAAGGAATCAAAACACACTACTTGAGATGCCATGGCTGCAGATACCACTGCCATCACTCAGAGTCTTTTCTCTGGGTACAGCTGCTGCCTACACTGTTGCTGCCAAGGGTGCCACTGCTGCTGACACTGCTGCCACAATGCCCGGAGGTTGCTTGGAGTCCTTCTCTCTGGGTGCCACTGCAGCAACAACCTGCCACTGCCACCACTATAGTACCCCCCACCTGCTGCCAACGCTGCTGACCCCTGCCACTACTGCTTCTGTCACCACCCAGAGGTCCACCCACTACAAGGGAGATTCCAGCTTTGGTTGCACATGACTGCATCCATCGTGGGATGCCATCTAGGAACTGGGGGCGTGGGGTACCAGCAGGATTGCTGGTACCATCTTCTTGGGATGCAGCTGCCCCTGACTGGGCAGGACCAGGAGGTTCAGTGTCAGGGTGCCTATGGGTTTGGCTGTGCCTGGGGTCTTCTTCCTGGAAGTGCTAGTGGCCACCATCCAGATGCTGTTTCTCAGGACTACTCATCCATGGTGATCTCTCTCCAAATTCTGTGAACATTGAGATCTTGGAACTGTAACGTGGTCAAACCTGGGATACCTGAAGTCCACGTCGTTGGGATAGTGACTAGGACTGCCAGGGCTGGTCTGGTTCAGCGAATTCTGTGGGAATCCTCTGAGCTGAGAAAGTTGCACACCAACAGAGTCAATTGTTCAATTTTCCATCAAGATTTATTTTATTTTTATTTTTTTCTTCTCTAATATCTCTCCACCATATTTGGAAGAAGGTATTTTTCATGCATCAGTTTGTTGAGGATGGTGATATATGCATGGTTTTTTGCATTTCTGTTGTTTATTCTTCCATTTTTATTTTATTTTATTGTCTTTCTAAGTATTCTTCCTCTCAGTGGTCTGTTTTCCTGGATTCCCTTTCTACCTTTTCTCTACCTAACAACTAATCTCTGTTGGTTCCTCTTCCAGTCTTCCTGTGGATTTTTACTTCTAGCTTCTCTCTTCCTCCTTCATGAACATTACCTCTTACGCTCTTTCTGTTCTATCTTTGTCCACCACTTGAAATTATAAACAAAATTTCTGTTATATTGTAGACAGTGATTGAACTCATCATTTCTGTTTATAGCAAGAAAGCAGTATATGGCTAGTGGGAGATATTAGATATAAGGTTATATATCATTTACACTGGGTGCTGTTGACATTGGTCTCCCTCTTAAAGATGAGGTACTGAAAACAATATAAGTCCACAGTGTAAAATCTGTACTGCCTCAGATTCATCTAATTATATGGGAAAAGAAACAAGCAAAAATAAGGGACCAAAGTGCTCCAAACAAACCAAGATGCCCTGATAAGAGAATCCACTGATAACACAGTAGAAGAAATGTCTGAGAACAAATTTGAATGTACATAGTTAAACTGATCTGAAAAGTAAAGGATGGTATAAAGAGTGAAATCAAAGAAAAAATACAGGAAGTGAAAGATCACTTCAATAAAGAGAAATTCTGGAAAAAAAACAAAAGCAGAAATTATCAAAAGGAAGGAATTAATAAACCAAATTATAAATTCAATGAAAAGCATCACTAACAGACAACACCATTGGGAAGATAGAACCTCAGGCAAAGAAGGCAAAATATGTAATCTTGAAATTAAATTTGACCATACAGAGAAGATTGTAAGGATCCATGAACAGAACTTCCAAGAATTATGGGATAACATGAAAAGATTAAATTTAAGAGTTATTGGGATAGATATAGGAGCAGAGATACAAACCAAAGGAATGCACAAATTTTTCAATGATATAATATCATAAAATTTCCCAAATATAAAGAATGAAAGGGAAAATCAAATACAAGAGCCTTCCAGGATCCCAAGTGTACAAAATTACAGCAGACTCACACCAAAACACATCATAATGAGAATTACTAAAATACAAAATAAGGATAAAATCTTAAAGGCTGTAAGAAAAAAAAAATCAAATTATGTGTAAGGGGAAACCAATTCAGATCTCAACTGATTTTTCAACCCAGACCCTCAAAACTAGGTTGTCATAGAACAACATTTTTCAAGTTCTGAAAGAAAAACGGATTCCAACCAAGAATTTTATATCCAGTAAAACCAAGTTTCAGATTTGAAGATGAAATAAACACCTTCTATGATAAACAAAAGCTAAAAGAATAGCCTGCACTATAGAACAGTCTCAACAAAATATTCCATGAGGATGAAGTGGAAAAAAAAAAAAAAACTGAAAAGCAGCAAAGGGAGGAACTATACTAAAGAAACAGTCAATCAAGGCAGAAACTAAATAAAAAACCAGAAAGAAACCAAAATGATGGGAATACAAATCATAACCCAATTATAACCTTGAATGTTAATGGCCGAAACGCATCAATCAAAAGACATAGACTGGCAGATTGGATTAAGAAACAATATGTTGTCTCCAAAAGACTCATCTCATAGGCAAAGACATCCATAGACCAAAAGCAAAAGGATGGGAAAAAACATATCACTAATATGAATTGCATAAACATGCAGGGGTGTCCATTCTCATATCAGGTACAGTGAACTTAAGCCAAAGGTAATCAGAAGGGACAAAGAAGGATGTTTCATACAATGAAGGGTATTATTCATCAGCAAGACATAATGATTGTGAATATTTCTACCCCAAACAATGGAGCATCTATATACATCAAACAAACCCTTCTCAATTTCAAGAATCAAATAGATCACAACACAATAATACTGGATGACTTTAAAACACCTCTCATTACTGGACCGATGTTCCAAACAAAAACTAAATAAAGAAACTACAGAACTAAATAATACAATCAATAATTTAGACTTAACAGACATATATAGAATATTTTAACCATCAATGAGTGAATATATCTTTTTCTCAGTAGTGCATGGATCCTTCTCTAAAATAGACCACATTTTATGCCACAAAGCAACAATTAGTAAATATAAAAAAATGGAGATAATACTCTGCATTCTATCAGAACATAATGGAAATCAAAGATAAAATAAAAAAATAGAAGCTACTGTAACTCATGGAGACTAAATAATATATGATTGAATGATGAATGGATAGTAGAAGAAATCAAGGAAAAATTTAAAAAATATGTATACAATACTGATACAACATTCCAAAATCTCTGGGAGACTCTGAAGGTAGTACTAAGAGAAATGTTTATTGCATTGAGCTCATACATTAAAGAATAAAAAGTCAACAAATAAACATTATATTACATCTCAAAGCCCTAGAAATAGAAGAACAATTCAACATCAAATAAAGTAGAAGACAGGAAATAATTAAAATCAGATCTAAAATCAATGAAATTGAAACAAAAGAAACAACTGAAAAAAATCAACAACAAAAAAGTTGGTTCTTTGAAAAAAATCAATAATACTGATAAACTCTTAGCCTCAATAATGAAGAGAAAAAGAGAAAAAACACAAATTACTAAAACACATGATGAAAAAGAAATATCACAACGGACACAACTGAAATACAGAAGATAATTTGACTCTATTTTGAAAATTTCTATTCCAATAAAATAGAAAATATTGAAAACTTTGACAAATTTTTAGAAACATATGACCCATCTAAATGGAATCAAGAGGTTATACATGACTTCAATGAAACAATTTCAAGTAATGAAGTAGAAAATGCCATCAAAAGCCTACCTATTAAGAAAAATCCAAAACCAGACAGATTCTCAGCTGAGTTCTACAAGACCTTCAAAGAAGAATTAACACCAATACGCTTCAAATTATTTCATGAAATAGAAAAGAAGGAAACACTTCCAAACTCATTCTATAAGGCTAATATCACTCTGATATCAAAGCCAGACAAAGACACATCAAGGAAAGAAAACTTCAGACCAATATCCCTAATGAACATAGATGAAAAAATTCTCAATAAAATTCTGGCAAATTGAATACAAAAACCTATTAAAAAGACATGCACCATGATCAAGAGGAGATCATTCCAGGTTGCAGGGTTTGTTCAACATACAGAAATCAATAAATGCAATTCATCATATTAATAGACTTAAAAACAAGAATCATATGATCTCCTCAACAGATGCAGAAAAAGCATTTGACAAAATACAGCACCCCTTCATTTTCAAAACACTAGAAAAACTAGAGATCGTAGGAACATACCTCGACATCATAAAAGCTATATATGCTAAGCCAAAGGCCAACATCATTCTAAATGGAAAAAAAAAAAAGAAAGTATTCCCTTTAAAAGCTGGAAAATGACAAGGATGCCCTCTTTCACCACTTATATTCAACATAATCCTTGACAATGTAGCCAGAACAATTAGACAGAAGAAATAAATTAAAAGTATATGAATAGGTAAAGAAGAGCTCAAACTATCGCTATTTGCCGAGGACATGTTTCTCTATTTAGAAGATTCAAAAAATTCCACCAAAAACTTCTAGAACTAATAAATGAATTCAGCAAAGTAGGATATAAAATCAATAACAATAAATCAAACGCATTCCTATACATCAGTAATGAATGCACTGAAAGAGAAATTAAGAAAACTACCCTATTCACAGTAGCCTCAAAAAAAGAAAATACTTGGGAATCAATCTAACAAAAAAGGTGAAAGACCTCTATGATGTTAACCTGTATAGAACACCAAAGAAAGAAATTGAAGAAGACCTTAAAAGACCTCCCATGCTCATGAATATGCAGAATTAATATTGTCAAAATGACCACACTACCAAAAGTGTTATACAAATTTAATGCAATTTCTATTAAAATTCCATTGACATGTTTCATAGAAATAAAAAAAAACAATCATGAAATTCATTTAAAAAAATAAGACACACAGAATAGTCAAAGCAATCCTTAGCAAGAAAAGTGAAGCAGGAGGCATCATAATACCAGACCTTAAACTATACTACAGAGCTAAGTAATAAAAACAGCATGGTACTGGCACCAAAACAGACATGTAGACCAATGGTACAGAAGAGAAGAAACAGAGAAAAACCCACATAAATACAGTTGTCTCATACTAGACAAAGTTACCAAAAATATTCACTGAAGAAAAGATAACCTATTCAATAAATGGTTGAATTTGTTGAAAAGACAGCCTTTTCACCAAATGGAAAAAAATGGAAAGCCTGTGTAAAAAAAAAGAAATTAAAACTTTATCTCTCACCCTGCATGAAACCCAACTCAAGGTGGATCAAATACTTAGGCATTATAACAGAGACCCTGTGACTACTAGAAGAAAAAGTAGGCCTAGGATCTGATTTCTATAACAAGACCCCTAAAGCATAAGAAGTAAAATCAAGAATCACTAAATGGGATGAATTCAAACTAAAAAGCTTCTTCTCCACCAAAGAAACAATTAATAACGTGAAGAGTGGGCCTACGGATTGGGAGAAAATCTTTACCACATGTACCTCAGAGAAAGCATTAATCTCTAGGATATATAAAGGACTCAAAAAACTTAACACCAAAAATACAAATAACCCAATCAATAAATGGGCTAAGGAACTGAACAGACACTTCACAGAAGAAAAATACAATTGATCAACAAATATATGAAAAAGTGTTCAACATCTCTAGTAATTAGAGAAATGTAAGTCAAAACTACCCTAAGATTGCATCCCACTCCAATCAGAATGGCAATTATCAAGAATACAAGTATCAATAAAGGTTGGCAAGGATGTGGGCAAAGAGGTACACTCATCCATTGCTGGTATAAATGCAAATTGGTGCAACTGTTATGGAAAGCAGTATGGAGATTCCTCAGAAAACTTTGAATGGAACCTCCCTTTGATCCCATTCCTTGGACTATACCCAAGGACTTAAAATCAGCATACTACAGTGACACAGCCATCTCAATGTTACAGCAGTTCAACTGACAATAGTTAAACTATGGAACCAACCTAGGTGTCCTTTAACAGATAAATGGATAAAGAAAATGTGGTGTGTGTGTGTGTGTGTGTGTGTGTGTGTGTGTGTGTGTGTATACATACAGATAATGGGATATTACTCAACTTTTAAGAAGAATGAATTATGGCATTTTCCAGCAAATGATGGAGTTGAAGAATTTCATGCTAAGTGAAATGAGCCAATCCCAGAAGACCAAAGGCCAAATGTTTTCTCTGATATGGGAATGCTAATTCACATTAAGGGGGGGTTGGGAAGCATAGAGTTACTTTAGATTAGATAGAGGGGAGGGAAGGGAAGGGAAGGGGTATGTGAGTAGGAAAGATAGTAGAGTGAAACAGACATTATTACCTCATGTACATACATAACTACATGACCGATATGATCCTACAACATGTATAGTCAGAAAATGAGTAATTATACTCCATTTATGTATGATTTATCGAAATGCATAAATACATCATACTGTCATGTATAATTAATTAGAACAAATAAAAACAAATTTTAAAAATAAACACACTACTTGAGAAAATCACTTAACCATAAAAGAAGACTGTATGGGAGGGAGATGGAAAGAAAGGAACTATAACAAAACTGAAAAACAACTTATATAATGGCTGTAGTGAAAACTTACCTACCAATAATTACCTTGAATGCAAATGGACTAACTTATCCAATCAAAAATTAGAGTAAATAAATGGATTAAAAAGGAAAGACCCAATTATATGTTGCTTACAAGAAACTCCCTTCTCCTCTAAGGACACACATAGAACTAAAATAAAGTGATGGACTAAGATCCATGCAAATGGAATTCAAAGAAAGCAGTAGTAGTCATACTAATATCAGATAAAACAGGCTTCAATTCCAAAGCAGTAAAGAGCCAAGGAATGTCATTACATAGTAATAAGGAGGTCAATTCAGTAAGAGGTAATAACAGTCCTACTCATATATGCATCCAGTATCAGTACTCAAATATATCAAGCAAATATTAATGGATCTGAAAGGGAAATAGACTATAGTACAATAATAGTAGGAGATTTTAACATACCGCTTTCAGCAACAGAAAAAACTTTGGAAACTACAAATACATGAAATAAAGAACTCACTCCTGAAAATACAATGAATGAAGAAAGACATTGAGAATGAAATTTTAAAATTCTTAAAACAAATGAAAATGGAAACATGGTATACCAAAACCTATGGGATACAACAAAAGCAATACTAAGAGGGAAGTTTATAGCAATCCATGTCCACGTTTAAAAAGTAGAAAGATCTCAAATGAACAACTTATCACTGTAATTTGAGGAACTAGAAAAACAAGAATAAAGCAAGTCCAAAATGAATAATGGGAAGGAAATGATAAAGCTAAGTGCGTAAATAAATGCAGTGGAGAATTAAAAAAATACAAAAAAAATCGATGAAACAAAGAGCTGTTTCTTCAAAAACATAAACTTAATAGACAATTTCCTAGCTAAGCTGACTCAGAAAAAAGGAGAGAACCCTCAAGTAAGTAACATTAGAGATAAAAATGGAGAGAGATATCACCACATGTATTACAGAAATACAAAGAATTGTTAGAGATTATTATGAACAACTATGGACCAAAAAAACTGATAACCTAGAAGAATGGATGAATTCCTAGACACATACACCTTACCAAGACTGAATCATGGAGAAATAGAAAACCTGAACTGACTAATCACAAGTAATGAGATTGAATCAGTAATGAAAACTCCCCATCAAAGAAAAACCCAGAACCAGATGACTTCATTGCTTAATTATATCAAACTTTAAAGAACTAATACCAATTCTTCCTAAGTTACTCTAAAAACTAGAAGAAGACTTTCTTCCAAATATATTCTAAAGGTTGGGTGTGGTGGTTCATGCCTGTAATTCCAGCAGTTTGGGAGTCTAAGGCAGGAGGATCATGAGTTCAAAGCCAACCTCAGCAACTTAGCAAGGCTCTGAGTGATTCAGTGAAACCCTGTCTCTAAATAAAATATATAAAAGGGCTGAAGGTGTGGCTCAATGATTAAGTGCCTCTGAGGTCAATCTCTGGTACCAAAAAAAAAAAAAATCTAAATTGAGTCCAATATTACTCTGATGCCAAAACCATATAAAGACACACACATACACAGAAATTACTGGCCAGTATCTATGATGAACATAGATGCAAGAATATGCCACAAAATACTAGCACACTGAATTCATGATATACTACATCAATAAAATGAGAGATAAAACACATATAGTCATCTCAATACATACATTAAAGTCATTTGATAGGACTTAACATCCCTTCATGATCAAAACACTGAACAAATTAGTATATAAGGAAGGTGCCTCAATTTAATAAAGGTTATTTACAATAAAAACTAATATTATATTGTATGAGGGAAGGCAAAAAACTTTCTCTCTAAGCTCTGGAACAAGACAAGGATGTTTACACATGACATGATCTTACAGATAGAGAACCCCCCAAATCTACCCACTATTACGACTAATAAATCAATATTAAAAAGTCAATAGCATTGCTATATGCCAATAGCAAATTATCTGAAACAGAAATTTTCAAAAATCCTATTGGTAATAGCTACAAAAAATTAAATGCCTAGGAATTAATTTAGTCAGAATTGAAAGAACTCTCAAATGAAATTATAGAACATGGAGGAAAGAAATTTTAAAAAGACACAAAAATGTGGAAAATGTGGCACATTCACGGGATTGGATCAACATTGTTAAAATGTTCATATTACCCAAAGCGATTTATGGATTCAGAGTAATCCCTATCAAAATAATAATAGCATTCTCCACAGAAATAGGAAAAACAATTCTAAAGTTTATAAGGAACCATAAAAAAATAGTCAGTCATCTTGAGCATAAAGGTCAAAGCAGGAGGCATTACACTGCCTGACTTAAAACATACTAAAATGCGGTATTAATAGAAACAGCATGATATTGGCACGAAAAGACACACAGACCAAATAGCATAGCGAGCCCAGAAGTAAACCCATGAATCTATAGTCAACCAATTTTAGATGACTGTGGTAAGAATAAGTATCTTCAATAAATGGTGTTGGGAACACTGGATATCCAAATGCAGAAGAATTAAACTAGAGCTCTCACCAGTTACAAGGACCAACTTGAAATGAAGGAAAGACTTAAATGTGAAACATAAAACTAATAGAAAAAAATAGGGGAAATGCTTCAGGACAGTGAAATGTGTAAGGACTTTTTTTTTCTGAAAAGCACAGGAAACAGACAAGTAGGATTACATGAAAGTAAAAATCCACACAACACAAGAATGGAACAAATACTGGCAAGGTATACACCTGACAGGGACTGATATTCAGAATACATAAGGAATTTCAAAAACTTAATAGCAAAAAAAAAAAAAAGGAAGGGAAAAAGAAAAAGATAACCCCAAATAACCCAATTTAAAAATGGCAACAGATTTAAACACCTTTCTCAAAATAAGACACAAATGGCCAATAGGTACATAAAAAGGGTTCAACATCACTGATCATCAGGGAAATTCAAATCAAAACCACACTGAGATATTGTCTCATCCTAATAAGAAAGCCACTATTAAAAAAACTAAAGATAGCAAGTGCTGGTAAGAATGTGGAGAAAAGGGTACCCCTGTATGCTCTTGGTGGGAAGGTAAATTAGCACAGTCATTATGGGAAATTACAGTATAGTTCCTCAATGAACTAAACCAACCACTAACATATAATTCCACAATTCCACTATATCCAAAAGCACTGACATCAGTGTGTCAAGGAGACATACTGATGTTAATTACAGAACTATTCACAATAGTCAGGAAATGCAAGCAACGTAGTTATCTATCAGTTGATAAATAGATTAAGAAAATATGGTACATATGCCCAGCAAAATACTATGCAGCCATAAAAAAGAATGAAATCCTGTTATTTACATGAAGATCATTGTATTAAGTGAAATAAACTATGCACAGAAAGATAAGTACCATATGTTCTCACTTAGGTATAGAATCTAAAAGTTGATCTTATGGAAGTTGAGAGTAAGAATTGGGGTTACCAGGGGATGGGAGAAGGATGGAGGTTGATCAATAGGTTCTAAGTTACACATAGGGGCAAGAAGGTCTCATGCTATGACACAGCAGAGGGGACCATAGAAAACAATTATGTACCATACCTTCCAAAAAGCCAGGAGGAAGAAATTTGGAAGTTTTTACCATAAGAGTATAAATGTTTGCAGAAATAAATATGTCTAACCTGACTTCAATGTTGTATACTGTATATATGAACTTAAACATTATATGGCATCCCATTATTATGTACAATGTTTATGTATCAGTTTAAAATAATCTATTATTATTATTATTATCATTATTATTTACTGTACTGGGGATCAAACCCAGGGCCTCAAGCATGCCAGGCAAGTACTCTACCACTGAGTTATACTCCTAGTCCTTTAAAAATTGTATATACACACATGCACACACATACATAAAATATATGTATGTATATACATGTATATACATATATGTATATATACATAGATAGATAATAGATAGATAGATAGATATAGATGTTTTTTACTACCAGTGATTGAACCCAAGGGTACTTCACCACTGAGCCACATTCCCAGCCCCTTTCATTTTTTATTTTGAGACAGGGTCTCACTAGGTTGCTTATAGCTTTGCTATGTTGTTGAGGTTGGCTTTGAACTTGTGATCCTCCTGCCTCAGCGCCTCCCAGCTACTGGGATTATAGGCATGTACCACCACACGGAGCTTATAAATAAATTTTTTTAAAAGCATGTTTTTCAAGGTGAATTTCTGAAAGTTTATGGTTCTGTGGATGGAACTCCTATGGACAGTAAAATGCCAAAGTAGATTAGTGGTGGTGAATGGCTCAGTGGTGACAGCGTAAGGACTAGGCAATGCCAACACACAGGCTTCCTTCTTACATGAGTAAACTGTCCTAAGTGAAAACAGACGCTGCAGCAATATTAAACAGAAGCAGCTCGAGGAGGTACTATGGCTGTACACGTTGTATTTGCAGTTACGAGACCCTTTCTTCACATAAGACAACTGGATAAATATAGCTATGAGGTGGGGGGAATTTTAAAATGGTGATAAAAAGAATAGGTCTGGTTTAGTGAGGGAGGAAAACGTGGAACAATAAAAATGTAACAGAAGCTACTAAAGAGAAGTAATAGTTATTTATGACATGTGAAGATGAAGTGAAAATTAGGCCCAAGCCAAAATATCTACTCTACACAGCTCTCTACTGATAAAGGGAGCCTGTACCTATGAGGGATCAACATCAGCAGATGTACACAACCCAGGATGCACTCACAAGAAACAGGGATTTTTACAGCTTGCATGAAAATTTCAAGAGGATACAATCAATCTTGTTTTAGATAATGTAGAATAATGGTAGTACAAAGGAAAGTTGACAATGGTAATTAATCAAATAGGAAAAGGCTTCCTTAGATCCAAGACTTTGAACCTAACCCCAGTCAGCAATAAGCTTCCAAAAAGGCTTGTTTAGTTTTATTCAAAGCACATTCTGTGCTTTTAGAGTGAAGCACCAAACAAATTACATAAACTTCTTGTGTTCATGGAGCCTCCTTTCCAGCTCAGGAGGGGAAAATATAGTAAATAAATGTTTCAGGTACTAAAAGTACCATAAGAATAAATAGGCTGTGTAGGGGGATAGAGAGTAATGGGGTAGCACTGTATACCTGTTGCTAATTTAATATTCACAGTAATACTCTGAAGCAAATAAATAGTATTTATTGAGTCTTCTCTTAAAATGAGAGAACTCAAGCTCAGTGATGACTACGGAAAAGTCAATCCAGGACTGAGTCCCAGACTTTGCAACTCAGCCTTGTCCTCATTTTATTATATGATCTTCCTCCCATCTGGGGAAATTATGCTTGTTTGAGGAGCTTTTCTTAGGGAAGCCAAATGTGGGGGAAGCCAGAAAGAAATGTAGGCAACTACTTTTTAAAAATGCTATATAACAAAAACAAAAACAACTTAAGCAATCATAAATTCTCACTAATTAAGATTATGTTGAATATTACTCATAATTGCAGAAATAACTATGCCAATGCACTCTTCTATCCATTAGTGTTCCAACTTTTCATCTATATTCTAAAGATCACTCTATGCTTAATAACATGCTCTCTCTTTTTCCTCATCCTATTTTAATACAATAGAGCAAAAACACTTCTCATTAACATAATAAACTCATTTGCAATTTATTTTTTGAACTTATAAAATCTTTTTATAACTTTAACATATCCCATTTCTCACAATTTTCATTGGTCTCTAAAATGAACCACACACATTTTTTGCTATTAAGTGAACTTCAACAGGTAGAGACGCTGATGTAAGTTAAGTAGGTATTGAAAGTTTGAAGCACACCACCAAGACAGAAGTCCTTCAATTCTAAATCCTTAACATCTTAAGCATCATGGAACCTATATAAGCTAAGTTCTTAAAGGAAGGAATATTATAATCATCCTCGAAAAGGTGCTTCCAAATGCATGTTGAGAAGTTTCCTTCAGTATTGGTAGCTTGCTTTAAAGGTCACTCCTTTTCCTATTCTGCTTAGTTGTGTTTTGTGTTTTATCATGTACATCCTAGTACCTGTGTTTATACTTGCAATTTCAAACATGGTCAGAAATGAAATTTTCTGGAAGGACACTGATGCCTTTGCATTGGTAACATCAAATCTCATGTCTGGTCAGGAGCATCCAATTGGCTGAGCTTGAGTGCATAAAGCAACCTAGGAAGTAAGAAAGAAGAGGGACTATCTGGCCATCTTAAGCTTCTATGACAAGAAGTACAACTTTAATTGCCAACTCTCAATGGGAAATTCTACAAAGGTTGAACATCATTGAAGAAAAAAATTTCAACCCTAGCAAATATCTACTGTAGCGTGTATTTTTCTCAAAACTCTTGAATTCGCAGGAAACAGTAATCTTACCCACTGTGCTTAGTGCAATACTTGGCACATATACGAGTTCAATAAATACTTAATTAGTCTCATCACATTACTCAGGTCTAAACTCTGTAGGGCCAAGGAGCCCATGTCTTAGTTGCCTCACCGTTCACTGACAAGTACCAAGTTATTTCTGTTCTTTTCTCTCTCCTGCAACCACTGATCCTGTCTCCTTTCACATCTTGCCTTCTGTCCCAGTTCATCTTCCCATCTAACCCCAGAGTGGTTTTCCTAAAAAGTCAATCAGGAATTATCTATTGACTCCGGTCTGAGGCTGTGTCCCTCAGGGACAAGAAAGGATCTTGTACCCAGTGCCTTAACTCCAACCACAGCAGTCTCTTGAGAGCAGCGCACACATGTGGCTTCATCCTTCCTTCCCCAATGCCACCTTCTATCTCCATGGCTCCTCTTCTTCCCTTCCCACCAACCCTCCCCATTCCACATTCCCTTTAAGATCAGCAAAGGCCCTGGTTTCCATAGCATCTTGAAGTCTACATGTAAATTTAAGGTTGCAGTTGCCTTGTTGCCATTGCTCCAGTTTAGAAAGATGGTTTTTCTAGATGTGTGAAAGAGAATTGTTGAAGAGTGGGAATTTGGATTAAGTATGTACAAATAGCAATAACTGAAAAATAGAATCCCCAGGGTACACTTGTGTTTGGAAAAAAAAAATGCCATTCTGCTGAATAATATATGACAGATGAGAAAAGAATAGGCTTTTAATCAAAGAGAGTGCCACTGTCCTTGTGGTGTCATTCTTACCTCACCTGCTCTATTCAGTCGGTATTACAAGGAAAAGAAAAGGTGGGTCCAGGCCAGAAGAGAGTTTGTGGTCAGGTGAACTCAGCAAAAATAGACAAGTTCCTTTACTATGTGTTGAAGCTTTTAATATACAAAAGCACCCCATGAGTCATCAGAAGGTGACCTCATATGCAGCATTTCACATACTTATTTGGCATTAAGTGTTTTGTGGACCTGGAGTTATGGCATAGGATTATAAGATCCTGAAAAGAAAATACAAAGAAAATTAGGCCAAAATCAATCACTCTTATCCTGACACCTATGATTTCATTACATGAAATAATTTGTCATAGAAACAAAAAGGGAGTACTAAAATATTATGAAGTAAGTTTTGTCCATCAAAAAACTTTAAAAATAAATAAAACCTTGTATAAAACCGGTCGGGATGAGGAACAGGCTTTTGATCTTTTTCTACAGTTTTATAACCAAGAATGCTGAGCCTGTCCTGCTATTTGACTCTCCCATCTCACTCACATATTAAATACCAGAAGAATATAAGTGCTGGAAATAGCAGTCAAATGGTAAAGAAATTATGACACCATTATCAGTTGAGCCAGTAACCAAGACCCCCACACTAGTTATCTCATAGCCTCTGGTGGAACACAGGGTCTAAACTCCTTACCCTCCCCTGTAAAATAGAGTCATGTATACCACAAGTGACAGAAACCAAGCTCAATCTGCCTTAAAGAAAAATAGGAAACGTGCAGGATGCCTAAATGGACATTCCACGTTGGTGCTTCCTGTAGCTATGTTTTGAGTTAGAATTTTGAAGTCACCACGATGTTTTTTTCTCCGTGCATACCAGCTGTACTTTGCCCTGTGAATGAGCATCATCCTTGGGAAGCTTCTTTCCAGCAAAAAGGCTGCACTGCCTCTTAGTATTTAACATTAGATTAAGGTTAGTCTTGAATTTGGAGGGGAGACTAACAGGCACTGCCTTCACTCTAGGCATAACCTGGTCAATCTGGGCATGAAGAAGTAGAAAGGAGGACCTTTCAGCATGCAATGATCCTGTCCAAATTCAAAGATACTGACTAGACAGATTAGCAGTATCTGTACCTTTGACAGGGGGCAGAGATGTGGTGGGGTGCAGGGGCAGGGCAAGAAGGATAAGCAGGTAGCCCACGGGGCCAGCCATGGAGTGGGGCAGACATTTCCCTTCCCCCAAATTTTGGATCATTTTCCTCTACTGAATTTTTTAAAAATTAAGAATAAAAACATCAACACTTTGAAATATTTTCTTTCATTTTCTCAAAGTATACAGTAAATGTTTCAAGGGTTTACATTTTATACAATGTGTCTTAATGAGTTTCATAAAATCAGATGTTAAACATATTTTCCTATTAAATATAATTTTCCACATGGAATTAACAAAATGACCCAAATCTAAGGGTCTCAATTTATGTAAAAATATTAGTTACTTAAAACAAATACCTACGACAAAGTTAACCTCTCTCATCCTCACGAATGTCACAGCATTCACATCACAAAGAATACACTTGGTCTTCAACCTTTACATATTGGAGGCAAAGCTGTTCTTATTTCATTGCTTTATATAAAAGAAGAGAATATTCATGCTGCATTGTACTTCAAAAAAAGAAGTCACCTGCCAGCATTTTGATAGCCTCAAGTAACACAGGTTATCATAAGAAAAGAGTTATGGAAACACACTTTCATTTTTTTTTTTCTGGCAAGGCAAGCAGAAACAATTCAAATTCTTCCCACTCTCATACTGCTGTATAAAAGCGAGAACATTTCACATGGCAAAAATTGTCATGTTTTTGTTAATACTGATGAATAAACTTATAGAAGATAATTAATGCCCTGGTCCTTAAACAGTAATGTACAAAATATGTACCATTTATTAGAAAAAAAAAAAAAAAAAAACAGGGCCAGTTTTCAAAAATCACAGACAAACATAGCTACAGAAAAGTCTAAGTTTGGAATTGCATCCTAGATTCACTCAGGGCTGCCAAAGAACACTTCTAGGAGCCCATGGAGAGTAAGCCAGTAGGGACAGGGAAAGGACCGCTTCTCTGCCAGCCCAGCCTCTCGCTTTATCTGATAACTGAACAGGAATTCACAGCCTAAGTGATAGCTCTGCTGCCTCTGCTAAAGCTCTCTTCCCCACCCTTATCTGCCCACCTCTACACACAAGTATCCAGCATTCCCTGAACTTCTGGTATTTTCTTCAGACTACTGGTATCATGGAAAATTCTAGAATTGCTAACTCTCCGAAATTTTGTGTAGTGTTAGTGAAAAAAATTAAATAAAGGAAGACTTTATTCAGGATCATCATGATAGGGAAAGGGACTACTGAAACCGGGTCCTCTAGTAGAGAGATGAGGCTCAATCCCCATAAAAGCATGCAAGGTGGGATTCACAGTCAAAGAGCAGGGTGGGGTCCATGGATGGAAAATTGCTAGGAGGAAACATCAGAGGCAAGGGAGTTCTCACTAAAAGGACCTAATAAGATTCTGAAGACATGCCAGGGTGATCAGACATCACTGGAGGATGAGGAGTATGATCAGAGAGTGAGCATGGGGAGTTCTTGCTCAACTGACTTAGTAGGATTCTAAATCTAAAACTAGATTTACAAGTTAAGTACATAGAAGGGTCTAGGAGAATATTCAGGAGACAAAAGCATGGCTAAGCAAACAATCTTTGTTAGTAAACAATACCAAACTTCCAGTTTTGTATTTGATTCTAGAGAAATGCTCTTTAGAGACATTCTCTGAACAGAGAGAACCTAAGAGATTCTGGAGAGGTCAGAGAGAGAGAAAGAATGTATTTAGGAAGCAAATGGGTTGTGACAAATCTTTTAGTTATTGTGAAGCACTTTAGCTCTTCCACTGATAGAACTTCTTTCCTGTTGTAGTCAGTTATAGAAACAATCAATTTTCACCCAGTTCAAAAGATGTGTAGGTGAAGATTTCTTTCTTCACTCATCACTAGGTTTGGGGCTGAAGCACTTTTAATAAATGCCAGATTAACAGGAGAAAAGAACACCAATTTATTTAATGTATAGGTCTACATGACACAGAGTCTTCACAAAGAAATGAAGACCCCAAGAAACAGGGGAACTCTTATGATTTTAATGCTTTGTTTTGACAAAGTGTGGACAGTTATGCAGAAATATGATTGGAGAGACCTGATCCAATGGTAGTAAACAGAGGGAAACAGCAAGTCTTGTTTGTCTAGATCCTTCTCTGTGTCCCTGTGTCTTTGGTCATAAGTATGTTCCTTGCCTTTAGGTCCAGGGTAAGTACCATTTACATGAGAATTTTAAGGCTTTCTTTTAGGGAAGGTCAGAAAATTATTTTCTGGGTTTTCTGGTCTGCTTCAGGAGAACAGAGTAGGAGATCAGAAAGTCCATTCTACTTCTATAGATTTCTGAAATGCCCAGGTGCTGCATTTGGGAGTAATATATCCTAAACCACATCAGATGCACAGTGCTCAGAAAAACTAGGAAGCAAAAGTGGTCAATTGTTTTAAAGACAAAAATCAAGAAAATTTAATTATTTTAAAAAGATAGTTCAGAATCATCTTTCAAATCCAAATTATAACAGGTTTTGTGCTGTAAAAATGATACCAAAGAGGGAAATTATGTAAAGACCAAACTTATTATTACCTCCAGAAATAACAAGCCCTTCTTCATTTTTCTAGTTTGTTAATGTCATTTGCAAGTCTGTCAAACATGTAGGGGAAGTGTCAGAACTGAAATGGCATCCTGGATATGTAGGGAAAACTGTTTCATTTCTTGCCTTTATAAGGGGTCGATTTGTTTAGGGGAAGCTATGAAACTAAACCTTTGTATGCAGTTTTGGGAATCAATCAAATTAGTATTCCTCAACACTCAGCTTATATTATATCTCTCAGTAAGCTCTTTTCTGACCAAACTTATGTAAAGCATCAGACTACTCATCAACTTCTTATTTCCTATCCTATAGCTTGTTTATTTCCTTTTGTCGAAAAAAAACAGGAGCTAGATGGCAGCAAAAATGTCAAAAAACAGATTTTATTTATGACTATTGAAATAAGAAGAATAGAGAACTCAGTGTAGAACAGGGCACAATTCTGAATATAGCATGGGAATGTGGGAACTCATAGCCCAGGAGTAGGGTGGGGACCAGAGGACAGAAAATTCCTCAGAGGAAACCTCAGAGGTAAGAAGGGATGCTTACTAAATATACCTAACAGGATTCTTGCTGAAGGCAGGCAATAATGGTTGGAGTACCCATCATGTATTAGCCCTTCCCCTTTGTCTCTGTTCACCTCAGACAGGGCCAATGACACCTGGGTCAAGGGGAGGAAAGAATAATTCAAGAGTGAGAAAGACTACTGCACAAGAATATTACAAACACATACATTTCTCTGTCTTGTTTTGGTTAACTTGATATTATTTCAGTTTCTTTAACTTAGTTCTATGACAATGAAAAAGAACAAGTGGTGATGACTAGAGAAAGGGACAATGGTGATGACTAGTCACAAGGACTCTGGTAATAATAATTTCACAGGAGACAATATTGAACCATCAAATATTTCAAATCCAACCTAAAGTTTATTAACCAAATCATAGCGAGGAGTTTAACATTTATCCAATAATATTATAAATATCTTCACCTAAGAATTTTTATAACATTCCTTTCAAACATGTATAAAAATGAATTGGAATTTGGGAACCTAAGTAGGTTTTATTAAAAAAATTAATACAATATAACAAAAAATTTTAAATGCTTATATTTATGCATTCCATTAGAAAGTATATGATTCCTGCTGGACACTATGACATATGTCTATAATCCCAGGTACTCAGGAAGCTGAGGCAGGAAGATCACAAGTTCAAGGTCAGCCTGGGAAATCTGGAGAAACCTTGTTTCAAAATAAAAGATAAAAAGGGTTGGAAGTGTAGCTCATTGTTAAGAAGTCCCTGGGTTCAATCTCTGGTAAAAAAGAAGGAAGGAAGGAAATAAATTATATAATTATTAACAAACCACAGGTATTACAAGCATTTTGTTAGGAGGAAAAATAGATTTTTAGTTGAGAAAAAATTTTCTTAATTCTGTCCTTTTACAAATATAATATGTTGGAATAAATAGCATCATCTAAATTACTATTCAAAATATAGCTTTAAACCCTGTTTGATATAGCTTAAAACAATAACTTTTATCCATTTGACATAAATACATATATTCAGACTTCAGGTCTGCTGAATGGAGTTATCCACTGACAAACTTGTAAGACATTTCTAAATAATCTGAAAATCAGGATTATTACTTCCTCTTTAAAAAATAAACAACTATGTAGAATCCATTTTGTTCTAAAAGCCTTAACAGAATTTTAGCATATGCCTTTTGCTGCTGATATCATGTTCATTCATGAAATCAATGGCTTATACCTATGTTACCAGTTTGTCAGACCCTGAAAAGAACAGGCAGAAATATTTACAAAGATAAAAAATACATATTTATTATAACAAACAATTTGATATGAAAAGAATTGTAAGGCATTGCCCAAACTTTTCTTTTTTTTAACCTGGTTTGGAATGTGTAGCCACGTGTTTTCTTCAGTGTTCATACCTTTCTGTCCAGTCCCATATCCTCTGACCTGACCTGTATCCTCGGGATACCTCAAGCATCTTGCCAGTGACAAGTTTCACCTTCCTCCCTTCTGTTCAAAGATCTCAGTTCTATCTTTCTCAAGTCGTATTTTCTTCTCAAGAATTATCTTTCCACAAACCTGTAGGTCACCCAACTTCACATCAGATCAAAGTCAATAAGTCTTTTGGTTTGGGAAGAAAAAAAAAGCCTAGATCTGGGTTCTGATTGCCATTGTCTCTTAAAGTGTTTGGTATTGATCAGTTTGTGCCACCTTTCTGGGTTTGTTTCCTCAAGGGAACCTGGGGGAATTAAGAAGTAGGACAGTCCTATAGTTTTCTATGCAGAAGCAGAGATCCACCGTGTATGTTGGCACAACAGCCAGCAAACCATCTCACCTGGAGGGACAGAGGAGGATGGAAGCATAATGAAATACAACGTTGGAAAGTGGAAAGACCAGAGAGAAGAAGGCCTAGACTGCTGAGCTGACAGCTACATACTTTATTCTATAAATAAATGGAATTCATTGAAGGTTTTACAAGAAGGGATGTTACTCATATGCTTTACTTGATTTTCAGAAAAGAGCTCTTGAATAAAGTATCCAAAAGGCCCACACAGTGGGATCATAACAGAGGTGAACTTTTGGTTAGAGTTGTGAAGTATATCAAAGTTCTAATTTTCCTCCCAACTAGTTCATACTTTCTGCTCTTGGGAACTCTGATTACCAAAACATCAACAGGACATGGGCACAGTTCTGATGGACAGAAACCTAGAGAAAAATGGCCATATTGCAAAAGTAAGAGGAGTCTAGCAGTTACTTTAAGCTATGAGGCCCACCAGACTAATACAGCAACTAGAGCTTAAAGTGCATGCATAGCTCATATCTATGGAAGGAGAAAGAAAAAGAAAACAAAGGAAGAAGGAAGAAAGAAAATGAAAGGGAGGAAAGGAAGTACACTGACAATATTAAAGATAAACACTGCCTCGCTACAGATTCTGTGGATATTAAAAGGATAATAAAAGAATTATAATAAGGGTATATTATTAACAACTTCATGCCAATAAATTTGCAACTTAAATGAAATGGGAAAATTCCTAAAAGCACAATGAGGACATTAAAAAAAGAACTAGATACCTCTATGTAAATTTAATTTTTTTTATTTTATAACTAAAATTCTTCCCCAAAAGAAAACTTTGGAATAGTTTCAATGGTGAATTTTGTCAAATATTTAAGAAACGTTCACTATTATTCACAAACTCTTTCAGAAAAAAAGAAAACTTCCCAATTTATTTAATTAAGGCAGAGGTACCCTGATTCCAAAACCAAGCAAAAAAAAAAGAGAACTATAGACCAGTATTCCTTGTGAGCATAAACATAAAATTAGAAAAAAAATAGAAATCTAATTGAGCACTATGTAAAAAATAATCATCATATATGATAACCAAAAAGGTATTTATGCCAGGAATGCAAGGCCGAGTTAATATCTGAAAGTCATTAAATGCAATTCGCTGTATTACTTGAAAAAAAGAGAGAAAAATGCAATTATTTCAATAGATTCAGTGAAAGAATTTAACAAAATAGGCCACCATTTCATGTAAAAAAAAAAACTCAGAAAACTAGAACTAAAAAGGAATATACTTAACCTGATTGTGCTTCTTTGAAAAATGTACAGCTAACATGAAATTGAATGGTGTAAAGTTCAGTGCTTTCTAGCAATATAAATGTTTGGTTTAATTCTACTCTCTGCCAACCATTATTACAGGCATATGTATTTTACCATAAACAACAAGATATTCCTGCTTTTTAAGAACTTAAGAGTTTAGTGAAGGAGATAAAATTTCAGAGAAAGCATGATAAATGTCATGCCGTTGGTCAATACAGGGTGATCTCTGTAAGTCATGGTGAAAGGGTACCTAACCCAGTGTTCTAATCCAAGAAAGCTTTAGAAGTGGATTTCCCTCAAGTGAGACCTCAGGATGGGGAGAAGTTGGCCTCATGAAGCAAGGGGAGATGCAGGAGAGAGTGTGACTACTCAGAGAACCACAGGTAGGTAATGTAAATGAATCTATTTGCAGAATGAAGAGACTCTATTGTGTGATACAACACTCAGAATAAAAGGCTGTGCACATGGCACATTAGTCTCAATCAAATGGGAGATGACATTTGACTTCACATTTTTACAGATACTAAGACTATTTTGATACGGTAATTTGTTTTTCATGAGTTACCTTGTCTGTGTTCTAAGTGATTTTTGTACTTGAGTGCTGCATGTAGGTGGAATAACATTTCAAATAGTTAAAATTATATATACTTATCTAAAAAACAGAGGGTAGGCAAATGACAATCTTCACAATTTAGTGAACTAAATTTTCTAAGTGGCAACATGGAACTCATCTTGCCCTAGTGACCAATACATTTATATCCAGAGCAAAAGTATTCTCCAAAACCAACAGCAATGATCCTTCGTCACAGGGCTTTGGAACATAAAAAAAAAAAAAAAAAAAAAAAAAAAAAATATATATATATATATATATATATATATATATATATATATATATGAGATACACTTCAAGAACACTCATTTAACCAAAGAGCTAAAATATCACAAAGGTAATACATGTCAGGAAGACGAAGGAAGCTTTCCCTGGGTCTTCCACAGAACCGTTCTCACAAACATTATAAGTCCTGAGGACATTTTCATACATGGTTAAATCAATGACTATTATTACAGGAAACCCAATTTGAATAAAGCAAAAACAAAGACTCCTTTAATCTGAATTATGACATCTCAAATCTGGGCTAAAATGAGAAGCTTTAGAGTGTAGGATGGAAAATAAGGCAAATATGTACTCTTTCTTTTCCAAAACACGCCAGCACAATTCCTTATATACATTAAGGTGCTGTTCACTGCTCACTATGTTATTATACTGCACCCCAAGAAGAAAATTCTTAGGTTGTCATTTGCTTCTTTTTTAAGAAAAAAAAAAAGTTGAAAACTTTTTCCAACAGGAAAGAAATTATCACACTGTTCAGTGATCCAACTCTTCAGTGAATGTCAACAAGAAAGTCAGCGGCTCAGCAATAGTGGCAAAAAGAGTTTCATGAGACATTCTTCCTCTAAAACTTTATTTTAAAACCCACTTAGGAACTGAGAGAAACTTCTTTAAATATAAAACCTACCTTTAATATCCAGACCCCTAAGCTTCCCCAATAGTAAAATGCAACTATAAAAATTAAATTTGATAGCAACATTTGTTTAATGTGTATATTTTATGTATCTGGTTTGTGTTACCTGATAATAAGCATATTGAGTAAATATGTACTTGGGTCTAGGTGTTTTATTATCATGGAAGTTTTACTTTCACTTCATGTAAGGTTCTGAGTGAGGAAAATATCCTTGAAGTACACAGTTATCAAAAGAAAGGACCAATGTGAATGCCTCAGGCATAATACCAGCAGTAAGACAGACTACTCAGTCCCTAAAGGGATGAGAAGTAAATTTGTTGAAGGAAGCCAAAGGCTACCCTAGGAATGGTCAGAACATGGACTTTGAGGGTGGGGGCTGCCAAAATCTACTAGAATTACACCTTGGCTTCATACATGACTAGTCATGTGACCTTTAGCAAGCCACTTCACCTCTTTGAAACTTGGTTTCTTTAATCAGTATATGAGTCTTCCTAATTTTAAGGATCTTCTGAGAATGAAATGAGATTAGTCAGAGCGCACAGTAGGTGCTTTATTGGATTAGTTCTCTTGGTGATAGAGAGAGGTTCTACAGTTGAGTTGCTAATTTTCCTCAGTGATACAGGAAAAAGAAAATACAGAATATAAGGGCAATTTTACTTATACACACCCTCAAGGGTCTCCTACTTTCCTCTTTTTTGTCCCCATATTTTTGGTGCATTATCATTATACATACTGGTGGGATTCATTGTTACATATTTGTACATGCACATGATATAACAGCACAATTTGGTCGATGTCATTCCCCAGTATTTCCCCTTTCCTCCCCCTCCTTCCTTCCCTTTCTTTTATTTTTTCCTCTCTACCTTCCACATATGAGAAGAAAAACATAGGGTCTTTGACTTTCTGAATTTGGCTTATTTCATTTAACATAATGGTCTCAAGTTACAACCATTTTCTTGAAAGTGACATTATTTCTTCTTTATTGCTGAATGAAACTCCATTGTGTATATGTGCCACGTTCTCTTTATACATTCATTGTTGATGGACACCTAAACTGATTTTATAATTTGACTATTGTGAATTGTGTTGCTATAAACACAGGTGTATGTGTATCACTGTAGTACAGTGAATTTACTTCTTTAGGATAAACCCCAAGGAGTACAATAGCTGGGTCATATGATGGTTCCTTGCCTAGTCTTTTGAGGAACTTCCATACTAATTCCCATAGTAGTTGTACTAATGTACAGTTCTACCAACAGGGCAAAAGTATTCCTCTTTCCCCACATCCTCTACAGCATTTATTATTCTTTGAGAAACTCTTAATTGCCCAAGGTGATGTATAAAGTCCTACTTACATGAAGACATCATAAAAATAAAAGACAGTGATGTGAACAACTGGTCTCAGACATACAGAAATTAAGACTGTCACAAGGAGGAGGACATGTAGCTCCACAGTCTCTCTCTAAAGGGAAATGGAGAGTCTCTGAAAGGAGTCAGTGCTGCTACACTTTATTCTGGGGTGCTTGATACAGCACTTGTACATATGCAAATTTGTAGTTCCCCTTAGAAAACTCCTCCAGCCTTGAGGACTTGTCTGTAACTTCTCAGGAAGGAAAACCAAAAGTTTAGACCCTCTGGGGAGCCAAATAAGATAGTGTTGTCCCTCACTTCAAGAAGTGTTACAATGGTAGATCGCAAGAGCAGGATGACTTCCATATCAGCAATGTCAAGGTAGGTCTCCAGGAGGACACAAGAAAGATTGGTGCCATCAAAGATGGCAGCAACAAATGAGGCCATCAGGTGACAGTGTTGACAAGCAGTACTCACAGAGGTGGGACAGGGAAGAGTAATGAATAAGTAGCTGTCTCCCCCATTGCTCCCTGTTGGAATCAGGCATGGTATCCTATGCAGTGGATCTGGCTGAGGAAGACAGATATACAGACTGAGAGGAATTTATAATCCAAGCATCTCCAAAGGGCCAGAACTTGGAGTTTTGCCATTTTCATTATTATCTTGATATTTTGTATTACTAAAATATTCTGGGAAAGCTAGAGTCACATTTTCTTTTTTCGAATCCTAGAATGTTTTATGGCTCTTGTAATGCTCTCCAGCATCAAGGAATCAAATTGTGTCCCAATCTCTTGTTATAGTCAGAGAAAGAAATATTCTTAGTTTTTCCAATCTAAAATTTTTCTTTAATATATACTCTTACAGCACTAACTGTATGCCATGCTAAATGTTTTATAAATAGTAATTCACTTAAATCTTATAATGACCCTTTGAGATCGATGTCATTGTTATCCTTATTTTACAGATGAGAAAACCGAGGTACAGGGAGATTAAGTGGTTTGACTGGTGTCACATAACTGGTAAATACCTCAGTAAAGAATCAAACTCAGAAAACGGCTCTAAAATTAGAACTCAGTGACTACTTAACAACTAATACCTCCTTGGAAAAATCCTTCAAATCCAAACTCATCCAATCACCATAACAACTTATATACCACAATAAACAGTCAATAGTAATGAGATAGGGATTTAGGATAAAGAGAGAAATACTGAATCTTAAAGGAAGCACTCATAAGTCATGAGATGCAGAAAATACAGTTGTAAATCTTGGCCCATGCCCTTATAAAATGAGGGAAATAGGCAAGTTCAGGGAAAACTGGTGCAAAATTGTGCAGCTCTACCCTGGACACCTCCAGTCTGGCCCCTGATACAGCCCTACTGTAAATACTGGAACCCCAGCCTGTCGGGGTTTCCGGGACCCCCAGCTTTGGGCACGGTCAAGATGGCGCCTGGCGCTGAGCCAAAAGCGGCCAGCTATACATTAAACAACCAGCGAATTCCAATGATTGGCTAGTTAACGATGTGATTAGAGCATGCCCCCCTCGTGTACCTATTCTATGCCTGCAAGCTGTCCGCGCGGCTACCTCGTGTGCTCTCCCCTGATTGGTTGAAGTGTATATAAGCTTGATGGGTGGGGGAGTAGGGAGAAGCTGAGAGTAGGAGTAGAAGCGAGGAAGGAGAGTGCGAGCGAAGTAGGCGTGAGCCGAGCGGGAGAAGCAGAGCGGCCGAAGCAGGTGTGAGCCTAGCGGGAGAAGCAGAGCGACCGGAGCAGGCGAGAGTTAAGCAGAGGGAAAGAGAGCGAGAGAAAGAAAAGAGAGAAAGAGAAAGAAAAGAGGGAAAGAAAGGAAGACTGTGCACAATAAACTTCCAAAGCTTCAGACGTTTGTCGTGCCTCTCTCTGCGGGCAGAGGGAACGCGATACCAGCCCACATCAGAGCTTCTTACTCTGGAGAGAGCCAGCATTCTCCCTTGAATCGATATCTACTTTCCTAAAAGAAACTTCCATCTATACCTTTGCCTGTCTTGTGCTGAAATTCTTTTCCATCACCTATGCCAAGAACCTCCCTTGTCATGAGTTCTCCCTCCCCTCTAGGAACTCGGACTGGAGGCATCTCTTCTCCCGCGACAGTAAGAAAGACTTCAGAGGAGAGGTGCAAAGTATTCTTTTCAGGGGTGCCCTTCCCTAATTCTATGTAAATGATTCCTTATCAAGGTTTCAGAAAACCCCAGATACACTTTTTATGACTCTAAACATGTCACAGCTTTAAAATAATATTGTGAATGATCTTTTTTTTTTTTCTTTTGTTTTCCTGGTGTTTGCATATTTTGTTTCTGAAATATACATCTCTTGGACAAAAAATACTGGCTATATATTCTTTCTTCCATCATTAGGCAACACAAAATACTTTTCAAGTACATCAAATCTTTTTCTCAATTCTCTTGCCTTTAATGAAGGAACAAATCCTTTTATTTCAATCATTAAGACTCCTTTATCAGTTTTCTCAGGTCATATACTCAACAGAAAGTACTGTGAATGAAGTGGAGACTTTCTTTGAATCCTTAACTGCTTGCTTCTGAAAATGCCATACAGTGACACTTCTGCTAATTTGGTTTTCCTTTAAGATAACAGTTCAAGTTTTGAGGAAGTAGGGTGCTAATTTAAAAATGTGTGCATGTATTAATATGTAACAATGAATTCCATTATTATTTCCGATTATCATGTAACCAGTAAAAATGTAGAAAAAAATCTTGATGCATTTAAGGATACAGTAGAATAGAACAAATTTTCCTATTTTACCCCCAAAAGAATACAGTAAGAGTTAAGTTTCATCCATGAGCTCAAAAAAAATTAACATTGAAAGGATTACTTTAACATTGTGATCAATTTTCTCTTTAAGGTAAAATATTGTAACCATAATATGTATGTTCTATATTCATAAGTTGGTTTACAGTTAGCATAAATTATGTCTTTGAAAATTAGTGTTACCATTTTAATGTCTGATTTCATAATGCATACATTATTTTGATTAATATAGAACACACTGCCTGCCGACTAGGACATTACACTTAATTGAGACTAATTTAACTCTGACTTAATAAAATTAATTCAGAATGTTGCAGGACAGCAAAGATGGAATTAAAACTTATCAGAATTGAATAGCTTATTTTTTTTTTTTTAGTCTTCTAATTTTCAGTTAACCATCTATTTCAAAAGGAACTTGGACCAGCTTATGAAAAAAAAGAGAGATGGAAATACAGAACTGAACTAAATTTAACAAAAAATATGATACAGTCAAGGAACAATAATAGAAGTGATCAGGAAGCAATAACTATTTAAGCAAGTTTTAATTCTTAATATAGCTGAAGTTTTTGTGGAAAAAAATTACTCTGTACTTCCTGCCAGCAAAAATAATCAGAGAAATGCTATGCATGATAAACAACGCTTTTTATTTCCTAAAATGAGATACATCAGTAAATCAGATTAAAGGAACTTTTTTCCTAATGCTCAAGTTTTCATAGGAGTTTATCACAGGAATTAAATTTCAAATTAAATGGAATAAACTAACGAATAGCATAATAATTTATAATCTGAGACATTTATGCATTTCCAACCCTTCAAAATAACATCAATAAAAAGTCAATACTTAGAATGTTGAGCATCTGTAGTAATAATTGAACCACAGGATAATGAAAAACATTTCATATGTGTAACTTTCTAATGATCTCCCTTATGGAGGAGAATAGAAAAGGTACAGTAGTCTCATTATGACTTTTACTAAGTCAACCAATATTGACAATAGCTGCATATAAACTGTTTACTGGGTGCTGTGACTATGCCAGTTGCTTTAAATACTTGACAAGTTAATTTTCATAACAGTCCATTTTCCTCCAGACAGATGAAGGAAGTGGAATCACAAAGGTCAAGGGATGTGCCCTGAGTCACATAGAAAGTGGGTGCTTTTAAGGCCCATTTCATCTTGTCTTCATCTTTGACAACAGCCATGTTCTTGAAAGCAGTACACAGGGTTGAAAGTTGACTGACATTGCTTGAAACTGTACAAGCATTTTCACATATTTAATTTCATATCACAAAATAAATCTCAGAAGTAGAGAACATTATCAGAGTAATGTCCATTTTATAGATTAGGAAACTGATGCCAAAGAAGCTTAAGACGCATGGTCTGTAAACCAGACAAAGGCTCAAAGTTGAAAATTCAAAGTCCTCCCATACTCTTGAGTGGAGCTATGAGCTTAGTTTAAAAGCATCATTCAGATGATGTGTGTCTCCTTGCTGGGAGACTGGAGGATCTTAATTCATTATATACCAAGTGCAGAGAAAGAAAGGTGAGGTTTTGTTGCAGAAGCCTGCCTCATATCCTTGCCATGACTAAGGATGCCTTCACTTCCACATGGCAGAGAACTGAGGGAGCACCTGCAATCAGGGTGAAACATCTCAAAAGAAAAAAAAATTGACTCATCCCAACATAAAACTCAACCATAAAAATGACCTACGATTAAATTTCATTTATTTTAACAAGAGTTTCTTTTGACCAGAATTTTGAAAATAAATAACTCTCTATATTGGTTATAATTCTCAAAACTTTCAAGAAATATAAATTCTGGACCATCTTGTTTCATTCATTTATGAAAAAAAAAATCTATTAAGTATTTCTATGAGTAAAGCACTGAGCTGGTTATTCCTGTTACACAAAAACAAAGTGCTTTCTAATTCTGACAGATTGTCAGTGGATTCCTGGAGTACTGAGCTGAGGATTGTGTCCAGCCTCAGTGGAGACATGGTCTGATAGATTAACAATGTTTGACACAGACAGCGGATGGAAAATTAAATATGCATACCACATGTGCACCACTCCCATTTCAGAGGTACTTACTTGATAACCCTGTATCTCCCTTTATCATTTATCCTTGTAAATGTCTTTGAGTCCAAACCAAGTTAGGAATGAAAAAAAATCACAGCATAAAAGTCAAATTGGGTTCTGGATTGATTATTCTGGACTTTATTTACAGTGCATTTGTCCAGCTGCCTGGAAGTTTTTGTTTAAGCTCTTGGCTAGCTGAAACTCTTCTTAGTTTGAAAAGTGGGCTGTTACCTATATAATTTCTAATGAATCAACACCCCTTTGGAGGTTATCACTATAAACACCTCCCATCTTTAATCATACAAGAAACAAAGGGGTTATGAATTTAGTTCATCACTTTTAAAAGGTTACTAGCCCTTCTGAACTGGCCTTAGGTTCTTTGACTATCATAAAATTTCCTTCTCTGCACTAGAATTATAATGTTGCAATGTCTGATAAATGACTCCTGTTCTGTTGTATTATTTTATAATGGAAGATATATACCATCTTGCTACAAAACACAATAGATATGATTGATGATGTTTCCTTTAACTTGAAGTTCCTGAAACCACACATATATATTACCTCCTACTGATGTCACTTAGTTAGAAATGAAGAAAAAGGATGAAAGCCTAAATACCCCAAACACAAAAAATGTCAATGTTAGTTCAAGTAATGGATACTTCTTTCAGATCATATTCATAGAACAATCTAAAATTTTCTTAGGCAAATTCAAAGCATGAAAAGTGAGTTTTGCTTCTATTTCAAAAATTAGCATTTTTGCACTCCTAAGGATGCAGAAAACAAATTATCTGTCATTACATTTACTTCCACTTGAAAGTTCATCCAAAAGGTAGATGTGTTGATGGCTTACAATGCTGACAATCAACAATGTTTACATAAATTTGAACATTATGAGTTATATCACAATGTAAATGTTCTCCTTCAAACCCTAGTTGACAGATCATTAGTGTCAAGCTCACAGATGCAATTTTACCCTCTTCTTAATAAGAAGGAAAAAGAAGAAGAAAAGAAGGAAGGAAGGAAAGAAGAAAGGGAGGAAGGGTGGATGGACACAGGTAGTTTTTAAACATATGACCAATTTAGCTCTGGTCTCAAAGTATGAAAAAACATTTGTGCAGATTGAGAAAACAGTAAACACTGTAAAAGAATTTAAAGCAGAGATTAATACACACAGTTATTTCAGTTATGTAATGCATCAACTTAAAATATTTGTTGAGCACATAATAAAATATAAATATGTGATAAAATAGTAATTATTGCATTGTATACACATATTTGTCATATATCTTGTACCACAATTTCTTGTTCACATTTACGATTGGGGGTCTTTTTAAAAGACTTCTACCACAGGAGTCATTTGAATCCTTTACGTGCATAAGGGAGAAAGATTAACAAACTTCTAAAGGAAATTAACAGCACTGACTAAGTACAAATTTTGTCCTGCTGTCACCAGTTAGCTGTTGAAAACTCTCCTTTGTTTCATATAGAAAATAAAACTTAATTGATCATAGTGTAAATTATTTTCCCTCTTAATTACAAGGAGGAATTTCTACTACTAAATATTCAGCACCATTATATTGAAGAATAGTAACCACAAATAAAGGAGAAGACTTCCCCACTTGATCATGACAGCTAACACAATAGCAACATTGCTTATGAAAAAACCCGTATAATTTTTTTCACCAAAGAGAATCCAATATCATTCCTTCCTAATGACAAAAATCTACTACCAACATGCATATGGTCTAGTAGCTTATTTTATTTAACAGTTAAGACAGAATGGTGTCAGGTGCTGGAAGCTACAAATGGTAATTAAGGCCCACAGCTGGATCAAAAGTCCTAGGTATAGAGAACATACTCAAAGTTCCAAGAGCTCCAACTGTTAGTGAAGGCCATCTCTCTGGGGCTTTCTGAAAAAGGACCAGTTAGCAGAACTGGAAAAACTGGGACATGGGCACACGCATGCATACACACGAACACACATTTCTGCATTAGGAGTAATACAGAAAGGTGGTAAATGGGAAGAAGAAATAGGTCACTTTTGAAGGAAGTCTGCAATCATGGAGCAGATATTCCCTGCCCTACTCCTTTGCTGGAGTCATTACCTACACTTTGTAAAGAGAAACTTTTGCCTGCCCTGTCCTTTCTCCAGGTTCAATGCCAGAGGATCAGGTACTGGAAGGAAGACGGGACAAGAAATTCCATGAATAGAGAAGGCCACAATTTCTACCTTTGCACTTAGAGTTGGGAATGCATGTGAAGAATTTCAAGTTGGATATAATAAACAGTACCAAATCTTAAAGAAAAGATATTCATTGAATAATTTAAAAAGTTTTTGAAAGGATGTTTCTATTTAGTTAAGAGGGCCATTATTTTGTATGAAAGAGAAAAGTTTAATAGTATGATCAGGGACAATTGTGAAAAAATGTTTTATATTTGGGTTTTAAGCTAATTATATGTCCCTTATTAAAATTATAATAGCATCTATTATGGCCTCTCTGTGGTTATACTTATGTGTTTATCTTTCTCTCCACACATTTCCACTAGAGTATAAGCTCATTGAAGCTAAAATTTGTCTGTTTGCTACTATATTCTCAGCATCTAGGGCAATATCTGATAATCAGTAAATGTGTGTTGAATCAATTTAATCAATAAATCAGAGTCATCATTTATCAAACATTACCAAATATCAAGTACTGCTTTAAACATTTGGCAATATTTTTTTAATTTATTCCTTGTAACAACTTCTGTTACTATTTGCCCCACTTACAGGTGAGAAAACTAAAACAGGAATGAATTATCCTCTTCTGGTCACTCAACTGTTATTATGCTGAGTTGATTCAAGCCCAGGTCCACCTGACTGATCATCAGTGGTGGACCTGGTCATCTCAAACTGGTCATCTCACCCACCCAGATGCCTCTTATCATTAGTATGAGACTTTCACATTCTGTTCCACTCTAACCTTAACAGAGCATTCACTGGGGCAATTTACCACTTTGCCTTTGCTTTACAAGAGCAAAATCTAAAAATGAAGAGATTGGACTAATTGGATTGAGTTAATGAAAATTCCTTCCTTTAGAAAAAAGGATTTTAGAATAAAATATTTTCAGCATTTGGGAGGCTTTTACTTTTTAAAAATCTATTTCATTTCAGACTTGATAGTCAATGCTATCCAAAAAATGGATTGTATAGGACCATGGTGTTAGTGAGCTCCTGGCAAATGGGGGCAAGCAGAGGTTGGAGAGAAAAAGAGAGTTGTTCAATTTAGACCTTCCTGTCTCAACTACAGAACTGAAGATACAGGATACTTTTGTATCCTGAGGCTCCTAATTCTAGGAAATATTCTCTATCTTTTCCTGGCCTTCACTACTCATTCATGAGAAAGTAGAATTGACACATACATTTTTGTGGACCAGTCTATATACATTTAGTTCCATGGTAAATCTTAGGGTCTGGCAAAAAAAAAAAAAAAAAAAATGACAACTAAGACAACAACAAAATAAAATCACTGACTCATAATTGTAAGAAGCTAAATATACAGATGTCCAAACAACCTAAGATTTTATAAAAATGCACATATAACTCTTAGGTCTTCAGTTAGAGATTGCAATATAAGACCAAACAATGTATCATATTGAAGAAAAAAATAGTTCCAAAGACCTTTACCCTAACATAAATTATTTATCAAAGTATAAGGGGGAAAAAAGGATGAATGCAGCTTTTTGAAGTTACCATTTTTCATTTGCCAGAAAAAAGAAAGCCTAAATGTTTTATCAAAATGTCACATCAAATCCAAAATATTAGAGAGTTTGGGCTATGGAGGACTGAAAAGCTCACAAATACAACAGGACAAAATTCTAAAAAAGATTCATTCAGAGCTGTAGAAATCAAAGGCGAGCAACAAACCAAGAAACATATATTTACCAAATACTGCTGAATATTGGTTAACAGTGAGAGATTGTAGCATTCTGGCCTAAAGCTACCTGCTACCATAGCTGGATTAACAGACTTTTCATCATGGTCGAGTGTTTTAATCGACTTAAAGACCTGACCAGAACAATTAAAGAGGAGGAAAAGTTTATTTAGGGGCTCACAGTTTTAGAGGTTTCAATCCATAGATGGCAGGCTCTATTCCTCGGGACTCGAGGTGAGGCAGGACATCATGGCAGAAGAGTGTGGCAGAGGGAAGGAGCTTACATGATAATCAAGAAGCAGAGAGGAGAGAGTCCACTCTCCAGGTACAAAATAGATACCCCATAGCCATGCCCGCAATGAACCACTTCCTCCAGTCACACAACACCTGCCTCCAGTTACTACTCAGTTAATCCCATCCAGGATCAATCAATTGATTAGATTATGGCTATAATGCAATCATTGTCTCATGAACTTTGGGGGATACCATATCTAAACCATAGCAATAGAGCAGGTCTTAAAAATCAGCAGCTTTGAGGTTAGGGGGTTCAGTTCAGTGGTAAAGCAGTTGCCTAGAATGTATGAAACCCTGGATTCAATCCCCAACACTGAAAAAAAAAAAAAAGAAGAAGAAAGAAAAAATAAAAGAAAATCAGTCATTTCATTGCTGAAGGTAGCTGACTTGAAACAAATCATGGCATGCAGAAGGCGTGCGATATAGAGAATATAGTAGTAAAATGACACATGTAAATCCAAAGGCTTGATAATTCTATTAAAGAAAATTGATCTAAATGCTGCAATGAAAAGGCAGATATTTTCAGCCTGGACAAAAACATAAGATCCAATCATCTGCTGTCTATAACAGACACACTTTATACACAAATATGCAAATAAATTTAAAGTAAAAAGGTGGGAAAGGATATGCCATACAAATCTAAAGGAGCTGAAATGACTGTATTGATATCATGCAAAAGAAATTATGAAACAAAAATGCAACCTCATAAAAAAGACTCATTCATAATGATAAAAGGGTCAACAGATCAGGAAGATTAACAACAGTGGCCAAAAAACTTGATGTAAAACCTGACTGAATTAAAAAGAAAAATAGACCATCTAGCAACTATACTTTTAAGTTTTAATACCACGCTTGAAATATTTAAAGAAAAACTAGAAAGAAAATAGACAGGGATGTAGAAGAGATATACAGGATGATTAATCAATCAGACCTGACATTTGGAGAACATTCCACCCAACAATACTTTCAAGTATAAACCTAAAATTCTCTAGGATAGACCATATGAGAGGACACAGATTAAGTATCAAGAGATTTAAAATGATTTAAATTATTCTAGAATTGTTCCAGTCACAGCAATATTAAGTTGAAATCAACAACCAAAAGAAATTTGCAGGTAACACAAAAATAAATAAAATAACACGTTCTAAATAATCCATAGTTAGATGTAATTACAATGAAAATTGGAATATATTATGAACTTAAAAATGATGATGCAGCATATCAACATACGAAATGCTTCTAAAACAGTACTTTAAAAGAAAATGTGCAGTTTCAATGCCAATGTGTTTTTTAAAAGACTTCAAATAAATAATGTGAGTTTCCATTTTACGAGCCTAGAAAAAAAAAGTTAAATCTCAGGCAAGCAAAGGAAGGAAATAAAAAAAATTCAGAAATCTATTATATAGATAACATAAAACAACAGAGAAAAAAAATCAATGAAAACAAAAGATGTCTCTTTGAAAAGGTCAATAAAATTATCCTACTTTTATTTGTAAGGCTACCTAAGAAGAGAAAAGACAAACTGCCAGTCAGGAATGAGACAAGACATCAGTGCCAGCCCTTCAGAAATTAATTAATTAATTATTTAATTAATTATAATTAGGGAATATTCTGATCAACCCTATGTCAAAAATTAGATAATTTATGTGAAATTGAGAAATTCATAAATCAGTATAACCGACTCATGAAGAAAGAGAAAATCTGAATACATTTATAACAAGTAAAGAAATTGATTCAGTAGTTAAAAAATCTTCCCATGAAGGAAAATTCAGGTCCTGATGTCTTCCCCAATGAATACTAATTGAATTTTTTTAAAGTAAATGATATTAATTTCATAAAAACTCTTTCATCAAATAGAGGTGGGGAATACTTTCTAAATCATTCGATAGAGTCGAACCCAAACAGAAAGAAAACTAGGAAACAATATCCCTCATGAACACATATAACATAAAATCTAAACAAAATAGTAGCAAACCAAATCCAACAATATATACAATGTATCTCCTTGGAATTTATGTCCAGAATGAAAGATTAGTTTAAAACACAGAAATTAACATAATACACCACATTAATACAATAAAGGACAAAAAGCAGTTATCATCCCAATAAATACAGAAAAAAGGCATTTGACAAAATCTAATACATATTCATGGATAAAAAAATTCAATAAAAAGGGAATAGAAAAGAACTTAATCAACTTAAAGGGCCTCTAAGAGAAGCACTGAGTGCTCTCCACCCAAGATGGAACCAAGGCAAGGTCATCTGCCCACATCATTCCTGTTCATCATCATACTGAAGGATTCACCCAAAGAGTAGGCGTATAAGAACACCTAGAGGCATACAAGTTGGACAGGAAGAAATATATCTCTCTTTATTCACAGACTACATGATCTGCTATGTAGACAGTTCAAAAAAAAATCTATTAAAGAAAAATCTACTAGAAGCAACTAAACAAATTTAGCAAGTTTGCAGGATACATAATCAATATAAAAATTTGATCATATTTCTGTATAATAGTAACTAACATTTCAAAAATGATAATATGAAAACAAATTCCATTCAAAATATCATCAAAAAGAACAAAATATTTAGCATCAAATTTAATAAAAGAAATGTAAGACAATTATAAGATAATACTACTAGGAGAAATTAAAAATTTAAAGAAATTATTCCATGTTCATTGACTAAAGATTAGCTACTGTTAACATGGCAAATCCTTGGAAGGAATCTATAGAAATGTTGATATTCTCATAAAAAGCCCACCAGGCTTTTTTTAAAGTTATGGGAAATCTGATTCTAAATTTGACATGGGATTAGGAAGAATCTAGATTAACCAAAACAAATTTTTAAAAGAACAAAGTTGGAGTATTTACACTATGTGTTTTCAAACTTATTGTGAAACTATAATAATTAAGAAAATTGGTTCTGGTGTAAATTGATGTATAAATAAATAGAACAGAATTAAAAGACCAGAAATAAATCCTTACATTTTGATCAGTTAATTTTTAAGAAAAGTACCAGTGGAAAATGGATGGTTTTTTGACATGTGCTACCAGGGTAATTGGATGTCCATATGCAAAAATATGTACTTAGATCCTTACCTCAACAATACATATAAGGTAACTCAAACTGTACTGTAAACCTACAGTTAAACAGTTAAAATTATAAGAACTTATAGTTGAAAATAGATGAAAATCTTTCTGATATTGATGTAGTCAAAGATTAAAATACTAAGAGCCAATAGAGAAATTCTATAAGAGAAAAAAAATATCAAATTGAACTTCAGTAAAATTAAAAACTTTTGCTAATCAAAGTTGACAGTAGGACAAGTAACAGACTTGAAGAAAAGTATTTGTAAACCATATGTCAGATAAAGGATTTATAACCAATTTATATCAAGAACTCTAAAAACAAACTGAGCTGGGAATGGAACTCAGTGGTGGAGCATTTGCTTAGTGTGAGTGAAACTCTGCTTTTGATCTTCAGTAACACACACAACACACCCCCACACAAACAAACTCAAAATAAGAAGTCAACTCATTTTTTAAATGGACAAAATATTTAAGGAGGCATGCTGTCACAGAAGCTATACAAATGACTGAAAGTACATAAAAGTACATTAAAAAGTTACTAAACATCAGTAATTAGGAAAATGAAAATTAAAACCACAATGTAATACATTTACACATGCACCAGAATGATTCCAATTTTGAAAGTTGAAAGACTGGGTGCTAGTGAGAAAGAGGAGAAATCTGGGACCTTCATACGCTACCAGTAAGACTATAAAACTGATAGCCACTTTAGGAAGTTAGAAGTTTATTAAAGGATTAAACATAGATGCAACCTTGGATCTAACAATTCTACTCCTAGCAATCTACTCAAAAGAACTGAAAACTTGATCACCAAAGTCCTGCATGTGGATGTTCATAGCAGTATTTTTCATAAACACCAAATAAATAAAATTGGCATATCCACAAAATTGAACACTCTTCAGCAATAAAAAGGAATGAACTTCCAACATACATTATAAAAAGCATTGAAGACTACATTTGTGTGATTCCACTTATATGAATTTTTTTTTTTAAAGAAAACCTATATAGAAACAGGAAGTAGATCAACCTTTGTCTGGGTTTGGGACTGTGATGGAAAGAGGACTGGAATGGGCCATAACTGTCAAATGATGCAAGGAAACTTTTGGAGGCAATAAAAATTTGTTAGAACCAGTTCATAGTACAGATTGCATCAGCCTACAAATTTACTGAAAATCATCAAATTATATATTTTAAATGAATGGATTTTATGATATGTAAATTATACTTTAATAAAGCTGTTTGAAACTGTCATTTTTAAACCAAAAGCCTTTATTTAGAGGTAGCTTCCTAAGAAAGTTTATAATGAAAGACATTCTGTAGCAGAAAGATTCATGCATATGTTCAAAAGGAGTTCATTAAATTAATGTCAGAATAAAGCAAATAATTATTCATTTCATGTGTCAAGATCTGAATATACTACTATTTGTAGTTTCTTTTATCACAAGTAAGTCTTATCAGAGTGGTTTAAAATATTAAACAAAAAAAGTGTATGTTCAGTAGGATGCACATAGTTTTGAATTTACATGTATGTAGCTTCATAGTTATTATTAGCCCTATTTTTTTCTGAAAAATTCTCAAAATCATTTTCATCACATCCATCTGCTTTACTAAATCAGAAAGTTAAAATGAGGGTATAATTCATCTTTAACAATATATCAATATTAAAATATGCAGAACCGGTTTGGTTCAATTATGATAACTATGGCATTTGAAAATGTTTCAGTTTTTCCTTTTGAATTTACCAAAGGCCACTGTGAATTCATCACAACTGTGATTTTTTGAATATACTGACTCAGGGAAAAACAAAGAGCTGGTCACAAATAAACCGATATGGATATCTAAGAGTCAACAGATGAGAAAGAAAATAATAGAATAGAAGTTCAGATATCTACCTTATTTGGCAAATGTGATTAGCTATTTTTTATTCCAAAAAAGTGTTTTGCTATGCTAGTTTCTGTTTAGGTTATTAACTCATTTAATACATAGGTCGACATCACACTATTACTAATAACAATGAAAACTCCATTTCCATCTACTATATATTCAAGCAAAATCAGTTTTTGAAATTATAAATACATGAAATGTGAAGATGAAAAGTAGAATATAAAAATATTTAACCATATTTTCCCACTAAATTGTCAAAGTTTTAAAACACTATATAATGCCTAACAGTGTGCAATGAAACTGGCCTGCACAGAAATTATATAATACACAATTTGATGTTACGTTTTGCAATTCATTTTAATGTGAAAGGGCTATTCATTCATCTGTTCCACAAAAATAGATGTCCCCTAAGGTTTGAGGAATGATCCAGGTCCTGCAGAGAGTGTGATCAGAATAAAAATGAAATGCCTGCTTTCATGACATTTGCATTCTAATGGAAGACAGACAATTAAGCAAATTATAGGATGTCAGAAGGTGGGAAGTGCTACAAATGAAACTAACATGCAGAGAAGAGCTACAGAGTGATATTTGGGGAGTTATTTTATAAAAGATGGTCAGAAAGACAGGTGACATTTGAGTAGAGTACTAAAGGAAGCAGTGGGTGCCCAATGTGTGGGTCCTGGGCATGCCTGCATCATGCAGGGCAAATGCGCAAAGACTCCAGGGACTGAGGAAGACAGCCAGGAAAAAATATAAATGTAAATAATAAACAAAAATATGTGAAAATTGCTTCTAAAGTGAAACTTTGAGATGTATGTAATCGTTTGAAATCCTGGTAAAATTGGTAGATGTATAGATTACTGGTGATTGTGTGTATTGTGTCCTTAATTTTCTAAACTGACTGGCAACAGGTATCAAAAAATGCTAAAATATTCCTATCTTTAAATTAAATAATCCTATTACGTTTAAATAACCAAAAGAGGGCAAAAAGGATATGGATATTTTATAGTACCATTTACAATAGTAGAAGTAGAACACAATCAAAACTTTTTATAGTGTGAAATAAAATAAATGTTTTACTAGGCACTGAATAACTTATTCTATAACTAGTAAACTCAAGAATTATATAAGAATCACTCACAAGTAAACTTACAAAATAAAGTCAAGCCACTGATAAGTAGAGAAAATGGCAATGTAACTCCAGGTTTTATTATGTTGTCAAATGTCAAAAGATATTATTGAAACTGGTGAAGATGAAAGGAATGAGAATAAAAAGTTTCAGGGACAGTTTATATATATATATATATATATATATATATATATATATATATATATATATATATATAAATACATATGTGAAATTTTTTTAAAAATTTCAATGCTCTGACACAACTCAATTTCTAGATGTTTAGGGTAAGGAAATAGATTTTTGAAAATGTATGCTTCAGAGTCTTCATCAAAATGTTACTGGTAATAATAAAAAAGTTGGGAATGACCTTGGTATCTATGCAATTAAATATATTAAATAGACATTAAAAATGGCACTGTATCTGGGCACAGTGGCCCAGGCCTGTAATCTCAGAAGTTCAGAAGACTGAGACAGGAGGATTGTGAATCCAAACAGCAACTTCATGAGACCCTAAGCAACTCATGGAGACCCTGTCCCTAAATAAAATATTTAAAAAATGGCAGGGGACGTGGCTCAGTTTAAGTGCCCCTGAGTTCAATCCCTGGTACAAAAAAAAAACAAAACACCCATCTCAGGAGTCAAAGTGATCAGCATCCAATGTAATGATCAGAACTCCATGTTCTTTCAAAGTGAATATTGTGAATATTTTCCAGACTTACCCTCCCCATTTCCAAGGTCAGACCTCTTTCAGGTTAGAATTTCTTTCCACCCCAATTCTTTAACTTACAAGGCTCCAAGGGGAATTGATTAAAGGAAATGCTACTGTTTTCTATAAAAGATGCAATTGGTTTCCTGTGTTGATTCCTACTAGACCCTCACTTCTTTTTTGTTAGGGGTCCTTCTTTCCCACAGGATTTTGGAGCTCTTTCCCCTATGGTCCTTTGACTGCAGAGTCCTCAGGCAGGCAATATTTGTCCTCTGCCTGCCACTAAGGAGTCCCTCCTTCATCCAGTGGTCCTCTCTGTGGGCTTGCTCTACACCTGCAGATATAATCTTAGGTAGAATCTTTTTTGAATTGGCATAGGTTGGCCTGCAGGAGAACACATGTCTCTGATGTTGGTAGCAAATCTCATGGCTTCTTTATCCTTGCTGACAAACAAAGGCAGCTCTATTCCCAGTCTCTTGTCTTTGCACTGTTACTTGAGGGTGCTGAAGGTACCAGGACACTAACAACTCTCTCTCTCTCTTTCTCTCCAAATTAGTCCTGAAATCCTTCCTTTCAAATTGATTCAATATAGACCAAAGAAGGGATGACTCTAATGCCAGAGAATCCCTTCCTGTATGGGCAGTTCGGCATGTAGGATCTGGCTTTTTGTCACCTTTTGCATTGGTCTTGGCTTTCCATGCCTCACCCAAAGCCAAAATGGAAAGAATCCCATTTTTAATATGCTGTAACATGTGGGTTACAAGGGAAAGAAGGTAACGAGATTCAAAAGAAACAATTCATTTTTTTGGAAGTTTGGAATGTAGATGGAGGAGTTGAAATCTTAGGTAGGATAATCTCATCTTAGTTAGAAGCAAAGTTACACCCCAGAGAACCCTTAAAAGATGCAGGAATTAGAAACCCCAGGTGTTGAAGTCAGCAAGAGTGGGACTAGAAGTAGAGTATGGTTGAAAGTCTGTAGAAAGAGAAGGTAGGCCCTATCTTTAGGACCAGCTACTACTGCTCCCACATCCTTATGGAAAACTGGATGGTTATTTTTTGGTGAAATTAAACCATAGAGGTAAGAGAGATATAAACTTGTATACTTTAAAATTAAGTAAAAACTACATAGTGGATGGCATTGACCCCAACTTTTTCCTCACTGATTTATAGAATGGATGCATCAGGACTGAAGCATCCTAAAGGAGATTAGATTATTTTCCTATCAGAGAAATAAACAGCTTCAGAGAAAGAACTGTGAATACAATTGGTGATCACCCAGTTGAATGGTCAAGCCCTACTGAGGGCTTCATCAAACAGTCAATTCACATTGAACATCAATCACATTTTCAATATTTCTAATATCTCTCTTAAATGTGACAAGGCAATCAGGAATTATCTGACCTCTGAGGAAATCCTTGGTTTTCTGTTTGTTTTTTAATGATGAGGTTTGCTATGTCGCAAGACCAGACTGGTCATGATCTTGTGATTCTCTTGGGTCACTGGGATTACAAGGGGAAAGTCTTTACTATGAAAGATACACTGAAACAAAGACTCAGAAAAGAGGAACTTCATAAAAAAGACTACTCATATAGAAGGAAAACTGTTAGTTAATCAAAATTAATTTCACAGCTCTAAAATTGTTATGAGCATAACAAAAGTATCGAGTGCTATAAATAAAAATCAATCAAAATAAGAATGAGTATCAGAAGGATGGAAAGATAAATGTTAAAGCTTTGGAAAAAAACACTTTAGTCAAAAATTAACAATAGAAGAACAAATACAAGAAAATTCTGGGTTTAATCTTAGAAGTGAAACATAAAAATGCCAAAAAGAAAGAATAAAGAAAAGAAAAGGAAGAAAATTATCAAATTAAAAGCATAAAAGCTATGTTTTTCCAGAGGGAAAGAACCAACCAATTTCCTAGCATAAAAGTTTTCACATCCACTTATCAGGGAAAACATTCGGTCCTTGTTTTTTGGGGATTGGCTAATTTCACTTAGCATGATATTCTTTCCAATTCCATCCATTTATTTGCAAATGCTATAATATGATGTACTCCATTTGTGTACAGTGAATCAAAATGCAGTCTGTAAATAAATAAATAAATAAATAACTTTTTTTAAAAAAGTTTTCACACAAGGTTATTATCATGATAGTACAGAAAAAAAAGAAATGATGAAAATTCTTGGATCACAGGGGTTGGAAGAACATCCATAAAGAGATGAGGATTGATTGGTATTTGAATTCTTGGTAGCAATACTGAAAGCTAAATGATAGAGGATCACTATCTACAATGTTCTGAAAGAAAATTACTTTTATCTTATTATTTTAGAGCCAAATTAGTAATATCTAAATAAAATAAATATATTTACAGGTAGAAATTACATTAAAAACTTAATTCCCAAGTTCCTGTCTCAGGAGCTGTTGGAGAAGTCCATTGGATAAATGAGAGTAAACCAAGAAAAATAGGATCCAAGAAACAACAGACCCTTAAAGGTGTTGAAGGGATTTCTCAGGAGAGCAAAGGGCCCACACAGCTTTGCCTCAGGCTTTGGAGAGTCCTGGAGGGACCTGGGAGACAAAGACTCAAAAAAGGATGTTTCCAAAAAGGAAGGAGGATAGGAAGAGCACATGATGTGTATGAAAGAATGGGAAACACACCGAGGGGTATTTTATAATTCTTTTGGGGAATTGGAACAAGTGATAGGTTGCAGTAATTGAGGTCAACAAGTTAACAATTAAAATGAGATCTTAATTAATTCCAAGAAAAAAATAAAGAAACTACACTCTATTAGGAAACATATTCACATTTCAGAGCTTGGCTCAGAAGTGAAGTCATAATATTATAAGGATCAGCTAGCTATCAATTCACTGCAATGGTAATGGAACTGTATTGAAAAGATTAGGAGAAGCTAAGTCAAGAGGGTGTTGGCCAGAACTTGGTCTAAAAGGCTAAATTTTCATCCACAGATATCTGAAATCAGTAAATAATGTTTAAAATAGATAAATTAAGAGACATCTACATACAATTGTCATTTTAAAATGTGGGTGTAAATTTAGGAAGAAAAATCAAAAGATGAATGTTGATGTCTCAGGAAGCAGACCTGGGAAACACCAAAGGTTGGGAAAGAAAACTCTTGCTTTTATCTTATAATATCATTTTATTTCTTTATTAAAAATCAGAATTAAATTTTGAAAGCAAAGGTGTTCCTTAATGTAAAGGATTGGTACCAAAGAAGTCAAATTTTTTATTTCTTTACAGACCTAGAAAAAGTGTGTGACTGACAGTTTGGAACATTCAAGTACAGCTTTAATAGCAGAGTAAACAGGAGCCATGCAGACCCAGATAACCTTCCATCAATCCTCAGCAGGAAGAAAAGCAGGAGACAGGAGCTCCAGGGAATGAGAAAAAAATTAAACTTGCCAACCAGAAAATGAACAGTATTGCCTAGAGGGACTTCCTATAAAGGATCCAAGAATTTCAAGAATTATTTTGGAAAGCTTCAGTAACTTGGCTGCAGGAAGCAGTTGGGTATCCTTACCCACCCACCCTCAGCCCCAGGAAGTTGCTGGTACACCCAAGAGATGCCTGCACTTACATGTTTATTGTAGCACTCTTCATAATAGCCAAGATGTGGAGTCAACAGTGGTGTCCATGGACAGATGAATGGATAAAGAAAATATGGCATATACACACCAGAATATTTTTTGGATGTTAAAAAAAAAAGAAATTCTATCATTTGCTTTCACATGGATGAAACCAGAGGACATTGTTAAGTGAAATAAGCCAGGCATAGAAAGACAAATACCACGTGGAAGCTAAACAGGTTGATTTCCTTTAAGCAGAGAGTAAAATAGTGGACACAAGAGGCCTAATAAGGGGAGAAGGAAACAAGAATAGAGGTTGGATGACAGGTACTCCTAAAATAGTTACATAGAGGAATAAGTTCTAATGTTCTATGGCACAGTAGGGTGACTATAGTTTAACAACTTAATTGTATTTTTATAAAAAACTGAAAGAAAGGAGTTTACAGCTTCCCACCACAATGATAAATATCTAAGGCGAGGAGAAAGCTATTACCTTGATTTGATTGTTACATACCATATACATGTATTGAATTAGCACACTGTACTCCATAAATGTGTGCAATTATAATGCATCAATTAAAAAAATTCAGATGAAGGATATTTACAACTTTCCTCATTCCCATGTAAACCCTAAGTTTACAATGAAAAACAAATACACATTTGTTTGCAGTTAGAAATAATAATAATAATTACTCCAGGGGTAGGCAGACTGGAACTAAACTTTAAGAGCAACCCTGCCTTGCCAAATAAGAAAATTGGCACAAATTTCAGAAGGTTAATTTTTTAAAATATCAACATAACTGACGTGATTATCATCAAATTCATTTATTGTATAAAATAGAAGATTCAGTTTCCTGAATACCAAAAATAGATGTAAAAATCTATCCATAAGTGACCTTTACATTGAAATTTTATAAGTTTTTGATATATCATGACCCACCAAATTCCATATATAATGATATTGTGATAGATTTTTTTTTAAATTCAATGACTTTTACCTTTCTTCAAGTTAATCAACACAAAAGTACAGTTATTTAATGACAGTTGCATTTACACTCAGAAACATAGTTATATATCATTATTTCATGTGAGTGTGTGTGTACATATGTATGTTTGTGTGCAACTAATTTGTTGAAAAATTTCAGCCAAGGTAAACTTTACTCTTGGTAACAAAATCATCAAAGAATGTGACAGTTAGTTGCTCAGTTAGTGTGTGCAGTCTTACAAAGCAATTTGTCTCTCAGGAGGGAAATTTGAAAGTCTGGTTTAGGTCAGTTGAAGCTACTCTGACTGTTAAAAGAAAAACAGAAACCCTTGGGTAGGAAAGCAGACTCCGTGTCTCTGGTTCCAACCTTATTTTACAAGGGTCCTGCATTGCCTGTGTGCACTCTTGCTACTGATCCACACATTAAAAATTACCATCCTCCACCATCAAAGCCACAAACCATAGAACTTTAGTCCCTGAAGAAAGGTGAGAGCCTTGTGTGTTCTCAGACACTCTGAGAAGTTCAAGTGTCTCAGGAAATTTGATTTTCTTGACCAAACATGGTCTCATTAATTTCTGAAGCCAATTTTTATTGTTGAGCAGGCGATGTTTAAAAGACTGTTGTCAAGGAAAAGCATCCTAAATTTAGATCTGCCAGCTTTGTTTTCTTTGCAGGAATGGCCATGCTTCCAACAGCCTCTTCTGTTTTGAAGCGAAAACCTAGTAACGAAATGCAAAGGAGCTCAAGAGGTTTTCAACAGAGGGGAAAAAAAATGAAATTGCCTATATATATTCACTTCACAAGTTGTATTTCTTGTGTAAGCTTGTCTACACATAATATGCGTTTATTATATAATCATGGGCCTTTGAGAAGAACAAAAGATCTCTGATTTTAGTGACCCATTCCAGAAACTCTTTACCTCCTTTCTCCACCTCCAACCTATTGACCTCACCTAATGATTCACTGCCCATCATTCCCCCCAATTTCTCATTCCTCTCTTCACCCAGCTTAGATCTCACATTCAATCAAGGCTTAATGCCTTTAAAGAGACCCTCAAACCACAGTTTTCCCTCTCTTCCTTCATCTCCCTGGTGTTTTCTAGCAAAATAGGGACTCTATAATCCTGTCTACATCTACTGTGATGCTGCATGGAAGTGGCAGAACTGAACGCAGCTGGAGGAAGGCACACAGGGAGACTGAGGTCACCTTAAATACATGACAGTCACACTACCTGCCATTCTACCATGTTTCCTTGTCACATTCATCTCTCGGAGGGCTGTTTCCACCTCAAATGTCACTCCCCTGCCTCCTGTTTAAGGTCTGCAAATAGCCTATTTCGTTTCACTGAGAATATAAAAGTAATCAGAGGGATTTATCACCACATTCTCACAAACCTATTAGCAAATGCTCATATTCTGCCCTCCCTCTATTCTGCCTCTCTTTCCTTTTGACTCTCTCTCCCCAATGATTTTTCACTTCCTCCAGAATCCCAGCAATCAGAGTCCCAACAGAAATCTCTAATACTGTTTTCCACAATTAACAAACTCCTTTACCTTCAAATTCTCCCCTAGTTATCACCTGACCTGTGTCATTGCCTTTAAAGAAAATGCTTTCAAGGGTCAGTAGTACATTCTACATACTTCACTTTCAATCCACTTCCACCCAGTCCTGAGTGGATTTTTGTTCTCACCATTTCATTTGAGAATCTCCTTAAGATTGCTAAAGACCTCCACAATATAAAAATCAATAGACAGTGCTCTGTCCATGTTACCTGACCTCTCCGCAACATTTGGTATTCTCACTTTATGAAGAATAGTCTTCTTTTGACTTTCCAGAATGCTATGTCAAACTGGTCATTCCTCAGTCATCTTTATTGTTAGTGTTGAAGTGTCTGAAAGCTGAACCTGTGATTCTCTTCTCAGACCAATTTTAACTCCCTGGAATTATCACCTAGTGCTATGACTTTTAAATACATTTACATATTGACTATTCTAAAACATGTGTTTAATTCCACTCCCTCCATCTGACTACCTGTCATTTACTTGTTCAGGCCACTTGAATGTCTAATGGATATCAAAATGCATGGTTCAATTTTGCAGCAAAACCCGACCTGAACAAATGAGATGACATGTATTGTCTTCATTTAAGTGACAACTTAGCTGTATTTTTGCAGATATATTTTAGGAGTGCTACCCCAGACCACACTGGAAATATTGTTTTTTTGGAAAACATACCTTATTCCCTTTCTAATATCTGAAACATTATAAATTTGCATCACATCTGGGCCCAAGTATTTAATATATGGGACCCAGATTTACTTGTTCAGGTAACACACACACACACACACACACACACACACACGCATGTGACATTATGCCCTATTCTTCCTACTCTTCACATGCTACATTCTTTTTATTAGTGAATCCAGTCAATGCTGATTTTAAATATGTCCTGAATATGCATACCGTAATCCCTTCTTATCCCCAGTTTTACTTTCTGTAGTTTCAGTTGCCTGAAGTCAACCACTGCCCAAAACTATCAATGGGAAATTCCAAAAATAAACAATTCGTAAACTTTCAATTGTGTATTATTCTAAATAGTATGGTGAAACTGCATGCCATCCAACATTGTCCAGCCTGGGATATGAGTCACCCTTTATCCAGTGTATCCATTATGTATATAAAACTCACCTGCTAATCACTTAGTAGCACTCCTGGCCATCAGATCAACTGTCATAGTATCATAATTCTTGTGCTCAAGTAAACCTTATTTACTTAATAATGACCTCAAAGCACAAAATAGTGTTTGTGGCAATTTATTACACTATATTGTAATATTTAACCTTTTTATTAATTTTTGTTATTAACCTTCTACTGTGCTTAATTTATAAATTAAACTTTATCATATGTATGTATAGGAGAAAACAGTACATGTAAAGCTTAGTTTAGACATCCTCTAGATGACTTCTTACCACTGCCATAGGTCCAATTTCACCAAAGCTACCAAACCTTCCCCTGGACAACTGCCATAGCCTCCAAACATATCCTCCTGTTTCAAATCTTATCCTTCCTTGACTCCCCACTCCTCAGTGTTATTTACCACAAAATGGCCATAGAAGTCATCTTAAAATATAAGGGAGATCGTGCATCCCTATTGCTACAAAGCTCCAATGATTTCCCATCACATGGGATATAACATCCTCACTTCTTATAGAGTTTAATTGGATCTTTAGATAAACTGTACACTCAGCTCTTCCCTCTCCCTCGCCTGCGCTCCAACTCCACTGTCTTATCATTTTTTTCCTCAAACATAACAAACGCACCCTGGCTCAGTTTTCTGCCCTTGCTTCCTTCTGCATAGGACCAATGCATCAGTCCTCTTTGCTTCTCTAAGGACCCTTGTCAAAAGTTGCTGTCACAGGAAAATCTTCCCTGACCACTCTTCTAAAACAGTCATTTCTTAAATTCCCAGGAAATTTGTTGCCTGTCTTACCCTGTTTTGATTAAAATTACATTTATTTATTATTTATGTATTTATTTTGCTTCTTTATTACCCATCCTCATCATCAAAATGTTAACTCTATGAAGGTCGGATTCATTTCTACATAGTTTATCATTATATGTCTAGTGCCTTGAATAGTGCTGGGACTCTCCATGTGTCTAGTGAATATTTGTTGAATGAACAAATAAATTGTCAACTAAGTTGAGTTAATGAAATAATATTAGTCTACTTTTCAAAGTACTTCAATATTTTTCACAGGAGCTAAGATAGTCTGAATGAACTTGGACTACAACTTTTTTTTTTTTTCTCAATGACTTTCCAGATCTAATCAGTGACTAAGATTATCATAGGATGACTCACACTGTGTAAATTAGTATTTACTTCTATACCCATCCATAAGACATATACTTAACAAAACTATTTGACTTTATCCAAGAAGACTTTTTTTTTTTTTAATTCCCCAATTTTATTGTAAATTTAAATTTTCTCTTTCTTGGGAACCTAAGATTACTTGAAAAGTGTTTCTAAATCCAAGGTGCTCTAAAGTGATTCCAGGTTATTTCTGGTTTTCCAAGTACCCTCAGTAGATCTATCAACTTAACAAATTACAGAAAGTCTATATTGTGCAAATTTAGCATAGCAATAAAAAGTAGGATGGAGATTGTAGCTCAGTGGTAGAGCACTTCCCTACCACGCATGAGGACATGGATTCAATCTCCAGCACTACAGAAAAGAAAAGTGAAGAAATGCAAAAAGAAAGCAAAACAAGACATAAAAATACCACTATTTTGTCATGTTTTATTTAGCAAACAATTTACAATAATGCATTTAAAAGTAAACTAGAGGGAAATTACATCCTTAAATTGAATCTTATTATTTTTGGTTGTAACTGTCAGTTTGGAACATTCTTAATCATTAAGCACATATGATCTTAATCCATGATTCCATTTTGCTTAGATTTGGGTAATCTTTTAAAGGGAAGCATTTTTTGATAGACTCTTTGCAAATATTTATCTATAATTGAAATATGATTTGTGTGACAGGATGAAGTCAGAGAACAAAAACATTTTACATGTCAATGTGAAGATGGCAACTTTAGTTAAGCTTTGTCACACACTTTGAATATATTATATGTCTGGTAAGAGGAAATGTAAGAACTGTTAAAATGCTCAATTACTTTGGAAATTTTCAAGATTACCTTGCCTTATATGTTTCTCTTTGATGAGAAACTTGCAAAGAGAGAATCAGTCTTCAGCTCAGTAGTTGACAGGGAACTAAAGCTGGAAAACTGATATTGAAGTATTTAGCCTGATGGCCTCCAAACCATCTCCTTCTGTCTGACTCATCACAGTTAGGAAACTTCAGCAAGCAATTGACAAATAGCAAGAAACACAGCAGTCTGCACTCACCACGAATCCCCAGGCTTCGAGGCCACTGGAGGCCAGATTTTCTAATCACTAATCACAGAAAGATATTCCAAACATAATCCCAATTATTCAGATACATCACAAAAGAGCAATTTGAGTTTGCCTGGATATGAGTGATAGAGAACTTAGGAAGTTATCATCTGGAGTAAGAGTTTTTGTCACTCAGTCAATGTGCGAATGCCCTTTGCATTCTGCCCACTACAGAGTTATGTAGGGTCAGCTTTACCTCCATCTTATCTTTGGCAAAGGAATGAGGAAAAAGCAAACACATTGTTTTGTACCTGGTTGTATCACAAAAGTAGTTCACAATAACAGCTGCCATGGGTAGATGCTTATTCTGTGCCAGACACAGAATGTGGGCACCTTGATTACATTATTTTTATCGCTTACAACAATCCTTCTAAGACTATTCAAGTTCCATTGAAAACAGGTTGATTTTCCTTTTTATTGTTGTTGTTTGATCTGTGATACAGTAATATTCCCAATGATCTCTACTTGAAGGTTTTTTCCCATCCTTTACTCTCTTTATTTTTCTAGAAGCAGCTGAAACCTCCTCCACACAACTTGCTTGACATTCCAGCCTGAACTAATGTTGCTGCTGAACAATTGTAACTTTTATCAGCCACACCACTCAAATGGAAAATGGTGACATTGCCTTATCATTGTCCTTTGTAATACTGAACCATTTTTAAGTTTTTACTTTATGCCACATACTATTCTAGGCACTGACTATACAATGAGCAGAAGAATTTCACCTCTCCTCTCTTGTTACCTCAAAGCAAGGTTGAAGGATTATCTAGAAGGCAGAACAATTAAATGAACAATAACAATAAAACATAAAAGTCAGTTAGAAAACCTAGAAGGGTCACCAAGTCTAGTTTCAGATAATCAGGAGTATTTATCTGATCTCAACGATACTCTGACTAAATTGCAACTTTTCTACTTGGTCTTTTGGAAATTCAGTTTTAGCATGATTGCATTCTAGACACTTCCCCTTCACCAGTCTATATTTCTTTTACATTTAATTGAAGGCTTTTGACCACAAATCCCTTTTTCCTGGTTTTTTTGTTTGTTTGTTTGTTTTTTGTTTTTTAAAGAAGACTTCCTCAACACTTGTCTTCTCCAAAAAGATTTCTGGTTTAGTACAGAATGTACAATTATTACTCTACTTTAAAACCAGAAGTATAAATTCAGATTTTGCTTTAATTCACAGGAATATTGGGGAAATTTAGTAACAGCAAAATTAATGGTATTTGTTCAGTTTTAAACAGACAGCTATTTTATGTAAACCATAAATTAAGAAGACAAAGCAATATTTAATGCCAAAAATAAAGTTCTAATTCTTTTATATAATCAAACCAATTGCATAAGGAATCAAGAGAAAGACAAGGAAAAACACTGATCAGATTGCTTTCTTATCAACTCTATGTGTTACAAAACAATGAATGGTAAAGAAAAATAGATGGTAAGATATGATTGAAAAATGGGAAAATCTGTACTGAATTGAGGATTAAATTGTTAAAAGGTGTTTTACAGCATAACATCATTTAATGATGGTCGGTTATGCATTGCCTGCTCACAAAATGGAGCTGGCCAAATAAGCTGCCGTCTCACAGATGTGACTCCTTCCAATTAACTCTCTAAAAATTAACCAAGCTTAACCAATATGGTAAAGTGATATACACCCTAAATCAGCTCTGAGCTGTGAAGTTGTTCCTGTCCTACTTCTTGGCTTTCCAAAATTTTTTTAAAACCCTTCTCTCTCTTTTTTTTTTTCTACTATTTATTTCTTTGGACCAATTGAAACTTAGTAAATGCTTCTGAGCTCATGAATACAAAAACTGAGGTCACTGTTTCCTTACCCTCTCTTACATCTAGAAAGATAATCTTGTATTGAAGTAGTTTGAACAATGGAAGAAATATGTAGGTGGGGAGGAATAAGATGCATACCTCCACTTTGTCCTTTTTCTTTGTGGTTGAAGAGAAGAGGCCTAGAAGACTGGGAACTGGGGCTTCCCATGCCCTGTGTGACCTGTTGTCAGGGAAACAGGATGTGTGGAGAGCCCTGGCCTTTCTAGTGCCTGTTGCTAGGGTAACAGGCTACAAACCATCTTCTTTTATGCAACTATGCAGCTTCCCTGCCTTACTCTATACTTCACTTCAATATTATGGGAAATTATATTTGTTTACCAAAAATCTAAGAGCAATACAACTTTGATGCACCACCACTGAAAAAAACGGTTTTGGAAGAAGTACTACAAGTGAAAATATGTCATTGATATTTGTTACTAATGAAACAATTTGGAGGAGTTGGGTAGTCCAGTCTGACTTCACTCACATGTATGGTAATAGATTGTCTGGTTGAACTGTGAAAAACTTGAGAAATTTAAAGAGATCTGCTGAAGAATAAAGCACAAAGAGGGCCACATATATAGATACTTGTTCATCCTGGAACCAGTAGGAGGTACTGGAAATTTTGCAAGGTCTGAAATTAGAAAGGAGCGCCCTAATCCATATACTAACCATCTCCAAGTGCAGTCTACAAAAGGATAGGGTCTGTATTCTCTTTGGGAATAATACAACAGAATAAAGTCCACTAAGTTGATTTTTCTGAAATAAACCAAAGGAGTAAATACTGCTCATTTTTCTTCAGTGAACCACCTTCCTGTGTGCCTGAAATCTTTTATAGTAGAGCAGAAATGGTAGCACAAGCAAGTATAAAATGCATACTTTTAATCACTAGAATTCCTGTTTTTATTTGTACAGGCAAATAAAAAATCTTCAAGGATAGATACCTAGACTTTACTACTGGACAGGGTTTTCTGCCTCTATGATTTGTGATGCCAAAGGACAAATAAATAGGAATGATTTTGCAAAGGTCCGGATTCTGAGGAGGAGCAAAATGTTTTAGGAAAAGTCAAACTCTCCTTAAAACGTTAGCTAGGAACTTTGTTCCAATAAACAAGCTGAAGAGGTAATGGTAGTACATGTCCTAGAAAAGGAGCAAACAGAACTGGGGAGTGTCTAACATCTAAAGCATATGCCAAGTGATAACTCCCTCTGGTATTCAGCTTTGAGTATGCAGAACTAGGCAAACAGATGGCAGGGCTGTGGAAAAATCAAAACAAGAGAATAGTTTTTAACTCCTGAAATGTCAGGTTTTATAGTGAGTCTTGAGTGTTAAGTAGAATTATCTAAGTCAAGGTTAAGTAGAATAAGTAAGTAGGGACCTAAGAATCTGGACTTTACCCTACTAATAGTGAAACACTGACCAAGTCATTTAATGTCTTGGAGATTCTGTTTTCTCATTCAAAAAACTGGAGATAATTGTTCTGAGACATATGAACCCAAAGAAAAATCATTTAGAAAGTGTAAGGCACAAAATGCATTATGAGGTATAATTACTACCATGATTCAATCATCAAGTGATTTTTTTTTAAACTGTCTAGACAAATCACAAATATGATTGATACCTAAGTGTATCATTTTAAAAAATCTTACCCCAAATACAGTTATGAACCAATCCTTAGAGAGTTAAGTTTTAAGTGGACCAAAATCTAGTTAGTTCATTTTTATTTTCTTACTAATTATCTGGGACCTATTTCACAAGAACTCCTTGATCACTGTGCTGATGCAGTTTAGTTAAGGTTGACTTCTATTTCCTTCTCCTGAAGAATCCAGGGCTTAGAGATTTCACTAGTTTTTTCATGATCCATTATAAACTTGTTTGAGATGTTATTAATAACAAAATTTTGACTAACAAAAGTTATATGCATTCTTGAGTACTTGGGGGTCCTAAGGAGTAAAAATTCATATTTTAATATTTTATAAAATAAAAAAATAAAATGTCTATAAATATCTTTTAAAAAGTATAGCTTAAAGGAAAAACCAAAATCGTTAGAATGTTTTGTTGCTTTGCCTCTGATGGCCCATTATCATTTCCATGCCTTTCCTTAACTGTAGTTACTCATGTCTAGTACTAGCTCAGACCAGGTATGTGGAATAGGTGGTTCTCTGTAGCATTACCATCTGTATAATGATATTAATAAACAGCTTCTTTCATATCCAAAAAGTCTGTAGCACAGTCCTTTACTGTATGGTAATGACATTTGCTCAAATAAATTTTGTTAGCTGACTGAAATAAAATAAAGCTCAAAATCTACAAACATAATGGTAATATGTTCTAAAATAGGCTGAAGGATGGATATAACACATGAGAGTGATTACCTAGAAGTCAACTCCATTCTGTATCAGGCTTGGATTTGGACAAGGACAGACATAGAATACTTTTTAAGCCAGAGTCACTCGGGAAATCAGTCTAGTCCTAAGTCATACACAAACTCCACACCAAGACTACCACAGGAAGTTGAAGTAAAGAGGCCATCAAGACAGCTCTACTGGTGAAACTCTCAAGGCCAGCCCACTCTCCTCCACTCTCTCTGCAGCCTTAACCCCTGCCCAGGGAAATAATTCCTCAAGTTTAACAGTTTTGGTGAAGTGAGACTTGTGAGCCTTTGTGAGGCTACTTCCCCTGAGAAAGTCTTCTTTCTCATCTCACACCTTTACTCTGCCCACTGACTACAATATGCATCAGACAAAAATACAGGATCCCGCTGTTGAATGTAGTATTAATAATAATAATAACAGCTAGAATTTATTGAATTCTAAACACCATGCTAAATAATTTATAAGCATTAATTTGTTTAATCTCCTAAATACCTGTGAAATAGGTAACACTATCACATTTTACAGATATTTACATTTTACAGATAACAAAAGTGAGGCATTGAAAAATCAAGCAACTAGGAGATCATATAGCTGTTAAGTAGTGTAATTGGAATATACCCAAGAATGAATACAGTTATGGGAATATTAATAATTATCATAGTTTGCAGGCTCTGTACTATACTGCATCTAATATATTTTATTTATTTTTATTATTTTGATCTTGGAAATGTATGACTTCCCTGATTCTACTGCTTTCAAGGGGAAGAACCTTCCACTGGAGAAGCCTTCTGGGCTGTCTTGGCTGTTTTCACATTCTTTCATTACATGCAATTCATTTGATTGGTGAATTGTGGAAAAAGAATTGGGCCTGGAGATGCAAGTTTTTCTTCTCTCGGGGCAGGGAAGAGATTTTGTGCTTGCAGAAAGTGTAGTCTCATCTGTTCCAGGCTCTGAAGTAGATTTAGGAAGATTTGGCCCCCTGCTGAGGAGCCTACAGTTTGTGGAATAAGTTGAATTCAGAGGAGTCCCCACTTATTTCACTGCACCCTAATGCATTATCTTCCAATGCAGGTTTAGTCTGCAGAAAAGATGATACTTCAACCTCTATTTATGGTACTTTTAAATCTATGCCTCACTTAATTCTGAATTTGGGCAGGATTATCATGTATTAGAAACCCTTCTCATCTAAACATCTTAGCTATCAATTTTGTCTACATCCCAGTTAAAAAATCACCTAAGAGAAGTCATCCCTGACTTTTAAAATATCTCCTCAAAGTAACTTGATCACATTACCTTGTGCATTTTTCTTCAGGTCACTTCTTTTTTTTTTTTTTTTTTTTTTTTAGATTTTATTTTTAATTTAATTTTAATTTAGAATAAAATTTGCTCTTTTGGTGTACAGTTCAAGGAGTTTTGAAAAGTGCGCAATTTTTTCTAACCACAACTGCAGTAAAGATACAGAATAATTCTCATCATCCTTTCCCCAAACTACCCTTTACCCTCTTCTTTGTGTGGTCAAACCTTCCTCCCCAACTCTTAACCTCTGTCACTGATTGATCTGTTCTTCTTTTTTTTTTAAATTTTTTTTTTATTTTTACAGACTGCATTTTGATTCATTGTACACAAAAGGGGTACAACTTTTCATCTCTATGGTTGTACACAATGTAGAGTCACACCATTCATGTAATCATATATATACATAGGGTACTATTGTCTGTTTCATTCAGGTCACTTCTCACTCCATACTAACTTTTTTTATAATTCACTTTTTGTTGCTTGTTTCCTCTACTCGAAAGTAAGTTCTGCTAGACATATTGGCATTTGCCTGTGATCTCAGCTGCTTGGGAGTCTGAGGCAGGAGGTTCTCAAGTTTGAGATCAGCCAGGAAACTCGGCAAAACCCTGGCTCAAAATACAATAAAAAGGGTTGGTGATGTAGTTCAGTGATAGAGCACTTGCCTAGCATGCCCTAGGCCCTGGGTTCAATCTTCAATATCACAAAAACGAAGGAAAAGAAAAAGCAAATATGCTCCTCTGCCTAACATGGTACCTGACAATATACAATCAGTGAATATTTATTGAATGATGAATGAAATAATTGGATTTTAAAGATAAGGAAAGTGCAGTTTAGAGAAATTAATATTTTCTCCATGGTCACTGGCTAAAAATACAGGTGGCATTAAAAAATATCTGATTGACTTCAGAGTTCCATTTCTCTTTATCTTGTTTTATTTTGAGATGGGGTCTTACTAAGTTTCCCAGGCTGGCCTCATACTTCCCATACTCCTGCCTCAGCCTCCCAAATAACTGAGGTGATAAGTGTGCACCACCATGCCTAGCTCAGAGTTCAACTTTTTAACTCTAGGGTATTCCAACTCAATCATCTTCATTATATAAACCATCGTATAATGTTATCTAAAGATTGAGATTTACGGTACGTCTATATATACACTCCAAAATAAGTTTTGTTGAGGTGATTTTCTTTAAACCAAATTAGTTTATGAGTAAAGGATAGATTTTTTAACTGATTTGCTTTTTTAATCCATCAAAAGAGTCACATATTCAATTCTGTAGGAAATGAGACTAAGATTGAGATTTATCAGCAATTTCCAAGAAAGATAGGATAAGCACTTTTCTTTAACATTTGAAGTAAATCCACTGTATACCCTCAATGTCAGAGCTTGGTAAGGAAACTGATGGTTTGGGTATATAAGCCAGAGTTAGATGGAGGTGTGTTGTTCAATGGCTAGGGTAAAGACCATAGCGTGATCTTATGTGTCACAGTGACCTTGGTCAGTCTCCCCTTGAGGGATGTCTGAGTGTGTGTGCATGTCTGCGTGTGTTTTTTGTATATGATGCTGGAGGAAAGAAATGGTCTTTCTATCATCTGGTGCAGAAGCTATGGTTTAGTTTTTTATTGCTGCTGTAACAAATTTACCACAAACTTAGTGACTTAAAAATCCACAAATTATCTTCAATTCTATAAATCAGAAATCTGATGCAAGTTTTGCTCAACTCAAAGTATCAGCAGAACTGCACTCTTTCTGGAGACTATGGAAGGAGACTCTGCTTTCTTGTCTTTTATTATTTCTAGAGGTTGTCTATGTCCCTTGGTTCAGAGTCCACTTCCCCCATCTTCAATGTTAGCAAAGATCAGTCAAATCCTTTTCACAATGCACCTCTCTTCTGTCTCTTTTCCACTTTCAGGAAACTTTGTGAAGATTCTTATGGGTTAACCTGAAATCCAGGATATCTCTCTGTTTTAAAGTCAGTTTATTAACAACTTTAATCCAATCCCCTACCATAAGCCTCCTTTCCCTGGACATTAGGACATAGACATCCCTGGGGTGCCAAATAGTCTACCTAGTTTACAGGGCTCATGAACTAAATTTTAGAAGCACCACTCTAAATCCTTCTCTGGTGATCTTTCTGGGTAACCATCCTGAGAATGTCATCTTTTTTGTTTTGTTTTGTTTTGAAAGGGAAGTGAATAAGAGCTTTAGAGCTGGGCAGATCTATATTCAAGTCCAAGTTTCACCAGATGCTACCTGGACAACCAAATTAGGATACTTATGTCTAATGAAAATTGACAGGTCTAAATGAGAATGCAAATATTTTTTATCTTCACAGTTCTGACAACTGGTAGATGATAAGCAAACATCAGTCTCTTCCATCTTCTCTATTCCTATTCCAGCTGTGAATCTATCTCCAATTCTCCAGGTTAGCTTTAGGCCCCAATTTGGCAGCCTGACTGATTTTCCAATTTTCTAGTTAGCATCAGTATAAGATTCAGAATTTTATTGATTTGCAGTATTCATTGACTGATTGGCTTAAAAATATTTGTGACATGACCTTCTATGTGCCAAGTACTGTGCTAGGTGGTAGAGATCAAAGACCAAACACAATGAGGGGAACTTGGTTTTTGCACTCAGAATCTATGGTCCAATAGGAAAGTATGTTTTATTAAGAAAGGGAAGTTTGGGTTATTTTATGAACCAAATATAGGAAAAGAGCCAGGGAGGATTTTCTTTGCACATGAATTTCAAGCAGAAATCTTTGAGCATTTCTTAATGGGATCCCTTGTTGACCTTTAAGTAGGACAACTCTTCCTGATAAAGGTTTGCCCTGAGCCTTTACCAGGACATTTATCTTGCCTGGACCCAACTACCCACTAAATGCAGAAACACCTTAAAGTCACTACAACACACAACTTCAAAAGCATCATGAGAGCAGGGAAAATCTTGACTGAGAGAAAAAGAGAAATAATTAAAGATGAGCAAAGGGGCATACAGCATTTCAATGGATCAACCTGGGGACTCGTTGGGAGGGGGTCACAAGAGTGAGGAATGAAAGGAGACTTTGAAGCTTGAACAGGTGATCACAGGATCACAGAGATCCTATGAAGGATCCTAAACTGTGAAGTAAGGGCAATAGAAGGCTTTAAGGGTTTTAAGCAGAAGATTTTAAAGGGTCAAGTTTGTTTATTATCTATAATGCTGCTTCATCTTAAAATTTGATTCTAGTTCAGAAATCTGGTGCTTTCACTTGTGTCATTCACATTTTTGCTAATTTTTATTCTAAATAAGTGTTTGTGCTACATCTTCTTGGTAATGAGAGCCTACGTAACTTCATCTGAGAACTTTACAGCATACTGCCCTCTTTAACAGTAATACCCATCTGGAATTAAAAAGTTATCATACTGTTCTTGCTTTCTCCTTCATTTTATGCTTCTGTACATTTTACCCTTCTTTGTTAATGATCTTGTTTACCACCAATCAAAGAGAGAATAAGGAAAAAGAAAGTCAACTAGATGCCATTCAACTGTGGCATTCATGATTCTAATGTTAACATCTGGACGTTATTCAGGAGAGGAGAGACAATGTGGTATGTATCTACACAGGTAAAATTAGAAATCAGATAGCAGGTTGATTTCTAACTTAAATTCTGACAGGTTCTAGTCCTACATTTAAAAAGTCTGAAGGAACTGGAAACAAGTACTAGGAAGTGGTAAATACTACATTTTTGTATAAAATTTATAGTTTTGAACCTCTCAACCATTCCCTGCCTTTTCTGTTGAACATCTTCAATTTAGTTGTTCCTACAACTTCATGTGATTTTCACCGAAATTTCTACTTGATCAAGTTTTCTGGAAATGCTATCTCAGATTAAAGTCCTAGAACAGCGACATTGGAAAAAAACAGCACTGCTGTTACTAAATACGATTAAATTTTAAATCCATTGTTATTAAGCGTTTTGTATGTTAAAAGAAATAAACAACAGTACCATGACCCAAAGAGGAATCATTCCTAAAATTAGGAAGGAAAAAAAAAAAAAAAAAAACTATGCATGTAGCACAGTGGTAGAATGCTTGTTTAGCAAGCACAAGGCCGTGGGTTCAGCACTTACCACACTTACCACCACAAACAAATAACTAAAATTTTCAAACTGACTTTCCATATGAGGATTAGTAAATTAACAATCTTTGTAAAGATAAGCAATAGATTACTTTCCTTAGTATATAAAAGGCAGTCTAGATTCCAGAGTCACAGGGAACTCTGAACAAGAAATTTCATCCAATGTTGAGACAGCATGAGATATCAGGAAGTATTTTTCAGTCCCTATACCATGGATAACTTATGGTCAAGTATATGATTTTTTTAAAGTATAGTTTGTGAAGGACATGTTGTCATAGTTATTTGCTAATATTTCCACCATCATGGATGATGAGTCATAGTGTAGAATCCAAACTGAGTGACAAATTAGTGGTAGCAGATGGATTGAAGATAGCAAAAGAAAAAAGTTGTAGCTATAAAAAGTAAATTAATAGATTAAAGCATAAAAGTCTTTATCAGAATGAGAGTAGGAAAACTTTCACCTTTGTTCTCAAAAGGAATGGCACATCATTTTATATAGTGGTTCAAATATGTGAAGGAGATTTAGAAGAAATTTAATGAATAAAATTAAATAAATGGTGAGGAAGAATTGATATTTTATTTAATTTAACAATTTTCCCACATCACAAAATTTTTAAATTATTTTTATGTGCTTAAAAGAAAGTCTAAAATGTTACATGACAATCCTCATGAAAGATTTTCTCTAAAGATTTTCCTGTAGTAGTCATGTTTTCCATACTTCAGGTATAATTGAAAAAACATCTTATTTCCATTTCTATTTTTATTTAGTCTCAAAATGCACACATTGTAAGCTCAGTTAAAAACAGAATATCTTGCTGAAATATGTGAATGTATTTATAAAGATAGATGTAGTAAAAGATGTAACAAAGATGTAGTAAAAGATGAAAAAAAAATTGCTTTCCAAACAAATGTCTGAAGGCCATCATTGGGTATATTTTAGCAAAACTAAGAAAAATTATTACACAATTATTGATAAGCTTTCATGGGTAACATGATTTTAATTGCTGATATTTAAAAGTAGAATTCTAGGACTAGCAATTTTGATGAGCTAAAATTCTGTTTAAGTCAATATTGCATCTTAAATAGGCAAGGCATTTCAGCAATGGAATAGGGAGTCCCTCATATCACTTCTTTGAGTGCAGACTACACAAAAGACCATAATTAAACAATTTGGTTGTCATTAGTAATGCAGATTTTAGATTTAGAGCTTCTTGCTTTGACAAGCCTAAGCCTGAAATACTGAGAAAGTCTCAAATCAAAGTACAAGTTAAAGTAATGGTACTAAAACGCAAATTTCTTCCTTCTTTGATACTAAAGCAGTCATTTCAGTCAGTTCAATAATAAAGACTGGAGAAAAAAAGATTAAGGTTAATGTTCATTTACTGACTCTATCTAGACACAGCCCAAAATTAAATTAGCATATGTATATTGATATAATCTTGACTATCAATTCATGAAGCTCTACTGTTGAATGTCTCTCAACCTCCTCTGAAACAAAATGACAGATTCCTCTTTGAGATCAATTGATAAGTGAAAGTCAGATATCTCTGCCCTAGTGTTAGGTCAAAACAAAATCACTTTTTAAATATCTTAAAGACTATACATAAATTCACCACCACACAGCTTCATACCTTCAGGTAACTACAGAAAATTAGAACAAATACAAATAAAACGTCCTGCCTGCTAACAGGAAGAAAATCTAAAACATGCTGTAATCTGAAATACAGCCTTTCCAGTGCAGATGTTTATCCACTCATTAGGTTAGAACACAAATCATCTGATGACTGGTAATGTTTAATTTGCATCTATGCTAATTAATTTTGTGAGCTGTTATTTGCCTCAACAGGATTTCTTGTTTCTCTAGAGAATCTCTACACTGAAAAACTATAGCATCTACATCTTCTGTAGATCTTTCAGATTAGTTTATTCAAATGCTATGAAGATGGCTTCCTTTTTAAAAGTTATTCTTTGCTAAATATTAGCATTGTTAGTGTGTCTTATACTCGTGCATTGTAATGCCACATATTACTTGAAGTAGCAAGAAAATATAGAGAGCATTATTTAAATATAGAAACAACATTCAAATGGAGAAAAGTAGAAAGGATTTGTACTTCCAAAGTTTTATATAATTTTTCTTTTTCAAAAAAGTAGTTATGAAAACAGTGACATTTACTTGTATACTGCATTTTGGAAAGTAGTATGTAAACACAGCATTAAAGACAATCCTAACGACAGACATCTTCACATGGTGTATATTCCTTTAACTGTTAATACAGGAAACACTCTAGTTTCCTTTGGGATCTGCAAAGACACCAAGCAATTTCAATGACATTTAATATTCATATTTCACATTTTTATCCAAATGTTAGATCTGATTTTTGAACTAGGATATTATTTTAAAAAAGCATATAAACATAATGTTGTACTGAAATACTAAACAGGAGTTAAATACACAACTATAAAAACTTAAAGATGTAAATACCAAGATGATAGCACTGCAATTAAAGTTTGACTCAGGTCATTACATTTCATACTTGACATAAATGAACAATTCTTAATCCATTTTATTAAAGGCTTTTATATACTGTGGGCTATTCTTTACTGTTAGAAGAAGCGAAAAGGCTAATTTACAGTCAAAACTCTAATAAGTTTGGCACGCTTCTAATATTTTGACCCCATAAACATTTTTTTTCTCATAGAAATATTATTATTTAAGACATAAAGGATGAGCACAAGAGGCCAGGGGTAAAATTATTTATATCATATTAATCCTGACCTTGTTTTTTTTCAAAATCTAATTACTGGTCTTATTTCTCTCTTTTACTTACCTTATTTTAGCAAGTACCTGCCAAGCAGCTTTCCTAGTCACTCCTTTGCACACCTAAACCACATATTTAAGCAGAACATACAAAAAGCATAAAAGAAGCCATGTAGTGTAGCAGTGAAAGGACTTATCTGAGAGTTACCTTACTTTACACAAAAAGTGCAGGTGCAAAAAACTATCCTGCTTTCAACAAGTTGTTAGCTGAGATGCACACATTTTAGAATTCAAGAGAAAATCTTTCCAAAGGAAACACTATTTAACAAAGGCAGCTAGCACTCCACAATTAGTCATATTAATGGTCAAATCTGTTGTGGGGGGAATAATACAGAAACAAGTGAGGAGCTTACTCACATTCCTTTCAGGCGTTGCCACATTTTTTCAGTCTGTTCTCCTATGAGATACTTATAAGTGGTGTTTTCCAATTCTTCAATTTCTGTAGCAGTAGACCCCATGATGATGCTCCTAGGGCAATACAGTTACAGTCAGTTTCAGCAGCTAGAACAAGCATTCCTCAGTCCACTACAAATCTCAAGCAGTTATACAGTAGCATCTCTTATCTATCACAAAAATGCCGAGGTGCAAAGCTGAGGGAAGCCTCTGCCAGATTTGCTATTGACTTTGACAGGCATATCCACAGCTCACCACATCACCCCCCTCAAGCAGACAGCAGAATAAACAGATGCTCTGACCTCACAGGAACAATCCGCACATGTGAGCTGCTACTGTACTACTGACCGACTAGTGCTCAAGCTCTCCCCAAAAGCAGCTCATCTGTTACTGTTCTGTGCACTGAAGCGCATCAGAATTTCTACAGTTTACGAGCTCTATTATGCACGAAAGAAACGTGAATGACTTTCGCACTCCAGAAGAATACGAATTCCTTTCTACCAGCGGAAGGAGGGCAGGATGTAATAAGAAAACAGATGGTAGGAACCAGTAGCAGCAACACCACCCTGAGAAAGAAGTGCCTGTTTAAATGCCAAGGTTTTTGTCTTTTAATTGATCTGGAACCGACACTTAGACATATATCATGCTCAAACAATAAATGCAACAAATATTAAGGACAACAAAGAAAGAATAGCACATAGAACCATACAGAAGCAGATCACAGAGCTCCACAGGTTGTTACTGAGAGAATATGTACATCATCTGATGCTGTAATTATGCTATTCACCTTCTCCTAGCAACTCCACACAGTAGGTAACCGCCTATTTAACCAGGGGAAAACACGGCTGCAGCGCACAGCCTGCTCTGTGAGTCCTTTGGGGATTAGAAAAAGAATAAAATGAAATGAGTGTGAATTTGTGTGTGTGTGTGTGTGTGTGTGTGTGTGTGTGTGTGTTAAAGGAAAAGGGAGTGTTGTGTGTATATGCATGTGTGTGTGTGTGTGTGTGTGTAAGGCAGTGAGAGGAGAGGAGAGAAATTGATGCTGTGCTGCTTGTGAATTTTAGAAGACAAATGAGAGAAAGTGGACATAAAAGGAATCAGAACTGAGTTGTCTGCCAACCTCCCAACACATGGCAAGCTTTCTTTGAAGCAAGCACAGACCTTGAGTATGAGCTTCATAATAGCTATTGCTATCGGTAAGCTGCTAAGAAAAATGTACATAAAACTCCTGCCTCTTGTTTGTTTGGAGACCAGATGTAGTTTTATTCCTCCCTACAAGAAAACTTGCCTGTAACCTTGAGATTTATGGTACAGGTGTTCAAAGAGGATAGGTAATAATATTTATTGTTTATAGGTATTTCCTATGACAGACACTGTTCTGAGTACTTAACATACATTACCTTTTTAATTCTTAAAAAATTTCCCTAAGGTAAGTAATATTCCCATTTAACAGATTTAAAGACAGTTCTTTAAAGTAGGAAATGTTACCTTATTATCAGGAGTTTTCCAAAATAAGATTATTTTTGTTCATCCAAGTTATATTAATGGCATCTACTAGTCAGAGTCATAATGTTTAAGTAAAAAATACCTTTGAAAATATTATAGCAAATTCCTTCTCATTTAAAAATTAGAGGAGATTAAAGCAAGGGAGCTTCACTTTTCTTTTCTCAGACAAGATACTTCCAAAACTCATTCTGAATTTAATGTCATTAGCTAGTGGACAGCATTATATAGTCAAACCTCATTTTTATGAGCATTTAACAGAATTGTGAGAAATAACTTCATTTTTGCTCTGAAACTACCAATTTTACCTTCACTGTGCCTTCATTTATAATCCTAACTTCATTCATTTAATAAGCTCTTACCTGATTTTTCTTTAATGAGATAGTTAACAAACATCTGAATTCTGCTTTCCAAAACAAATCATAGCTAAAAATCTGCATAGAAGCAAGCACTCTCAATTATTTTACAAGCTAGGATATCAAAGTCCTTAAAGTCCTAAAATGATTTTTCAGCTCACAAAATGATTTTTTTACATATGTCATGAAATTTCAAGTCCTTTCATGGGTTAGCTTACCAGTAAAATTGCAAGGTGAAGAATGAGGTCCACTCTGCTTAATTATGTTTAGTGAATCTTATCCCATCAGTACAACTTATTTTCCCCCTTTTTTTTTACTATCACTTCTATCATATATTGATAGTCAAGACCTTTGGGTATATCATTTGAGTCACTTTCTACCAGAAAAAAAAAAATAAGTCTTGATTATTGCATTTAATATTTCATAGAATAAAAATCTGAAAAATACTAAACATAACTACTTATTATTTAAATCCTTTACCAAGGCAATCTTCAGCCTCAGGATATCAAAAGTTACTTCTGTAAACATAGAGAATTCAAAGCATTTTTACTTTCTAGTTTATAACTAATGTCTATAAAATGTGATAATAACAAATATAAAATAAATCACATTGAAAAGAATATAATAGAACTCAGGGAATAATGTACAACTCTTTAAAAATATATGAGATGTTGTATTCATAAAGTTAAATCCCCCCCAAAAAAAATTCTGACATGAAAAAGAGAAATAAAACAAGAATGAATTTTCAGAAATTAAAATATGTCTCAAAGTAAAACATTCAAACTTGGATTGAATGAGGGAAGTGAAGGGAGCGGGAGGACGAGGAAAGGAAAGAAAGTGGAACGAGACAGACATCATTACCCTATGTACATGTATGATTACACGAATGGTGTGAATCTACATTGTGTACAACCATAGAAATGAAAAGTTGTACCCCGTTTGTATACAATGAATCAAAATGCTGTCTGTAAAAAGTAAATAAAATTTAAAAAAGAAAGAACCATAAACTGGAAAAAAAAAATAAAGCCTTCATTATAAGTTCTGGGGTGGGGAAAAAAGTTGAGAAAATCATCTCGAATAAAGAGTAAAAATGATTAAGTCCATCCCTTTGCTTTAACTCTATATTCAGGTGAAATAGCTCTATTATAATCAATTCCTTCATTCCTGGTTACCTAATGATTCATTACAAATGGTGACAAAAATCTGTAGAATGACTTTAGTATGTACCAATGCTGAAATATATATAGCACTACCTGAGTTTGAATTTCAGTTCTTCCACTGAAAGAATTAGGCATGCAATTTAATAATTAACAGTAAGCAAGTACCTATTCTGTGACTGTTTCTTCATGTGTAAAATCAGCATAATAAACTTCATCTTCCTCGTAGGATTGTAAATAAGTTAATATACTTAATGAACATTAAATAGTTTCTGGCACATATTGCTTTATAATTGCGTTTTAATTATTAGTGATAGTATTTTATGATTTTTCTCCTTTATGTTTCAGTGTGATTATTTATGCAATAGAATTTTTAATAATGAACCATTTCCCAAATAACTTGTTATAGAGCATAATCATTTTTATGTAATGCTGTTGTTGTTGTTTGTTTAGGAACTGCATCCTTTTGTGTAAGTGAGATTGTTTTAAGTGTTTGTGATACTAACTTAATTGGTCTCATAGTAAGGCTATACTGGCACCATGTAATGAATGGTAGAAGAAATAATATTAAGCCTACAATTCCATTGCCCATAAACCATCACTCACTGTAAAAGATAAAAGATGACATATTCATCATATTGAAGACATATTCAAAATTTAGAAAGCATATTAACTCAAATACCCTTAAAATAACTACATGAGTTAGTATACCTGGATAACAGAAAGAGCAATTAGTGATTAAAATCAGAAACATGAATCTGGTTTAGCAGAATAAATTAAAAACAAAATTCCAGTTTAGTACCTGTGAAGAACCAAGAAGAAAACAGTTCAAACTAGAAAGAGAAATCACAAGGAATCAAAAAGATGGCTTTAAGAAAAAGTGAATGAAATCCATCAAGAATCTTAACAGACTAGAAAGATTATGTTATTGATAAAAATATATTATTTTAGTAGAAGAAAAAAGTTCCAGAGATGTTAATTTTTAACAATAATTTTGAAATAATTAATAATACTCCAGAATTGGTGGAAAAGAAGAAAATTCAGTTTCAAGAAGCAATATTTATTACAAACTCTTAGTAAAAATAAATCCAGATTTCTGCTCCTGAACAATATTGAGTATCAGTGATCACCTGAAATAGCCAAAAAGCAGACAAAACTAATTGTTTTTAAGCCATTTGACATCAGGCAACAAGGACATTATCCTTAAAAAGATGGGAAACAAACAAGGTAAACTGTATGATTGCCCCAGGATTGTACCTTTGAGAGAATTTCCAGACCACATGCAGGAAACGGGAACCAGATGGAAAGCAGAAAATGAGAGAGCTCAAAGAAATAATAAATGAAAACTTCCCAAATATGACAAGAGATTAACACCGAAATATTCAGAAAGGTGAGTGAATCTCAGAGTAAACCCAAAGAAATGCAAACCAAAATGACCTAAGGTAGTCACTATTCTGAGAGCTTAAGGCAAACAATCTTAAAAGCAATGAAAGAGAAACAAAATCTTACCTATAGTGGAGAAACAACAAGAACAACAATGGATTTCTCTTTAGAAATGGTAGAGGACAGGGGGATGTGACAAGCTTCAACCCAGAAATTTACATTTAGTGAAAATACCATTCAAGAGTGAAGCTGAGGTGGCTCAATGGTAGAGCAGTTGCCCAACAAGCTGGAAACCCTGAGTTCTATCCTGCATTCCACCACCTCCACCACAACAACAACCACCACCACAACAACAACCACAACAACAACAACAAAAGAGTGAAGGTAAAATTAAGAGAAGGATGAAGAAAAAAATTATGTAAGAATTTGTCACCAAAATACCTACTTTAAAAGAATGACTAGAGGAAATTCTCCAAACAGAAGGGAAGCAATAAAGGAAAATGAAACCTCAGAAAAGAAAGAGCACAGTAAGCAAAAATATGAATAAATATAATGGTCTTTCCTATCCTCTTGAGTTTGAAAATGAAGCAAAAATTATAATACCATCGATATGGTTCAAAGTGTCTATAAAGAAATACATAAGACTATTGTAAATGAGAGAAAATAAAGAGATATAAATGAGGCTAAGATTGCTGTGCTTCACTCAGACTGCTAAAATAATGACATATCAGTAGATCATAAGTTATGAACAGGTAATATGGTATCTAAAGCAACTACTTAAAAACTATTCAAGAATATACACTTAAAATATTACAAATAAAATGGGATTCTTTAAAAATGCTCAAGTAAACCATGGGAAGGTAGGAAAATAGGATATAGAAACAAAATACTGAGAGAAAAAATATAAAGCAAAAATTAGCATGGCACTCTTATGCTGTAACATATTAGGGGTTATATTAAATGTAAATGATCTCTACACATCAATTAAAAGACACAGATTGGCAGCATGGATGAGCAAATATGACTCAATACATGCTTATCTGTAAGAAATGCATGTCCAATATAAAAATGCAAATGGATTCAAATCAAAGGGTTGGGGGAAATATACCACAAAAACACTAATCAAATGAAACTGGAGTCGTGATAGTAATATCAGAAAATGTAATTTATAAAGCAAAAAAATATTATAAAGGTAAAAGGACATTTGCTAATTTGAGGAATTTTGATTCAGCAAGAGGATATAAAATTCCTAAATATTTATACATATAAAAATAAAGCTTTAAGACACATGAAGAAAAATAACACAACTATAAGGGAAAGTAGACAAATTCACGGTTACAATCAGATATTTGGTGGTCCTCATTTTATAATTTATAGAGAAAGTAGAGAGAAAACCAGTAAGGATAGAAAAGATCTAAACATTATGAATATAATTTAACTAATTGACATTTATAGTACATTCTGCCAGAAAACAACAAAACACACATCCTCTTAAAGATAATCAATGAAATAAAAAAAGATTCAAAACTATCAATGAGATTAATGTCTCTTATTAATAGATATAATGTTATCAAGACCTGTGAAGGTTCTGAGATTGTCCCATTCTTATAAGCTATTCAGTTTGCCTGCTGCATTTTCCTGAATACTAATAGAAGGCACCTTTGGGACCAAGGAAAAGAACCATATTTATTGCTTGCAACAAAGCAGCAGCCAAGTATCAGCATTTTTGTACAGTTTCTTTGAGTCCCAATTCCCACAGGACAAGATAATTAATAACAAACACACAGTGGGGTTTGCTTCAGGAGAGAAATCTTGAACTTAGGAAACCATTATCTGTATAATGAGCCACAAGCATGCCAGACCTTTGCTGCAGAGGGAAACATTATCTTTATTACATGAGATAGTAAAGCAAGTCTGTCATTTACTACAGAGAGTTACTAAAATCCCCAACATAGGATTCAGAAAATTATTTGCAATGCATATAACATAATCAATAAAGATTTTATATCTAAAATATCTCCTAGAAATCCGTAAGAGAAACACAAGGAAGTTAGCAAAAAATAGATAAAATATGAAAAAGAAAGTAACTAAGGAAAAAGTAAATATGCATAATAGGAGTTCATGATTACTAATATTCATGGAAATTTTAAGTGACTAAAGAAACCTAAACATATCTTTCCACACTTAATAACTTTTTTCTTCTTTTTTAAAATTATAATTATTAGAACATTAATTGTACAAAATAATGGGTTTCTTGTAACATTTTCATACATGCATATGTCATTACTTCAATATCACTCACCTCCCTATTACCCTTTCTTATCCCTCACAGTCTTTCTCCCTTTTTCTAATGGTCCTTCTTCTAACCTCATGTCACGTTTTTTCCACTAAATTCCACATGAGAGAAAAAGTGTTACATGTCTTTCTGAGTCTGGCTTATTTTACTTAACGTGAAGATCTCCAATTTCATTCATTTTTCTGGAGTGACATGATTTTGTTCTTTATGGCTAAATAATACTCCATTGTGATATGTACAACAATTTCTTTATTCATTCATCCATGATGGACATCTAAGCTGATTCCATAATTTGCTATTTTGAATAATGCATATCCTGACTTTGATTCCTTCAGGTATATACCAAATGGTATAGCTGGATCATATGGCTGTACTAATTTACATTCCATCAATAATGTATAAGGGCTTTTCTTTTTTTTTTTTTTTTGCTGGTGGGAGGTACCAGGGATTGAACTCAGGGACTCTCAAACACTGAGCCACATTCCCAGCCATAATTTGTGTTTTATTTAGAGACACAAATGTGAAAGGAATAAGTAAAATTATCCCTATCTGCAGGTAATATGGTCCTATGCTTAGAAGACCCTAAAGACTCCAACAGAAGACTTTGAGATCTGATAAACCAATTCAGTAAAATAGCAGGATTCAAAATCATACAAAAAATCAGTAGCTTTTCTATACACCAACAATGAGATCACTGAGAATGCAGTCAGGGAAACAATCCCATTCACAGTAAGTGCACAACAAAACTAGGAGCAAACCTAACCAAGGAAGTAAACAAACAAACAAACATTTCTTACTAAGTAAGAGATGAATATGTAGTTAGTAAAGGTTTAAGAAATGATAACACCAGACTCGAGATAAGGATAACTCTCACTGAGATACGTACAACCTTGTTTTTGCTGAAGCTAGCTTTGAACTCATGATCCTCCTGCCTTAGCCAACGGAGCCACTGGGATTATAGGCATGTGCCCACCGCAGCCAGCAAGGCTTCCTTTTTCTCCACATCCTTTCCAGCATTTGTTAGTTTTTGTTTTCTTTATAATAGCCATCCAACTGGGGTTAGATGGAATTTCGATGCAGATTTAATTTACTTTTCCCTGAAGGTTAAATATGTTGAACATTTTTTCATATAATTGTTGACCCTTTGTACTTCATTTAATTTCAAAGTTTCAGGTCCTACATTATGGTCTTTGATCCATTTTGAGTTGATTTTTGTACAGAGTGTAAAACGGATCTAGTTTCAGTCTTCTATATATGAATATACAGATTTCTTAACACCATTTGTTAAAGAGGCTGTCTTTTCTCCAGCATATATTTTTGGTTCCTTTGTCAAGAATCGGAAGGCTATAAGCGTATGGGTTTGTTCCTGGGTCCTCTATTGTATTGCACTGGCCTCAAATATATATTTGTACATATATACATAAATATATATATATATACACACACACATACATAAATGTACACATATATATACTATATATATGCATATATATATATATATATACAAACACACACACACATACACACACCAATGTGTGTGTGTGTGTTTGTATATATATATTTTTTAAATTTTTTTTGTCGATACCATGCTATTTTTTGTTATAATGGCTCTCTAGTATATTTTGAAATCAGGTATCATGATGCTTCCAGTATTTTTACTTTTGCTATTATTGCTATGTTTTGGGATCTTTTCTGTTTCCATATGAATTTTAGGATTTTTTTCTTTTCTTTCTTTCTTTCTTTCTGGCCTGTGAAGAATGCCATTGGTATTCTGGTGGGATTGAGTTGAATCTGTAGATTGCTTTCAGTAATATGGTAATTTTACCAATATTATTTTGACCAGTCTATGAGCATGCATGAATGTTTTTCCATCTTCTAGAGTCTTCAATGTTTTATAATTTTCAATGTGGACAGCGGAGGAGCTGTTTATTTACTCCCTTGGCTAGGTTTGCTCCTAGTTTTTTTTTGTTGTTGTTGTTGTTGTTTTTTTTTTTTTTTTTTTTGCGGTGCCCGGGATTGAACCCAGGGCCTTGTGCTTGCAAGGAAAGCACTCTACTGACTGAGCTATCTCCCCAGCCCTGCTCCTAGTTTTGTTGTGTGCTTACTATGAATGGGATTGTTTCCCTGACTTCATTCTCAGTGACCTCATTGTTGGTGTATAGAAAAGCTACTGATTTTTTGTATGATTTTGAATCCTGCTATTTTACTGAATTGGTTTATCAGATCTCAAAGTCTTCTGTTGGAGTTTTTAGGGTCTTCTAAGTATAGGATCATATTACCTGCAGATAGGGATAATTTTACTTATTCCTTTCCTATTTGTGTCCCTTTTCTTTCTTTCTCTTGTATCATTGCTTTAGTTGATGTTTCCAGTACTATAAGGAATGAGAGTGGTACGAGTCAATGTCCTTGGCTTGCTCCTGATTTTAGAGGAAATGCTTTCCATTTTTCCCAATAGTGCACCAATATTTTAATGAAATGTTGAGAGTGATTAGAAAATGTTTCATTAAGGATTTTTGCATTTTATTCATCAAAGACATTGGCCTATAGTTTTCTGTTTTTGTTATATACATATCAGGTGATACTGGCTTTGTAGAATGAGTTTGGAAGGTTTCCTTCCTTTTCTATTTTACATAATAGTTTGAGGAGCATCAGTACTAGTTCTTCAGAAGTCTTGCACACTCAATAATTTTGAGGGAAAAAAAAAACATAAAAACATCTGGCAATGCCAGAACTGGTAAGAAAGTGGAGGAAAAGAAGATTTTTTTTCTTTTTGTTGTGAATATTAGGAAGCAATTTACCAATATCTAAAAAAGTTGAAGATACACATACTCCAAAATATTTTCCTGCATGTAGAAATGAAATCTAACACAAGAATATTTATAGTGGTGTTGTTTCCCACAGTGGGGGAGGGGAAGAGCCATACTTTACCTCCTATTACCTAAAAAATGGATAAATGTTGACATAATCATAAAAGAGGATACTAGATGACAATGAACACATATGACCTACAGTTAAAAATGAAACCTATACACATGAATAAATCCCCAGAAAGTAACATTGACCAAAAATCAAACTCTGTAGGAATTTAGATAATATAGTGACATTTACTTATTTACTAAATAAGAAATAAATATGTAGTTAATAAAGGTTTAAGGAATGATAACACCAAACTATAGATAAGGATACCCTCTGGAAAGGAGAGGAGAGAAAGCTATTGAGGCGAGGCACATTAGGTATTTCAGCTGTTTTGAAAGCATTTCATTTACTTCTTAAACAGGGTATGAATATACAGGTAATATGCCTGTATATATTTGTATTGATGAATAATTTAATTAGAATTGTTTTTTAAGCTGAACAACAAAGCCATGGTTATAAAAAGTTAAACAAAGATATGAAATGACTTTAATGTTCCAGATGTTCTTGACAGTTGAAATATTTTCCTCTGAGTAGACCAGTTTTGCCAACAGAATTAAATTTCATAGTTATCTACCCAAGAGAAATAAAAAATATGTCTACATAAAAACATGCACACAAATTTTTATGGAAGAATTACTCTTAATAGCCAAGAAGTGGTTTACGTGTCAAAAGCATCTTGCTGGATAACTTCTCCCCCTGCTATTTTTCTCACTGGTTTTACTCTAGCCACACTGGTCTTTTTCTATTGTTTTAACATCACGGCAACTACTGTTTCCTCTCACAGCATCTGTCTCTTCTATCATCAAATATATGCTGTTACCAGAATTCTTGGTCTGTCCATTCATCCTGGAATACCAGACCATGCCAAGTGACCTGTCCAATCATGTTGCCTTGTGTTTACATAGCTGGTGTGTTGGTGTGGTGCTTTTACTCCTTCTCAAATGTAAAGTCCAAGAAAATGGGAATTACATTTGTCTTGCTTGCTGATAATGTTCACAGTATCTAGAAGAATACTTGGATAAAAGTAAATGTTCCACCAATATTTATTAATTAAGTTCATTAACAACCTTATCTTCCATAGCCATTGTAAGGAGTAAGAGATGTAATGTATGAAAAGACATCAGCATGAACTATTAATTCAGATAATTTTAGATTTTATTTTACCCTTTTTTTTTTGGCTTCTTTTTTCAAACTGGACTCTATGTTCTTATCTACTTTATGAAATATTTTTTAAAAATATTTCCAGGTGTTTTGCTTTTATTTCAAAAGTTATCAAATGGTTATCTTATAAATAGATTCTAAAGAAGATACCAGCTTCAATAATGAGAACAAAAATTTTAAACCTAATTATTCTTTGGAAGTATTTTAAAACCAGTGCTCCTCTACTAACAGCACTTGTTAAAACTAGGTGAATCAAATATAAATGGTATCATATTTTGGTAAGTGGAAAAAGTACTTATTCAACGTAATCAAACATCACCATATAAGCTAAGAGCTAATCATGTAGTAGTAATGAGTTATGGCTAGAACCAACATTCATGTCTCTATCCTTCAAGAACTCAATTCCATATCTTGAATCATTTCAAAATCAATCAGCAGCATTAATAATGGCCAGAGCATCCACACATCTTCTAAGGATCTCATCTGCAAGATCGCCAAATAAAGGTAAGTCCAACAAAAAGTCGTATGTTTTATTCAGAGTGAATCCCAAGTTATCAGAATCAAACTTAAATTCTATAAAATATATATCACACAAGATTAGAAGCAAAGGAAGCCATGGCACCATCACAAATACTTGGAAATTTGAAGACTTTCTTTGTGCTCCAACCACGCTTCCAGACCAAGAGTGTAAGCTTGCATTGGTTTTAATTTGAGTCCCCAGAACTAACAGTGAGCTTCTACAGACAATACAGGAGCCACATACTAAAGTTCTGAGAGTTTCAATCCAAAAAGAAACATTTTTGAACCTAACTCTGCTTGTTTTCAAAGCAACAAAAATAAAAGCAAATAATATTCCCATCATAACTTACAAGTTGCCTGTGAGAATATTTGACCTGGTTAGAAAAAGCTGTTACTTCTTTTATTACATGCTTCATGGTTCATACTAACAGTCTTTGTTTGCCTAGGAAAAAAAGAAAAAAGTTGTGTTTCTATTGAACACATGGTGAGTACACCATGCCAAGTTTATCATATAGTTTAGCTTGAGTATCCCAACTATAGCTTCATTACAATGGTAATTCAGTGACAACGAAAGTATTCTTAATAAGCACTTCTGAAAACACCTACAAATGATTTGTTGGTATCATGGTCCATTTTATGCAGATGTGAAGTAAAAGGTCACTCAGCTATGCTCAAGATGTCATTTCCCTCTCTCCAAATATATCTACCCACCTTGCTTGATAATGCCTAAAATTCTGTTGAAGAGGAAGTTTTTTTTTTTATTAGAGCATTACTGAAAAATATTAAAATGCAAATAACTCTTAGAAAAGTAAGACATTGACCTAAAGTTTCACAAAGGCATAAGTTATTGACATCAAATCAATTTTTGAAAAAAGCCAGTGAGTCAGAGAGGGCATGAAGGCTTTGGCACATGAAGAAGGAGACAGAGAGACAGAGAAGGGAGGTTATTTTGCAAGGGACTAATCTCTCCCACTTCAAAATCTTGCCAAATTATTAACTTGGCCATAATGTATTCTTCTTAAAATAAATAGTGTCTGTGTTAATGAAACTCTATATTTTTAAATAAAAACTGGTTCTTTTCAATTTAAGTAAAGCCATACTTTTCATATTTAGAAATAGTTATTTGTGTTCTTAATTCATGCACTTTTAGATTTTTTCACATATACACAGATTGTCAAAGACGGGTATAAGATGTTTCATCCACTTAAGAAGTTTTAAGAGATACAATGAACATAAATATTATATATTTATCTACATTGCTCTTGTCAATTCAAATTGACAAAATGTGGAAAAAATACATAGCCATCTATGTGCAACACTTTGAGGAGGTTAATGTATTTCCACGGGACCTTCCTTTCACCCCAAATCTCCATAAAATATCAAATATCAAATGCTCATTTTTATTCCATACAAGAAAACCCAACTTCTTTCCCCATAACTATTAGATAAAACATCAAATATAACTGCAAAAATTATGTAATTGAGAGAGGGAAGATGGAAGAAAGGAAGGAAGGAAGGAAGGAAGGAAGGAAGGAAGGAAGGAAGGAAAGAAGGAAGGAAGGAAGGAAGGGAGAAAGGAAGGAAAGATAGATGGACAAGAGGAACGGAAAGAAGGAGAGAGACAGAGGGAAAGGAAGGGGGAAGGATGGAATGGAGGAAGGGAAAGAGGGAGAGAGAGAGAAGGGGAAGGAAGGAAGAAAGACTAATTGACTATATGATTGGAAACTACTACAAATAAAATGTATTTATAGCTAAGAGGATATATATAGTTCAAAATATCTTTGACAACTTCTAATCTAGATCTCTGAAAGACATTGCTAACTTCACATGGTTTACATGGACAAATTAGATCTAAAAAGACTCTTACAATTATTTGACACATTATGGTAGTTAAATAGAATCAGTGCTGGATTTGGATTCTGAGTAACTGGGTTCAGATTCTGGCCCTGCTTTTTGCAGGATATCTGAGTTTCAATATCTTCAACCCTAAATAAGAAGGCAAAAAAGTGAAGATTAGTTTGGCCCTATTCCTGGTCTCCCCACTGACTATCTCAATAACTTTGGAGAAACAGCTTAACTGTAATATTAATCACAGGACTTACTTCACTGAGTGGCCATGAGGATTCAGAGAGGTAATACTCGTAACATCGTTGCCATGGTTCTTGGTTGAAGGAAATGTTCAATAAATGGGAGCTATTGGTAATACGAAGGAATAGGAAGAGTTGCGTGCCAAGTTTAGAGTGTTCTTGTAAGGCTCAACCTTTAATAACGTTTGTGAAAAATTGTTACACACGTAAATTATTTTTAAAACCATTCCAGTCTAGCCATTAGGTCTATAATTGTTCATATTTAAACTAATATAACTGATAATGGAGTATTAATGGTTTGAACATAGAAGAAAATTTGAAAGTGTTGTGTTATTTAGTCATGAATGCTGACAGGCAAGTCTGCTCCTGACTTAATTACCTGTACATGTTAGAAAGGGAAATATTAATTAAGTTTAATAATCTCAAATTAACTATCATAAATGAAGCTTTATATAACTTAAGCATGAAATTTACGACTCAAGGCTATACGTGGATAGCAAACTTCCTTTCCAACTAATAAGCCTACCAAATTCAAACGCCAAAATTAAGAACAATTTGGAAGTTTTGTATCTGGAATTTTAAAATGTTTGCTGAAAATATCTTAATTAACTATAATAATTTTATGTAATTATTAATTATATTGTTTTTATTAGATTATTTTTAAATCAGTTATTACCTTTTCAGTAGTTTATCATTTTATAATAGCTAAACTTATGTATTTTCAGGAAAAATTCATAATTTAAGGTAGAAAAAAAGTTCAACTTTAAATATTCCAAAATATATTATCTACTTTGCAATATTTTTAAAACTATGCTAAATTTAAAAAAAAAAAAGCAGATTCATTTGATCATTTATCTGACAGATATATTTGTATATGTGCTTTAAGGCCAAATTACTTTTTAGCATTATAGAAAATGCCAAATTTTTTGAACTGCTACCAAGTAGATTTTTCCAAATAAATTTAGGTAAAAAAAATCACTGGAAAAGCATGAAGATACATAATATTCTGCATAAATTGAACTGCTCTGTAAACTGAGTAAATAAATTGTATTACATATAAACATCTGATATATTCCAAGACTTAAAGATCTTGAATTATATGTTTTATATTTAAGATTCTTGGGAATTTAATTTTATTCTTTATATCATATTATACTATTGTATCAGGCAATAAAATAACAATGCCTATTTTGGGAATAGAAATCTCTTGGTTTGATGGCATATCTTTAGAATTTCTACACTATGGGTTTATGTCAATGGATGATAAATCTTTGGTTCTTGAAGATGTCCAACTGGTGTATAAAAGCCAATTGTTAAGATAATAACTTGGATGTTTCTCAATTTTCACATTTGCTTTGACTTCTCTGCCAAAGTCATGTATTTATCTTTGGTTGGGGGTGGAGCATGTTAATGAAAACAAGCATGTGTCTCCAAGTCCAACAGCCAGAGCCCACAGGGCAGTGATAAAGGAAATCAGAGGGTGGTTCATTTGTGAGAGTTCTCCTTGATGCATGTTGCTTTTGTATCTCTTTTTTCCTTTGGCTTTTGTAGAAATTTGTGTTTTTGTGATTATGCTCTGAGTGAGTCTGCTCAAGGCAGCTGCTCTATTTCCCTTAAGTTACAAATCCAGGAAGTAGTGGGTGGTAGGAAGGATAGCCATTAGAGGAGAGGGTGGCCCTCTTACATAGCCACCATGAATATTGGGGACCATTCAAGTCATTCTCTGTAGTTGAACTATATATGAATGTTGATAGTGCAAATAGTTCAAATATAAACATACCAATAAGATTATAGAAAATAAAGTCCAGTTCCCTTTAATTATATCTATTTATGTTTTCCCAAAATTTCCCTGAAAATTAAATAGAACTTACTGATTGGTATGCCTAGTTCACAAAAGCACCATACTGTGCTAACTCTGAGATTAAATCCTAATAGATCACTGACCACTGTTGTGGATCACAACCACTTATTATCGTAGCTATATCTCATCAAATAAGCTGTAACATAGAATTCTTACAGTCAGGAACTGATTTCTTCTGTGTAATTCATTCCTGACATTTAAAATTAGGACTTAGACCTTTGTACAGCAAGCTGCAAAAGGAAGAAGGCATACCTGAATTATGGGCAATAGAGTGTTTGGGGACGTGGGGGTTGTTTATATGTTATATTTAAATATATATGTTATATATATGTTATATTTCAGTTTATCTTATTTTGTTTACAACATTAAATGCATTTTAAGTTTCTTTAATCAAAGGCATATAATCTTTATGTCCTTGGCAAACCAAAGAGTGGAAAGAGTTCTTTTAGAAATACTTTTCATTAAAAAATAGATGTTCCAATTTATCTTTCAAGGTCGGTCTATATAAAACTCGAGATACTCCTCCTGTAAAATTGTTGTAAATTATGAGCTTCATAATTTAACTGAAGCACTCTTCTTAATAGAGTTTATTTTTAATGGGATGTAGACTAAAACTATAAGGCAATTGAACAGAGCATTATGAAGCACCATATGGGCTTCTAAACTGAGAAGATGATACACACAGGTCCTGCCAACTATTCCTCTCTGTCTCTCCTTCCCCACCTGCCAGTCTCCCACCATATCCTGAATCTGTCATGATATTGGGTGTCTTTGGTACAAATTACTTAAACGATGGTCTCTATGTTCCTCAATAAACATCTCTTAATAATGAAAAGCATAAAATTAAAAGAACCCTAAACTTATTAAAAATCAGTGACCTGTTTCAAGTTACAAATGAGGATAAGAGGTGGCAAAACAATTACCTAACCATAATTGGAGACCAGGACTGGGTGATGAACAGACAATCATGAAATCAAAGTAGAATGACTTGTCTTCCTCAGAGCTGCAGTAGCTTGAGCTCTGACAGGTTGTAGTAAACAAAAATAACTGAAGCAAAATAGAGCTGTCTGGTTTCTCTCCTCTGTTTATGGTCAAATTTTAAACATTTTCTCTTCTAGAAAAAGATTGCTATTTATGCTCCCTTTTGCTGTCCTAACTTAGACCCTGAGTCCGGATGACTTTAAGTCATAAAGAAAAAATTGTCATATGAAATATTATAAAAACATGGGATTGGGGACATACCACCAACTCAGATGACTAAACATCTGTGGCACCTGCTCTGGTGGCAAGAAATCAAGGCCAGTCTAAGGGAAAGTGATGCAGTGTGGGAGGATTTGTTTGATATGGTCTTTCCCACTCAGCCTACTAAACATTCCTACTTCCTCTAACTTAAATAAGGAAAATGTCCTCTAGGATGTCATAAATATGGTTTGATTCAACATTTGAACCCCAAATTGCAGATACTAGCCGTGCTCTTCCACCTGTATTGTGTCTTCTTGATTCTCTCCTCATTTGTTTCTATGATGATTCCGTTGGCTTCCCCTTGACTTTCTCTCTTTTCTTTGGCTCTTTTCCCTCTTCATTTTTCTCCTCTTTCTGTGATGGAAACACAAATGGAAATACAGTGAAAGTTATGATCAAAAGGAATAAGTAATAAAATGGACGTCTCTTATTTTATCAGTTTTACTATTTGAGCAATATTTATTATTTTTATAATAATTGAGAAGGCACAGAGACAAACATACACAGACCCAGTCATTTGATCCTTGACAAAGGCAAAAAAAAAAACATACTTTGGAGAAAAATAATCTTTTTAAACTAATAGTGCTAGGAAAACTGTACATTGATGAGGAGAAGAATGAGACTAGATCCCTATCTATAACCCTGCACAAAAGTCAACTCAAAGTGGATCAACAAAGTAAGAATTAGACCAGGAACTTTGCAATGACTCAAAATAGAGTGATCACTCCAACATATATAGGCACAAGCAACAACTTCCTCAGTGGGACTCCTGAAGCTCAGGAAATAATATTATGAATTAATAAACAGTATGGCATCAAATTTAAAAGTTTCTGCACAGCAAAGGAAACAACTAAGAACTTGAAAAGATTGAGAGAAACTCTTTGCCAGCTACTCTTCTGAGGGAATTAATATCCAGAATATATAAAGACCTCAAGAAACTTATCACAAAACAACCCAATCAATAAATGGACAAATGAACTAAACAGGCAGTTCTCAAAAGGAAAAAAATGGTCAATAAATATATGAAAAAAAAGGTCCAACATCCTTAGCAAACAGAGATGTGCAAATCAAAACTACACCGAGATTTAATTTCACTCCAATAATAAATGTTGGAAAGAATGTGGAGGAAAGGGAATACTTTTAGACTGTTGGTGGAATTGTAAATTAATACAACCCCTATGGATATCAGTATGGAAGTTCAAAAATCTAGGCATGGAACCACTATATTTCTCAGCTGTACCACTCAGCATTTATCCAGAAGAATTAAACTCAGCATACTATAGTGATACATGCAAACCCATGTTTACAGCAGCACAATTCACAATTGCCAAATGATGGAACCAGTCTTGATGTCCATCAACAGATTAATGAATAAAGGAAATGTGGCATGTATGTACAACAGAGTTTAGCCATGAAGAAGAACTAAATTATGTCACTTGCAGGAAATGGCTGAAACTTGAGAGTTTTATGTTAAGCAAAATAAACCAGACTCAGAAAGTCAAGGGTCATATGTTTTCTCTTGTATGTGGAGGCTAGAGAGAGAAAAGGGGGGAAAAAAAGCAGGGAGATCCTCATGAAAATAAAAGGGAGACCCATAGAGTGGAGGAAGGGGACCAGAGAGAAGAAGGAAAGGGGAGGTTGACATTGGCCAAATTATGTTATGTGCATGTACAAATAAATAACAACAAATCCCTCTATTACGTGTAATTATAATGCAACAATAAAAGAAAAGAAAAAATAAACTACCAAATGATCCAATAATCTATTCATTTGTCCTTTTTAAAATGCATCTTTTAATGAAATGCTGATTCTGAAATGATCAAAAGTTTTTTTGTTACAATTCAAATAACAAAAATAAATTAGAGATTATTAGGAGTAAATAGATTTTAAAATAGGATTTAACAAGGAGAGCTTTTAGAGACAGCCTTGGTTAATAATTTCACTGCAAAATACAGGAAGAGGTATTTGTACACTTTGAGTGCTGGATTTCCATCTCACTGTAGGGCTCCTTTCCTAAATGTTTTTCCAGCCTGCCCTTTCCTATTTGTCACTTTCTTGCTCTCCACATCTGTCCAGCAGAACTGTCAACTCCTAAAATGAATCCCCTTTCCTCAAAAATAGAAGACAAAATAAAAATCAGGAGACTGAGGTTGATACGTTTACCTCAATCTTATGCCTCCCTGCCTTTGATAATGAGCATAGGATATTTTCTCAATAAAAAGAGTCCAGGCAAGAAGAAATTAATCAAGAACATTACAATTAGCCAGGCATGGGCATGGTGGTACATGCTTGTAATCCCAAGGATTAGGGAGGCTGAGGCAAGACCAGCCTCAGCAACTTAGCAAGACCCTGTCTCAAAATTTAAAAAGGGCTGGATTTGTAGCTCTGTGGTAAAGTACTCCTGGCTTCAATCCTCAGTATCACCAAAAAAAAAAAAAAAAAAAAAAGTCAAAACTTATTTCTCATAAATTGTTTTTATTAATCTGGTCTGGTTAATCAATGGTCTGGTTAATCAACAGGACCCACTATGTGTTAATTAAAACACACTGTCTACATATGATATACTGTTCATATTACATAGGAGGTATACATAAGCAAAAATCCCCCCAAAAAAATAAAGTTTAAATTCATATATCTATAGGCAGATGAAGTCATTGCCCATATAATGTCATTTGGCAGTCACTAAAAGGCCCACTCTGACAAAAAAAAAAAGAAACAAACAAAACTCTCAGAAATGTTCTTTGAACCAGAAATTTTTATGATTAGAATAAAGGCATCAAGGGAGCTTATTTAAATTAGAGGCTAATACATTTCTCAATTATTCTTCAACACATTCACATTAATTTGTAGAACAGCTAATTACTTTCCAATTCTCTGAGAGCTGAATAGGTGGGGAAAACAGGTTTTGAGGAAGGAAATTAAATAGCACTATTTACTGTAATGGTCTCTGAGTGAGAGAAGTGGGATCTGAGAGAAGAGGGTAGAAATGGGAACTGTTTCTGTATAATTTAATTCCTATCACAAGCTTAAAATAAACATCTTCTGTCATGACCTTGTATTTATCCCAAGGAACTGAAATTTGGAGAGGAAATTTGTTTTTGTCCTCATTTTAAGTTAATGGATATAGTATTTGCTCAAACACCAGCAAAGAAAGAGTGGACAGAAGACCAACCAGAGACCGAGGAAGCCTGTGTTCCAGATTCAACTCTTATTGACAGGAAATGACTGATTATGCCTTCATTCTCAAGACCTCCTGAATAGCTTTTCAATTTCTGTTTTTAAAGTACCTGAGCCAAAACAACAGCAAGTTTGATTTTTAAAATAGGATCAGTGACAAATGCTGAAATGCCAAGTCAAAATGCACAGGATACAACCAAGCAAAATGCAAGAAGGAATTTGGAAGGCAGATTAGGGGATGTGAGCCCAAATCTGTGCCTGCCAACTGCTCTCTCAATAAACTGTGCTGAGGTCAAAGGACACTTGGGAATTTATTCAAAAACACACACACCAAGAAGGCAGATGCTGCTTCTCCTTAGATTTTTAGGGACTGTTTTATTGGTTTTGTTGCTGTTTTTTTTTTTTTTCTTTTTTTTTAAATAAGGGTATTGGAGAACCTTCCCCATATTGTGGATCTCTACCTTCCTCTGTGGGTGAGTTTCTGCCTGGCAGTGCCTGAGCTTCCTTGGGTAGGTTAGGCTCTTGGTGCTTCCCTGCTCATGCAGCACTAGAGTAATTTCCCCACTAGAGCCAGATTCTACTTGTGGTTTTGCATTCCCTCAGGTCACACTAAGGTCAAACAGCAATTCCACAATGGAAAAAGTGACCAGTATGTGTTCTCTAAATGTTTGCAGACCACTTTTGGAAGAATGTTCCGTGTGGATAACCAAATAAATATTTCCTATAATCAGTATCTGCAAGACTAAGAGGAAACCAAAATGTCTTTTGAGATTTTAAACCTAGTTTATACAGTTTATAGTAAACAATGAAGGCAATGGTATCCTAGCATATATGCATTTTGAGAGAAATTAATATTTATAGACTACCTGTAGTTCTCACATATAATATACTTTGTATTATAGATGGCTTGAATCCTTAACTCATCCATATTTCAGATTCCCATGAAAAATTATTCTTATGGACAAGATATTTCAAAAAACTATTTGAAATTATTTGAATAGACTTTTCAAGAAAAGTCTTGAGAAAATTGTAACAAACAACAAATATAAATTTGGATCTCTTCAACAGTCTTCTATTTTGAATTGCAAACCAGCACTACATTTTGCCTCTTTCAAGCTATAAGTATTATTAATGATGCAAAAAAGGCACAAGACAAATAGGTTTTAAAAACCATAGGAGATTTAAAGTCATGAGTTACACATAAATCAGGAATTAGTGGCAATATAATTAGCAACATGTTATCATATTATTCATAGAAGGTATAGCATAGAGCAGAAGAAAAGAATGAATTAGAAAATCAAAATATGATTTTCAGATCTCTGGAAAATGTCTTTAAATTTGATCAAATTGTACTTACATAGAAAAAAACAAATTATTTTTTCAGTCTAGATTTTATTATCCTTTCAAATCATTCACTATAAGCAAAAGCAAAACTGAGGAACTCTCTTCCAATGCGAATAGACATATATGATAGAGGAGAGGAGCAACAATATTATTGTTAGCACATATTATTCTCCTTCCTCCCCCAAGTTGTTAGGATTCTTCCAATGAGATAGTGTTTCTTGACATATCTCTCTCTGTGTGTTTGTTCAATACACAGTTAAAAAATAGTTCATGCTATCTATATTATATAATTCCATTTGTTCAATAGTAACATTTGGTTAAAATAAGTTGATATACACATAAAATCAGGTGCAAATCTGATTATTCTTAATTTGGGAATTATCTTAACTTTTCCTTAGAAAAATTTTATTTGTCCATTCATTCATTCAAAATTATCATTTTCTTTTATCTTTGAAGAAAGAAAAGGAACATTTTTGTCTTGGAGATTCCTGGAAAAGCAGCAGTAAATTTCTACATATGTAAGATAATCATAAGACCAACATTAGAATCTAAATTTTAACTATTTAACTACAGAACTCTTAGCATAAGGAAAGTGAATTTGAGAATCATAACCTGTTGAATTTTGTCTTAACTGAGTCCAGAAAAGAAATACTCTGAATGCTAAACAAAGGTGCTAAACACCATGAAATAATAAGTTAATTTGAAAATTTAATCTGGGATAGATTAATTCACAAAGTACTTTGCAAGCCCTCCTATTCTTTTGGGATAGTTAGAGTAATACCTTTCTCCAGGAAAAATGTGCTCTAAGTTCCTACTTTCTTGGCACAGATTACCACAGACCAGGGCAATTCCAACCAAGCCAGCCCCTCTGTTAGCCTTACTCTATTACTAGCTCTGAAGCATAGGGAAAGAAGATACTGGTGATTTTCAGATCTTTAATTTCATTATACTGAAGGGGAAAAAAAAGGAACACCATATTAGTGAACAAGTAACATGATTTAGCCACAGTTTTAAGTGCTTGGAAGGTATCATTGTATATTCAGAATACACTACTATAGCAGAAAAACCCAATAACATTCATGACTTAACCCAATAGAGGTCTATTTCTGTGTTAGGTAAAAGATCAATTAATGGGCTTGGTGGACAGCCATGAGAAGGTGATTCAAGAACCCATCTTTTGACTGCAATATCCCATAGACAGCCTGAGAGTCATCTGTGGGATCTTCTCTGCAGTTGAGAAAGGAGACAGAGTAGGTAGATCATATGTTGAAATGGTACACATTACGTCTGCACACATTCCTTCAGCCAGAAACAAATCATAGCGAGGGAGGCTGGAAATACAGTCTGCCTGTGTGTCCAAGTTGTGGGGGTGGTACAGATTTGAAGAATAGCTGACCAATATCACCTACAATCAGTAAATAGAAATTATAGAAAATTATGAATTATAAATTGCATGATCTATTGTAAGACAATAAATAACACGGCTGAAGTAGGTGGAGTGCAGAGCAAGATAAGAGGGAACAGAGTCCTTCGACCATGACTGTAGGTGGTTGAGGCAGGGTGAAAGAGAGATCATTGGAGAAAAGATTCAAAATTGAGGTGACAATTAATGGAGGGATCTTCTTTCCCAATAATGGAATACAGGAAAGAGTAAGAGTGAACTGGGAATTAAAGTCATAAGGAAATGGGGGTTGAGGGTGTCCCATGAATTAATTATAATAGTAATAAAGGTAATAAAGAGAAGCAGTGGGTCATCAGACATGGAATTCAGAGTTGTCAAGAGGAAGGGAAAAGAATGATCTGATATTCACAAGGAGTAGGAAAGAGAATGCCTATCCCCACGTTCAGGTCTAGTTATGGAAGAGCTGAAGAATAAAATCAATCACCACTTAATAGGGCTGTAGAGAAAATGTGTCCTCACGAGAGAGACCAGATTTTACCCAAGCATTCTGGTGGGAGGAATGTCAAGGATATCAGGATTTTGTTGAAGACCTAGTAACCAGGAAATCTGTAGTTTTCTGTGGTAACTGACAGGAACAGGGATAAAGTAGCATATTGAGATTAGTCTTGGAGTCAAGGTTGAATTGGTAGTCAGTCTACGAATACAGAGGCAGGAAGGAGTTGGTGTTGGCAATTCTTTCTTGACCATTGCTAAAGAAGGCAGAGGGCCGGGGACTGGTTGTCTTAAGCCATGTGAATAGTTTCAATCTTGACCTCTTTCAGGAGTGTTGACTTTGTGCCACTTGCTCAGAGTCAACTTCTATAACTGAAGAAGACAAATTATTCTGGGTGATGAAGTAAAAGTCATGGGAAAATGGGGTCTTAATCCATAATGGGCCCACCTCTTGACTCCAGAGGGTCACGTTCAGTCCACTGTTACATTTGAAACTTTTGGAAAGATATAATGAAAGTATTTTTCTATTCATTTTACTACTTCATTTAATAAACCCAAATATGCCCATTACTTCTCCAAAAATCTCATATTAGGCCTGAATATCCTCCCAGTGTTCTATATATGATAACTTTCAAACCTACAGCATACTTTTCCAGGGCTCTCAAAAACAGAAGAAAAATGGGCTGTAAAGAGGTTGACATGTCAGTGTAAGCAATCTCTAAACTTTTTTTTTTTTAAGAGTTTCCAAAAATCTTTTTATTGTGAAAAGTTCAAATAGTTCTCTCTGACATAGAATTCACCTAACCATTCAAAAGGGCTTTTTTGAGCAACTGTTATATACCAGGAACTGGCCTAGGCAATTGCATATAAAATCAGTTATATACTTCTTTCTAAAAAAGAAAATGCTGTCTTCTTAAGGAATTCATAGTTAGGAATGCATGGAAATAAGATTATATACTTCAAGGTTCTCTGGAACTATGGTGAAAAATAAATTTTTAACTCTGCCTGGGAACAATTGGGAAGGCTGATACGAAAGGTTTCATTTAAGCTGGAACCGAAAGGATGTGTAGGCATTTCCTAGTTGGAAAATAGAAAGAAAAACATTCAGAGATAAAAATACATAGAGAAGAGCAAAAGCAAAAAGATGTACAACACGTTACGGGAATATAATCCCCCTGTGGCTGGAATACTTAAAAGAGTTCTGGAGACTAGACAGTTGAGGCCAAAGTTTGATCAGCCTTGAACACCAAGGGAAAAATCATCTGCTTTAGGGAGGTGGGATATATGATCATACATGTGTTTCAGTAAATAACTCCACTTCATCAGAGAAAACAGTTATGAGGGACAGAGTTCTAGGCAGGAGTCATGGCAATTTTTAAGTGAGATAAAGAACCTTGAAGCAAGGTCTTTCTCAAAAGAGTTGCACCATTTCTCTTTGACTAAATTTAACCCACAATTTGAAGAGATCATTTGTTTTTGGAACCAAATTTCCTGAACCATTTTATATTCCTTTTTAGTGTTTTAAATTAAAACTAATTTTAAATCCATCTTTGATGAAATTCCAGTCACGATTCCCCTTCTGAAATCTAAAGGTACATAAAAATATACTTCTTACTGATATAAACATAGAATCACAGATTCTCGGGGCTCGAAAGTTTTAATTCTCTTGGGTAACCATCCTTCTGATGTTGGAAGCTTTCTAGGCTCTCTGTGCCAAGCCATCTTTTGGACTAGGCTTGATCATCTCCAGGAATGAAGTATCTGGTGAGGTGGTGAAGAGCGTGGGATCTGTAATTAAGGGACTCAGACTTATTCCTATTCCATCACTTCCATTTGTGTGAAATTCAGCAAGGTATAAACTTCTTTTTCAGGGCTTCAAAATCTTCATCCATAAAGTGGAGATCATATTGTTTTTTTAACTCATAAAATTGTATATATGAGAAAATGAATGCATAGCACTCAGCACAATACCCAACACAGTAATCCCTCAAAAATGTTTGGTTCTATTTGACTCCTGACAAAGGTTTTACATGATCTCAAAGATATCCTGTCAGGATTTCAAGATATCCTTTCAAAAGAGTAAACAAAGAGATATTTGAAGTATTAAATCTATGAAGCCTTCTTAATTCTATCTGGTTCATAACACTCATATGAACTGAAGAGATATGAATAAATGTAATCTGTTACCTAACCGAACTCCCGGGCAATGACTCAAATGGCAAATTTAATTTCAGTAGCACTCACGGTAATCATTTCCTGACTTCAGAGCTTTCAGTTGACACAAAGCACTCTAGACAATAAACAGAATCTTAACCAAAGATGGTTTCTACAAAGTTTCTCTAAAATTCATAGCAAATTTCTCTGCTACCTGAGTTCATTCCATCATTCAACTCACATTGTCAGTGAATGTTTTTGTCAAGAAAAGCAGAGCATTTGATAATAGAAGGTAATAGAATGAAAATTCCAAAAACTAAACTAAAATAAATTACTTCTAATTCATACGATACCACCTGCTAGTAAATTCTTATATATGCAAATGAACTACTTTTGTTATGCAAATTATTCAATCATTTCTTTAAAAAATCTTTTATGTCATTGTGCTGTAAAAACTGTTAACTATCTTAAAAATTAATAACTCTTTCTTCCCCATCTAAGAACATGTACTGACATGCATATACTTTGCACTGATGAAATTTCGCAAAATATATTCTGAGAAAATGTTTAAAACATCATTACTAATTATCGAGAACTATTTTAACATTCTATAAAATAGCATTCTTTAAGATATTCTTTTTTTTTTTACTTTTACAGACTGCATTTCGATTCATTGTACACAAATGAGGTACAACTTTTTGTTTCTATGGTCGTACACGATGTAGATTCACACCATTCATGTAGTCATACATGTACATAGGATAATGATATCTGTCTCATTCCACCATCTCTTATACCCCTGCCTCTCCCCGCTCTCATTGCCCTCTATGTAATCTAAAGTTCCTCCATTCTTCTCTTACCCACCCACCCCCATTATGTATCATCAGCTTATCAGGGAAAACAGTCGGCCTTTGGTTTTTTTGGGATTGGCTTATTTCACTTAGCATGATATTCTCCAATTCCATCCATTTACCTGCAAATGCCACAATTTTATTCTTCTTTATGTCTGAATAATAATGTTGGTAACATTCTTATTAATAGAAACATTAATAATATTAATTGATATTAATTCTTTAAAATAGTCTTAGACATACAGATTTCATTTCTTTTGGGTGGAAACCCAGTAGTGAATTGTTGGATCATATGACAGTTCTATATTTCATTTTTTTGGGGGGGAACATGCTTATTGCTCCATATGATGGCTATTTTAATTTACATTCCCACCAACCATGTGGAAGCATTGCCTTATCTCCACACCCTCACCAGCACTCGTTATTATTTATCTTTTTTATCATGGCCATTTTTACTGGAATTGTGTCACATTGTGGTTTTGGTTTGCATTTCCCTGGTGATTAATAATGTGGAGCATTTTTTCATTTCCCTATTGGTCATTTGTGTCTTCTTCTGAGACATGTCCATCTAGGTAATTTATAATTAGATAGGAATAAGAAGTTCTGGTGTGCCACTGCATAGTAAAGTGACTCTTGATGACAATTATGTGTTGTATATTTTTATAAGACAGAAGAAAGGATTCAGAATGTTTCCATCATAAAGAAACAATAAATGTTTGAGGAGACAGATATGTGTAACCTGATTTAAATGTTATATAATATATACATATACCAAAATTTGACATGGTACCCTGTTAATATATAAAATTTTTATCAGTTAAAAATTACTTTTTAAAAAAGAATATTCTTAATACTCTTAGAATAAGCATTCTATTCTCAGGTAAATAATTTGTATATATAAGCACTGGTAAATTAAAGAGGGGAAAAATAAAAACTGACTTATTGAAAGAAAACTAATAATAAAAATGAGGGGATTGATATAAATAAGCTCTAAAATTCTTTCCAACTATAAAATTCAGTCAGTATTTTAAATAAAAGAAAATCCAAACTGACTAGAGTCATCCCTCAGTATCTGTGCAGGATTGGTTCCAGGACTCCCCCACAGATATCCAAGCCTGCAGATGCTCAAGCCCCTTATATAAAATGGCATAGTATTTGCATATAACCTACACACATCCTCCTATATACATTAAATCAAATATGTTGTTTAGGAAATAATGACAAGAATAAAAAGTCTGAGTCTGTACATGCTCAGTAGAGACATAATGTTTTTCCAAACATTTTTTACCCTTGTTTGGCTGAATTCACAGATAGAGAACCTACAAATAGGGAGGGCTGAGTCTATGTTGAATTTATTTCATATAGTAGGTATAAATATGGAGCAAGAGAAACCTTAGAAAAGAAGTATCTATTCAGGTGCATAAAATATTCCCACCAAAGATCATAACCAAAGGGAACACAGAGGAGAGACTGAGGTCTGACAGAAAATCTGGCTGTTGGGGTGGTAAGAGGATCAGAGCCTCAAGCAGCCAGGATATTGTGGTTCTGGTTTACTTGTAAGCAGTTGGATTTATTTGTAAATTATTCTTATATTGTTAACTAAACTTATTATCAGAAAACACATGTATCTTAAAAAATAAGATTAAAGACAGCATAATAATGAAGGAAGTACAAACTATATGAAACAGAAGCCCACCCTTCTGCTCTTTAAGAGCTGTATCAGGAATTGAAATCCATGAGAGTGTTGTCAGCACCTTAAATATTTGAAATTATGAAGATCATCCATAAGTAGATTTATATTAACCTTCATTTGTGATGAATGCATTACCCTAATTTAATCTTTTAGATTATGATGCATTTTGGATTATCATGGATTTATATCATTGTGGATTGTCTTGAACTCAAGGAGGTCAGGATAATTAGCAAGATGCAATTTAAAATATTTGTATGCCATCTGTATTTTAGCATTTCTCATTTCCATTTCTCTTTTCACTACAAAATAATATATTTCATAATACACTTCACATAATAGGCCTAGTACTTAAGGTACTAGGATACCAGAAAGCACATAGGAACCATGAATTAAAAAAAACAGTGGCGTGCAGTGAATACACATTTTTACTGAAAGCTGAGTGTTTAGAAATAATGTTTACCCAAACCCAAACATCACCGTCATGGAGAAAGTATATACTGTATAAGAACAAACAAAAATTTATTGAAAATATTTGTTTCAGATTATTAAAACTTCTCAAACTTTATTTTCTAAACCTTTATGTTATTATTTGGGAATAATAATTTCTCAGCACTGTGATCCCTAGATTTTTTTCTGCAGTCCCTATAAATGGATTTTTACTTCTATTGACCAAATTAATAGTGTGTCTAAACTTTTCTGTGCTCAGACTATAATTCAGAAAACATTTAGTAGCCTATTTCCAACACGTAATTTTATATTAACATTCACATCTAAAGCAAATCTTATCAATCCTCCAACATCAACTACTGAAAATGGTTGGCTTCTATAACAATTATTTAAACAAGATTTCTGTTGAAATTCCTAATCATGATGGTCACAAAACTTTAAGAGCTTCTCTTAAACTGTTGTTATAAAATCTGTTGTTCTGAGGTTTGATTGGTGAGTACAAAATGTGTTTGGGTGTCCCATTTTTCTCTAAACATATTTCTTCCTGTTTTTATAATGGTTGGGGTTGACAATCATCTACGGATATAATTCTGCAAGTTTTTCTTCCTTGTATGTTTTGAGGAGACAAAATTGGCATCTTATTGATTCATTCTCACTAGTTGTAAAGGAGTCTCAAAGAAATATTAAATCTTTTGAATATTGTTGTTTTAATTTAATGAAGCAAATATCTCATATTAATCTAGAAAGGTTTAATCATGTAAAATCTAATGTCTATTATTATGTTATGATTTAAGTGTTATTAACATTTGTAGTTTCAAAAGGATTTACAGATCTTTCCAAATTTTTCTTCCTGATAAGCTTAGTTTTCATGTCAACTGCCACTCTATTTCCCTATTTAGTACTTTGACAGTTCTTAATACAAAATATCAAACATTACAAAATAACAAAACCATGAAGCTTTTATTGTCATCATTAATTATTATATTTCTAGAAGACTAAATAATAGTACAGCTATAATTGCCTTAAATTAATATAAAAGCAGGACAGTTCTAAGAAGTGAAAGGTAAATGATTATGTCAATCTTTTTCTATCAATGAATGTCATCAATTAAAATATTATCAATTATATTACATAATGTATAAAAACAATACAAGTGGAGTATACTAACATAATAATATATAATTATATTTACTTCATAAATTAAAATTTTATATCATCTGACAAAGTAAATAACAAAAGTGAAACAGCCCAAAGTCACCCTTTCATGGTGCATGTCAAGAATGATTTATAAAAGTTGTGCTGAAGAGAAAGAATTCCTAAAAGTGATAAATGTGTGTTACATTTCTCAATAAATCATAGTGTGCATCATTTAAGCTATTAGTGCTTAAACCATGGAGTCTTCCACAAAGGAAAATACACTCTTCCTCCAAGCTCTGTTTGGAAAACACATTTCCTCAGATCAGAAAGTGGGCATGAGTCAATACCAATGTTTCTTTAACCCTAGTGACTCCAAAAGACTATTGAAGAAATTTTTCTCTCTGATAAATCATGCTAAGAGCAAAGTCTAATCCTAAATCTAGAGGGAAAAGAAAATTTATTTTAAGGTTCACTATTCTTACTTTGGTTCTAGACCTGAGGGAGCCTGTGATATAAAATGACACTAGAGATGGCAGCAAGCAAGTCATACAAAAGCTGAAAAAAAAGAAAAACCATGATAAGAAGTTTGGATTTTATTCTAAGTGAAATTAGGAACCACGAGAGGACACTTTTTAAAAGGAAGTTATAATCTTGATTTTAATACTGTGACTGAAAAACAAGCATTAACACAGTTGAAATTACAAGATAATTAGACATGTAGGATAAATAAATCTATGGATTAATATAACAAATATAGGTAATAAAAGTAATTTATTTAGGATTCGTGAACAGAATTTTACTACTCTTGGCACACACACACAAAAAAACCCAAATATTGATGAACTATGAGATATATCGATATGTTAATTTGCTTCACTATAGTAACCTATTTACTATCATAGCAGCATGTTGTATATCGTAAATATACACAATAAGATGTATTTTTAAAATATATATACCAAACATTTTTAAATACCAAATGCTAACAATAATAAATGTGAACAGGGATATGGAGCAACCAGAATTTTCAGACATCACTTGTAGAAGTATAAACTAAAAGAACCACCTCAGAAAACTATCTTGCAGTATCTACTAAAGCTTTCAAATTCATTCATAGGTGTATTTCTAACAGAAATGCTTTCAGGTATTTAAAAACAATAACAAAAGTTTTTTTTAAATTATCATACAGCATAATTCAAATAGCCTCAAATTAGAAACTAAGCAAATTACCAACAGGTCTACAGATAAAATGTTGGATAGTTACACATTGAAACACTGCATAGCAATTAAAATTAATTCACAAAACAATATGATTATCACAAGTATCATTAAGCAAAGACTAGATACAAATGAGCACTATGGAATGAAACTATAAAGATGTTTTTAAGATGGACAATCTAACCTATGTCTTTAGGAAACAGGTATGTGTAGAGGTGATCTGTAACTGGAAAGGATAGCCAGTAACAGAATGATAACATGCAAAATAATGTAGTGGAAAACACATTAGCATTGAGATCACAGCTTAGTGGCAAAGAGGGATGGATGAAGAAGTGATAGGAATGATCTGTGATATACATATATTCATTAGTATACTTATTTATTTACAACAGTCAAAACATAATTTATTTTTCACATTATTCTCTCTGAAGCAAACATGAAACAATCTACTTGAATTTATTGTAAAACCCTTCAAAGATCTAAAGACAACTAAACATTTCTCTTGTACTCTTTCTCCAGACAACACCTCTCAGCTTCTGGTCCACTCTTCATAGAAAGTGTGTTCCAGACCCCGCCTATCCAGTAACTACCTGTGATAGGTTCTCATTTGTAAATATCACTTATGAGAAGAGATGGTGGAAAGTGGGGTCAGTCATGCAAATGTAAGATACTCAAAACATAGGACTGAGAGTTCAGGGTACTTCAGAACTTAGTGATTTGAATGAACTGCAAGAGATTATGAGGGTGGGTGATCTAGGTTTCAGATTTTCTGCTTAACATTTTTAATTTACTGACTTGTTTTCAGGTAGGTTATTATTTCTTTCCCATCTAAAACCCTTTCTTCATTTCCCTTTCTTCATTTTATAAAATGAAGTATAAAAAAATCTTGGTCAAAAACTTATGTTAAATTTTTCCTGTTTTACAGAAGAGATCTTAAATGCTGGCACACTGGCCCATCCATTTCTCTATGTGTGGATTTTGTCCCTAAGTTCTAAAAGATGTAAGCATCTTGATGACAGGAACTTGGTCTTATAAATTTTGAAATATGTAGCATTTTACCTTATTCCACGTATGAAGTTATAAAATGCTTGTTTAATTAATTGTGACACTAAATTTTAAAACTTATTTCAAAAAAATTCTCCTGTTTTAAATCAATTAATTTCCTTATTATACATGTATGTTCCCTTAGGGAAAACAGATGCTGACACAGGAAACATGAAGTAAACTTTGAGTATTAAACTTTGAATTTTTTTCAAGGTATGGATTCTAACATGTAACCAGCTAGATAAGGCATCATCACCATTAGCTATTCATCTTGATAATATCTTTAAAGGTATGAAGTTTATAACCTAGTAGAAACTTCTATAGTACTAAAACTGATCACAGTGAATTATAATGAATTTGCCAAGTCTTGTAAACTTCCTTTCACAATAGTCTTTTAAGAATATATACCAGTCGTGGGTTGACTTTTCATCTTCTCTAAATAGCAAAACTACTGTACAAATATTTTTTGTAAACTTAACCATGCATAACAACCTCAATCAATTGTTATGCAAGATGCAACTTCTAAATGCAATTTCTAAAGCAAATACTGAGGATATGTCTCAGTGGTAGAAAACTTGCCCTGGGTTTGATCCCCAGCACTGAAAACAAACAAGATGCTGTTTTATTTGGTTTTGGAACACTTAGATTTAATTTACCATTTATTCTTGCTTTGTAACATAGAAATAATCCATGATAACTATATAAATTTTGTTTCTTATGTAATCATAATTTAGAATGAATAATTTAAAATGTTAAAAGCTTGGATGAGTTTGGCTTAGTTAATTAATTCATTAGTAATTAGTTATAACATTCTTTTTTAAGTGCAGAAACATTTTTTACTATAACCAAATTTAACTGTGTGATATTTTGAATCATGCTCACTGGTGCCATTTAATAACAATTTGCTACAACATTACATGAGAAGTCAAGAATTAGGAATTATTACCTGATTACCGCAAAAGGTCTGGTTCCAAATGGATGACAAAGAAATTTCATTTACTTGGCAGCCAATTCATGCTTGTGCTTGATTTCTCTGCCAGCTGCTAACCTGATGCTCAAAGGTGATTTTCAACAAAGGAAAGGGGACTTTATGGTAGGACTATTCCTTACTTTCGTAGTGCCCAATTAAGAAACTGGAAGTGTGGTATACCTGTCTCCCAAACTAAGGATCAAAGAGCAATGAAAGAGAAAGCCTTCAGTCATTTAGACATGAAATACTGACAAATCGGGAGATTTCAAAAGTATGTATCTTCTCATCTTCCTTGCATTTTGCATTAAATAAAATTTCCTTAATAGAATTTCTAAAGCAAATACTGTGATCTCCTATTTTTCAGAGATTTTGAGCATACAAAGACTAGGTAAATTGTGCTAAGAGAATAATTAGAAAAAGTAATATTTATCTTGACATTATTTGTATTCTTGGTAAAAGAAATCTAAAAATTTGTTTTCAATATCTTTTATGTAATTAATAAATAATGTTTAATTTTGTTAACTTTTCATTTAGCTGCATTTTGTAGTACTTCCTTTGGATAGATTTTAAGAGTCAATAGTATTGCTAAGTGTTTACTCTCTTTTTAATATGTCCTTCAATAATAAGTTAAGATGGCTGGTATTTGTAAAAAACTATTCTTTATTGAACTAATTTTCCTGATTTATTTAGCTACTATTAAAACTTTGAACAATCAAGAGTATGTAAATTAATCTGCCCTTCTATAAAGTGTTTTATAGTAACAATAAACACAAGCTAGGCTTTTATTTCTATAATTGTCATAAATGCAAATGTGCTTAGCTGGTTTGCAACATGTAATTGTACTTTAAAAATTAGTTCATATGAGTTTAATTAGCTGAATAAAACAGTTCAGAAACTAGCTTTCAAAATCAGATACCATCAAACATTTCCTACAGACTTCTCTGGTTTTTTGCTGGACATTTGTTATTTAGTTCTGACCTTCAAATTTTCATTATGCTCTATGTAAATTCTCTACTCCAGTCAAATGGATTTTAACCAGAAGTCATTGCATTCAGCATGGCTGCTTCCGACTCTCTGCTCCACCATTCTTCATGTGTGGTCCTTATCTTTGGAGTGTCTTCTGCACTTTTCAAATAATTAATATCAGAAATTTTTCCAAACCTTAATTATGAAATAGAAAATCAAACCCAGGACTTCAACTATACAAAATTACAATAGACCTACATCAAGGCACCCTATTACAAAAATGCCTAACATATAGAATAAGAATAGAAAAACTATAGGTCACATTTAGAGGAAAAACAATCTGGATTTCAGCTTATTCCTCAACCCAGACCCTAAAATCTAGGACATGTTGGAATAATAGACACCAAGCTCTAAAAGAAAGGGGATGCCAATCAAGAGTACTACACCCAGCAAAATTAAGCTTCAGGTTTTAAGATGAAATAAAAAGCTTCCATGATAAACAAGAGTTAAAAGAATTCACAACTAGAAAGTCTGCACTACCAAGTATACTCAATAAAATATTTCCTAAAGAAGAAATGGAAAATAAAAGTGAAAAACAGCAGAAGGAGGAACTAAATTTCTTCTAAATTAGAAGAATAATCAATCAAAGAAGAAACTAAGATAAATTAAAAATTAGAAATAAATCAAAATTACAGAGAATAGTCCTCTGCCAACCTGCTCCACAGATTCTGCCCAAGCAGATATGTCCCATCTACTTATTTGTGGCAACCTTTATCTTGGGACACTGCAGATAGCTCCATTTCTCCCCTCCATGTGGTAGCCTCCACCTTGGGACACTGGACAAGGCCCGGAGACAGCCATCTGCCACAGCACCACCTGCCACAGTACTGCATCTCTGAACAGGCTGCCCATCACCACTTAATGGCCCACCCTTATGGCCCCATCTCTGAAAGTGGTTGCCTCCATATTGGGACAGCTCCACTGCCATCCTGGGTTACCTCCACTGCTGCCATCACCATCTTTATTTGGAGCAGCCTCCATCTTGGGACAGCAGCTGGAGTCTAGAAACCCAACATCAAGGTACCTACAGGTTATTTTCTGCTGCCACTACCAACTAAGGACATGGCCATTTCCATCTAGGGATAATAGTCAGGGCCTGAAAGAACTTCACCAAGGTCCCCGCAGGCTTGGTTACATCTGAGGTATCCCTGCTAGTGTGCTAATAGCCACCATCTTGTTGCAGAGGCAGGAGAGAGACTTTCAAGGGATCTGAAGGTTAGAAGAGGGTGTGAGGGCATCTTGATCCCAGCTCATCCAGTCAACCATTTCAGCACTCACTGGCGTCCCAGAGACAACCCAGGCAGCACTTGCTGGGACAGGACATCAACCTGATCCATGACTTCCTCCCCAATATAGCATTCATAGATTACCTAGTCCCACTGGTTTGGCAATCAACAGGGCCCTCAGCTCCTTAATCCCCAGTCACCAACCACCTCCTAGCCACCAATATGACCCAGCACTGGCAGCAACATGGCTGGACCATAGCTCTAATTCCCTGGTAGTGATCTTCCTAATACAGAATAATTTTTCTCCACAAGCACACAAGTCCCAGTGCTCAGCCCCCAGGACCTTGGGGGAGAGAGGTTCCTGTTTGGGCAGTCAAAAGGTCAAGGGCAGGAGAGACACAATTTAGAGACTAAATTAGAGACCAGAAACTGTGGGGTCCACAAGTGAGGTAAGGGGCAAAGACCAGGCTCCTGCATCACATAAGTGGAATCCAAAGGAGAGTCCTGGGTACAGTCTTCCAGAGAGACTGGCAATTGTTATACCAGCCTTCAGGAGTCCTGCTTCCAAGTCTAATCCTCCCACCTTAGTAACTTTCACCATTCTGAGGGTGGAGCTACCAGCACACTCCAGACAACCCCACCTATAAGATGAGAAGGGAAACAAAGAAGATATTGATCTCCAACAGAAACAATTATTCAATTTTCCTTCATGACTCTTTTCTCCCCCCGTCCCCATTTTTTCTTTTTTCTTTTTTTGTTGCCTGCTCTCAAATCCCCAACATTTTTGAAATCAAGTACTTTTCATGCATCAGGAACCGAGAACTGGGAGGTTTGACTAGTGTATTACAGTTTGGTTGTAGTTTTTTTTTACCCTCTTTTTCTTTTCTTTCTTTCTTTGTTTTTTTTTACTTGCTCTCTCTATTTTCCTCTTATTTATATATGTCCTCAGAGTCTCTTTATCTCTTCTCCTATTAACAACCAGCTTCTTTTGATTCCTCTTTGACCCTTCCTATGATCTTCTATATGATCTATATACTCACTGCCTACCTCATTGACAGCACATCCTACAACACTCTCCCATTCTCTTTCTGTCCACCATTAGAAATTGTAGACCTTAATGCAAACATAATATTTATATTGTAGATAATAATTGAACACATCATCTCTGTTTATTGCAACAAAACAAAGTCTTTACAGGGGCTCTTTGGATTAAGGCTGCATGTTATTTGCATGGGGTGCTGTTAATATTGATCTCCCCCTTAAAGGTGAAGTATTGGAAACCTGCAAGTACACTGTAAATGTATAAGGTGGAAACTTTAATACCTTGAATTTTCAGCATGAAAAAACAAGGGAAGAAAGAGTGCCAAACAAACCAAAATGCTATATTAATAGAATTCATTGGCAGTACAATAGAAGAAATGTCAGATAAGGAGTTCATAATATATATAATTCAAATGATCTGTGAAGTAAAGGATGATATAAGAGAGCAAATTCAGGTAACAAAACTTTACTTCAATAAACAGTTAAAAGAACCAATGCAGGAAGCAAAAGATAACTTCAACAAAGAGAGATTCTGAAAACAAAACAAAACCAGAACCCTTGAAATGAAGGAAACAGTAAGCCAAATTAAAAACAAAATAGAAAACATCACCAACAGACTAGAACACTTGGAAAACAGAAACTCAGAAAATGAAATCAAAATATTTAATCATGAAAATAAAGTTGACCACACAGAGAAGATGGTAAGATATCATGAACAGAACCTCCAAGAATTTTGGGACAACAGGAAAAGACCAAATTTAAGAATTATCAGAGGATACAAAGACACAAAGTCACAGACACAAACCAAAAGAATGAGCAATCTATTCAATGAAATAATATCAGAAAATTTCTCAAACTTGAACAATGAAATGCAAAATCAAATACAAGAGGCTTCAAGGACACCAAATATACAAAATTACAACAGATGCACACCAAGGCACATTATAATGAAAATGCCCAGCATACAAAATAAGGAAAGAATTTTAAAGGCCACATGGGGAAACCAATAACAATATCAACAGTTTTCTCATCCCAGACCCTTAAAGCTAGAAGGGCCTAAAACAATATATACCAAGCTCTGAAAGAAAAGGGATGCCAACCAAGGCTCTTATATCCAGCAAAACTAAGCTTCAGATTTGATGATGAATTAAAAACCTTCCATGAGAAACAAAAGTTAAAAGAATTTACAAATAGAAAACCTGCTCTACAGAACATTCTCAGCAAATTATTCCATGAGGAGGAAATAAAAAATAACAATAAAAGTCAGCAAAGGGAGGAACTACACTAAAGGAAAAGCCAATCAAAGGAGAAACGAAGTCAAGTAAAAAAACCCAAAATAAGCCAAAATGACCAGGAATACAAATCATATCTCAATAATAACCCTGAATGTTAATGGCCTAAACTCATTAATCAAAAGACCTAGACTGACAGATTAGGTTTTAAAAAAATACCCAACAATGTGCTGCCTTCAAGAGACTCAACTCATAGGAAAAGACATCCACAGACTGAAGATGAAAGGATGGGAAAAAACATATCACACACACTGACATGTGAAAAAGCAGATGTTTCCATCCTCATAGCAGATAAAGAGGACTTCAAGCCAAAGTTGGTCAGAAGGGATAATGAAGGACATTTCATACTATTTAAGGGAATCATACATCAATAAGACATAACAATCATAAATATTTATGCACCCCAAAAATGCAGCATCTATGTACATCTAACAAGCCCTTCTCAATTTCAGGAATCAAAAACACTACAGCACAATACTGAGTGAATTTAATGCACCTCTCTGACCACTGGATAGATCTTCCAAACAAAAATTGAATAAAGGAACTATAGAACTCAATAATATAAATAATAATTTAGACTTAACAGACATATATAGAATATTTCATCCATCAAAAAATGAATGTGCTTTTTTCTCAGTGCACATGAATATTTCTCTAAAATAGACCATATGATATGCCACAAAGCAACTCTTGGAGAATAAAAAAAAATACAAATACTGCTCTACATTCTATCAGATCATAATGGAATTAAATTAGAAATAAATGATAAAATAAAAAATAGAAAGAACTCTAATACTGGAGACTAAATAATATGCTATCCATTGATGCATGGATAGCAGAAGACATCAGGGAGGAGAATAAAAAATTTTTGGAAGTAAATGAGAATATTGATACAATATATCAAAATCTCTGGAACACTATGAAGGCAGTACTAAGAGTAAACTAAGTACTAAGTACTAAGAGTAATTGCATTGAGCTCATTCATTAAAAGAAAAAACAGATAACAAATAATGACTTAATATTATATATCAAAGCCCTAGAAAAAGAACAGATCAACAGCAAAAGTAGGAAAAGACAGAATATAATTAAAATCAGAGCTGAATCAATAAAATTGAAAGAAAAGAACAATTTTAAAAATTGACAAAAGAAAAAGTTGGTTCTTTGAAAAAATTAAAAATTTATAAACCCTTTGCCACACTAACGAAGAGAAGGAAAGAGAAACTTCAAATTACTAAAATGTGTGATGAAAAAGGAAATATGACAGACACTAATGAAATACAAAAGGTAATTAGAAGCTTTTTTGAAAATTTATACTCCAACAAAATAGAAAATCTCAAAGACATCAACAAATTTCTAAAGACATATGGTCTACACAAACTGAATCACAAAGACATACACAATTTAAACAGATGGATTTGAAGGAATGAAATAGAAAATGCCATCAAAAGCATACTAGCCAAGAAAAGTCCAGGACCAGATGGATTTACAGCCAAGTACTACAAGACCTTCAAAGAAGAACTAATACCAAAACTTCTCAAAGTATTCCACAAATTAGAAAAAGGAGGGAACTCTTCAAAACTCATTCCAAGAAGCTAGTATCACCCTGATAACAAAATCAGAAAATGACACATCAAGGAAAGAAAACTTCAGACCAATATCCCTGATGAACACAGACATAAAAATTCCAAATAAAATTCTGGAAAATTGCATACAACAACATATTAAAAATATGGCACAATATAATCAATTGAGGTTCATCCAAAGGATGCAAGGTTGGTTCAACATCTGGAAAGCAATAAATGTAATTCATCACATCTATAGACTTAAAGTTAAGAATCATATGATCATTTCAATAGCTGCAGAAAAAGCATTTGATAAAATACAGCACCACTTCATGTTCAAAAGAGTGGGAAGAAATAGGAATAGTAGGAACATACCCCAACATCATAAAAGCCATATATGCTGAACCAAAGGCCAACATCATTCTAAACAGAGAAAAATTGAAAGTATTCCCTCTAAAAACTGGAACAAGATAGGGATACCCTCTTCACCACTTTTATTCACCATCATCCTTGAAACACTAGCCAGAGCAATCAGACAGACTAAAGAAATTAAAGGGATAGGAATAGGAAAAGAAGAACTCAAGCTATCACTACTTGCAGATGACATGATTCTATATTTAGTGAATTCAACAAACTGCACTAGAAAACTTCTAGTTCATAAATGAATTCAGCAAAGTAGCAGAATTTAAAATGTACACACATAAAGCTAAAGCATATCTATTCATAATTGATGAATCCTTGGAAAGAGAAATTAGAAAAACTACTACATTCATAATAGTCACAAAAAAATAAAATACTTGGGATCATTCTAACAAAAGAGGTGAAAGACCTCTATGATGAAAACTACAGAACACTAAAGAAAGAAATTGAAGAAAACCTTAGAAGATGGAAAGATTTCCCATGCTCATAGATAGGCAGAATTAATATTGTCAAAATGACCATACGGGGCTGGGGATATAGCTCAGTTGGTAGAGTGCTTGCCTGGCAAGCACAAGGCCCTGGGTTCAATCCTCAGCATCACAAAAAAAAAAAAAAAAAAAAAAAAAAAAAAAAAGATCATACTCATACTACCAAAAGTGCTATATAGATTCAGTGCAATTCCAATTAAAATCCCAAGGACATACCTCATAAAAATAGGGAAAACAATCATGAAATTCATTTGGAAAAATAAAAGACCCAAAATAACCAAAACAATCCTTAGCAAGAAGATTGAAGCAGGAGGCATTCCATTATCAGACCTCAAACTGTACTACAGAGCTCTTGTAACAAAAACAGCATGGTATTGGCACCAAAATAGACAGATAAACCAATGTTACAGAATAGAAGAGACAGAGACAAACCCACATAAATACAGTTATCTCATATTAGACAAAGGTGCCAAAAACATTCACTGGAGAATAGATAGGCTCTTCAACAAATGGTGCTGGGAAAACTGAAAATTCATATGCAGCAAAATGAAATTAAACTCCTATCTCTCACCCTACCCAAAACTCAACTCAAAGTGGATCAAGAACCTAGGAATTATACCAGAGACCCTGCATCAAATAGAAGAAAAAGTGGGCCCAAATTTTCATCATGTCAGCTTAGGACCAGACTTCCTTAACAAGACTCCTACAGTGCAAGAAATAAAATCAAGAATCAATAAACAGGATAGATTTAAACTAAAAAGTTTTTTCTCAACAAAGTAAACAACCAATAATGTGAAGAGAGAGCCTACAGAGTTTGAGAAAATCTTTATCATGTGCACTTCAGATAGAGCACTAATCTCAAGAATTTGTAAAGAAATCAAAAAACTTACCACCAAAAACACAAATAACCCAATCAATGAATGGTCTAAGAAACTGAGCAGACAATTCACAGAAGATATTCAATTGATCAGCAAATACATGAAAAAAATGTTCAAGATCTCTAGTAATTAGAGAAATGCAAATCAATATTACTTTAAGATTTCATCTCACTCCAATTAGAATGGCAATTAAGAAGAATACAAGCAACAATAAGTGTTGGCAAAGATATGGGGAAAAAGGTACATTCATACATTGCTTGTGGGACTGAAAATTGGTGTAACCACTCTGGAAAACAGTATGGAGATTCCTTAGAAAACTTGGAACCACCATTTGATCCATTTATCCAACTCCTCGGTCTATATCCAAAAGACTTCAAATTAGGATACTACAGTGACACAGTCACATCAATGTTTACAGCAACTCAACTGACAATAGCTAGATTGTGGAACCAACCTAGATGTTCTTCAGTAGATGAATAGATCAAGAAACTGTGGTATATATACACAATGGAATATGATTCAGTCTTAAAGGATAAAATTATGACTTTTTCAGATAAATGGATGAAGTTGGAGAATATCAAGCTAAGCAAGATAAACCAATCCAAAAGGCCAAATGTTTTCTCTGATAAGTGAATACTGATACATAACAGGGGTGGGGGGAAGATTGGAGGAACTTTGGATTGGGCAGAGGGGAACGAGAGGAGGGGAAAAGGGAGGGGTTAGGTAAGATGGTGGAATAAGACAAACATCATTACCCTATGTATATGTATGATTGCATGAACAGTGTGACTCTACATTGTGTGTAACCAGAAAAATGAAAAACTGTACTCCATTTGTGTACAATGAATTGAAATGCATTTTGCTGTCATGTATAACTAAATAGAACAAATAAATAACAGAAAAAAATCATTTTTCAATAGCAACATTGAATGTAAATGGCCTGAACTCATCAACTAAAAGACATAGGATGGTGGATTGAATTAAAGCACAAGACCCAACAATATACTGTCTCCATGAGACTCACCACATAGGTAAATACATTTACAGACTGAAGGTAAAAGGATGGAGAAAAACATATCATTCACATTGATCTTGTAAACAATCAGGGGTTTCTATACTCACATCAGATAAAGTGAACTTCAAGCCAAAGTTAGAAGAGATAAAGAAAGACATTTCATACTGCTTAAAGAAATTTACATAAACAAGATAACAATCATAAATATTTATGCCCGAAACAATGGAACATCTACATACATCAAATAAATCCTTCTCATTTCAAGAATCAAATAGACCACAACACAATAATACTGGGTGAATTTAACATGACTCTCTCATCATTGGGTAGACCTACCAAACAAAAACTAAATAAAGAGGCCATAGAACTAAAAAATATAATTAATAATAAAGACAACAGATATATAGAATATTTCATCCATTAATCACCAAATATACTTTCTTCTCAACCACATGGATAATTTTCTAAAATATACCATAAATTTAGGACACAAAGCAACTCTTAACAAATACAAAAAGAGATAATACCTTGCATTTTATCAGATCATAATGGAATGAAATTAGAAATGAACAATAAGGTAAAAAAGTAGAAGCTACTATAACAACTGAAAATTAAATAATATACTACTGAATCATGAATGGATAGTGGAAGAAATCAAGACTGAAATAAAAAAATACTTAGGGAAAATGAGAATAGTGATCCAACATATCAAAATCTCTGGGACACTCTGAACATGGTTCTAAGCAGAAAGTTCATTGCATTGAGTTCATTAAAAGAATAGAAAGTCACAAAATAAATGACCTGAACTTACATCTCAAAGAACTAGGAAAAGAAGAAAAAATAAATACCAAAAGCAGCAGGAGACAGGAAATAACTAAAATCAGAGCTTAAATCAATGCAATTGAAACAAAAACATTCAAAAACTCAACAAAAGGAAGAGTTGGTTCTTTGAAAAAAAATAAATAAAATTGATAAACACTTAAACAAGCTAACCAAATGAAAGAAGGAAAAAAAACTCAAATTATTAAAACTTATAATGAATAAAGAAATATCACCACAGACACTATCAAAACACAGACAATAATCAGAAACTATTTTGAATATTTATACTCCAATAGAATAGAAAATCTTGAAGACATCGACAACTTTCTAGAGACAGATGACCTACCAAAATTGAACCAAGAGTACATAGAAAATTTAAAGAGATCAATTTCAAGCAATGACATTGAAGATGCCATCAAAAGCCTACCAACAAAGAAAAGCCCTGGACCATATTCTCTGACAAGTTCTAACGGACCTTCAAAGAAGAATTATTACCAATCCTCTTCAAATTATTCTGTGAAATTGAAAAGGAAGGAAGCTTTCCAAATTCATTCTGCAAAGCTAGTATCAACCTGATACCAAAATAAGACAAAGACACATCAAAGAAAGAAAACATCAGACCAATATCCTTGCTGAACATAGATTCAAAAATTCTTAATAAAATACTAGCAAATCATATACAAAGGCATATTAAAAAGATAGTGCACCATGACCAACTGGGTTTCATCTCAGGGATACAAGATTTGTTTCATATATGGAAATCGATAAATGTAATTCATCAAATAGACATTAAGACAATAATTACATAATTATCTCAATAGATACAGAAATAGCATTTTAACAAATACAGCATCCATTCATGTTTAAAACACTAGAAAAATGAGAGATAAAAGGAACATACCTCAACATTGTAAAAATTATGTACATCAAATCCAAGGCTAACATCATTCTAAGTGGAGAAAAAATGAAAGCATTCCCTCTAAAAAGTGGAAGAAGACAGAGATGCCCTCTTTCACCACTTCTATTCAGTATAGTCCTTGAAACTCTAGCCAGAGTAACTAGGCAAAAAAAAAAAAAAAAAAAAAAAGAGAGAAAGAAAAAAAAAAAGAGAAGAAATTAAGGAGAAAGGAGATATGAATAGGAAAAGAAGAGCTCGAACTATACCGATTGCTAATGACGTGATTCTGTATTTAGAAGATCCAAAAATCTCCACTGGAAAATTTCTAGAACTCATAAATGAATTCAACAGAGTAGCAGGATATCAAATTAACATCCACAAATCAATTGCATTCCTATTCACTAATGATAAATCAGCTGAAAAAAATTAGGAAAACTATCCCTTTCACATAGCCTCAAAAAAAAAATCTTGGTAATAAATCTAACAAAAGAGGTGAAGGACCTCTACAATGAAAACTACAGAACATTAAAGAAAGTAATTGAAAAAAACCTTAGAGTATGGAAAGCTCTCCCATGATCTTCAATAGGCAGAATCAATATTATCAAAATGGTCATACTACCTAAAGCTCTATACAAATCCAGTACAATTCCTGTTAAAATTCCAATTACATTCTTCATAGAAAGAGAAAAGGCTATCATGAAACTAATTTGGAAAAACAAGAGGCCCAGACTAGCCAAAGCAATCCTTAGGGACAAAAGTGAAGCCGGAGGCATCACAATACCAGACCTTAAATTATACTACAGAGCAATAGTAACAAAAACAGTATGGTATTGGCACCACAATAGACATGAAGATCAGTGGAATAGAATAGAAGGCACAGAGACAAACCCACATAAATGCAAATACCTCATCCTAGACAAGGGTTCCTAAAACATACATTGGAGAAAAGATAGCCTCTTCAAAAAATGGTGCTGGGAAAATATGTAATACAATGAAATTTAATCCCTATCTTCCATCCTGTATGAATCTCAGCTCAATGTCAATCAAAGACCAGGGTATTAGACCAGAAACCCTATACTTAATAGAAGAAAATGTCAGTTTAGGAAATGACTTCCCCAACAAGAGTCCTAAAGTGCAGAATTGAAATAAAAAGTCAATAAACAGAATGATATCAAACTAAAAACCTTCTTTACAGCAAAAGAAATCATCAATAACATGAAGAGAGCCTACATAATGGGAGAAAATCTTTGCCACCTGCACCTCAGATAAAGTGTTAATTTCCAGTATATACAAAGAACTTAAAAAGATTAAACAAAAAATCCAATCAATAAATGGGCAAAGAAACTGAACAGATACTTCACAGAGAAGAAATATGATGATCAACAAATACATGAAAAAAAGTTCAACATTTCTAGTAACTAGAGAAATACAAATTAAAACTACACTGACATTCCATCTCACTTTAATCAGAATGGTAATTACCAAGAATACTAGAAACAATAAATGTTGGTGAGGATATGGGGGAGAAGTGTATACTCATACATTGCTGGTGGGACTGCAAATTGGTATAACCACTCTGTAAAGCAGTATGGAGATCCCTCAAAAAACTAGAAATGGAACCACCATTTGACTCAGTTATCCCACTCCTTGGTATATACCCAAAGGAGTTAAAATCAGCATACTACAGTGAAGCAGCCACATCAATGTTTATAGCAGCTTAATTCACAATAGATAAGCTATGTAATCAACCTAGGTAGTGCCCTTTAACAGATGAATGGATAAAGAAAATATGGTTTATATACCCAATTGAATATTACTCAGTCATAAACAAGAATGAAATTAAGGCATTTGCCGTAAATGAAAGGATCTGGAGACTAAAATGCTAGGTGAAATAAATCAATCCCAAAAAAACCAAAGGTCAAATGTTTTCTCTGATATGAGGATGCTAACCCCAAAAAGGGGATGGGAGGTGAAGATGACTCAGTGGATTAGACAAAGGGGAATGAAGAGAAAGCAGGGAGGATAGGAATAGGAAAGACAGTAAAATGAATTTTACAACTTTCCTTATACATATATGAATACAATACAGTGAATCTCAACATCATGTACGACCACAAGAATGGAATCCTAATTAGAATAAGATAAACTCCATGTTTGTATAAATATGTCAAAATAGACTCTACTGTCATGTATGACTAAAAATGAACAAATAAAAACCCTATTATCAGATTGGCAAACTTGGTTTCAAAGAGTACACATATAAACATTTTTATCTGGTTACACAAGTGCTCTAAACTAAAAATCAGGTTCAGTGATTGAGGGAGAGCTGAGAGTGAATGTTATAGAAGATGACTAACAATATTCTGCCACTGACATTTTAATTAACCAGATTTCCATATCTCTATGTCAGTTCAAGAAATTTGTCTTTCCTAAAAATTCTTCCTCACTTCTGTAGTACAGTTAAAAGTTCTTACCTTTCTGTAACAGCCAGCTTAGTGTCTGCTTCTTTTTATTTTCCTGATCTCACTCAATATTCATGTAGTATTTTTTCCCAACTATATCACTCATTTTAAGCTTACAGTGTGTTAGATTTCATTGTTAATTTGATTCTTTGACTTTGTATTGTGTCCCCAACTGGGGACTTTGTAAGATCTGAGGTCATGCCTTATACTCCTTTGCATCCCAGGGGTTTGAGGATACAAGATTGAATCTTTCTTATTTTATGAGGGATTTGAGTTAGTTTGCATAAAAATACTCAAAGGGGTGTCAAAATGTTAATAAAAATCTGGAGCAGGGAAAATATATACTGAAATAGGAAGTCAAAACTTAAAGAGTAGTAGAGAGTACAATGTATAAAAACACAAACTGTAAGAAACTACTTCAAAAGATTTATTACTGCAATACATACTTGACTCTAAGACACATATTTGAGCTATGTATGTTATTCCCAGTAACCAGATATAAAGGAGAAATTGACCAACTGTAAATTACCATTGAAAGGACAGAAAACATCACTGTAAGCAAATTCCCTTCCTATCAATAAATTTTAAAGGAAATGTCTATTTGTTTTGGATTGTAGGATATGCATTTATGTGACTTAACTATCACTACTGAACTCTTCTACAAAAGAGATACACTAAGAAGCCTGTCTGAAAAATATACATGCTAAATGATTTGCAACTGCATGACATCCTAGAAAATGCAAAACAATAGAGGTTATAAATGATCAGTGGATGCTAAGACTTTAGTGTCAGGTATGGAAAGGATAAATAGGTAGAGCAAAGAGGATTTTAAGGTAGAAAAATTATTCTGTATGATGCTGTAGCAGGGGTACATGTCACTATGCATTAGTCGAAAACAAACAAGGCAAAGCAATAATAATTGTACAACACAAAGCATGAACCATAATGTGAACTACAGATTTTAGTTAATGTAACAATTTTGGTTCAATCGTAACAAAAGTGTTACACCAATGCAAGATGTCAACAGAGGGAAAAAGAGATGTCAATAGAGAAACTGTGGCCAGGGAGGGGGAAAAGAGCTGTATGAACACTTCCTGTTCAATTTTTCCACAAACCTAAAGCAGATCTTTAACATCTATTTTTTTAAATATATTATTTTAAAACTGTATCCACAAAGTACAAGAGTTCACATGTATTGACAAGGAGATTTTTTACATGTTTTGCCAAGTGTTGTGAATGACAAATTAAATGTCATTGTGCTTTTACTTTCTGCTTCACTGTTCATTAATGCAGTAAAGCATTTGACACTATGTTCACTGGCTATTTTGGACAGAGATGGCTGGCTATCCACCCAAATTTCACCATTTGTGAAGTTTCACTGGGAGGGAGCTGCTACATTTTCTCCTAATCTAGGTGGGTCTCAGTTAAAGGAAGTTTCTTATTCAAATACAATGTCTTCAGTAGCAATGCCACATCAAATCCTGGAATGGCTTATAAGGTTTCTTCTAGCAGCATCCATCAATAAGAGGTGTAACACCAAACACAGTAGTCAAGGCTATGCAACAAAGGATCAATGTTCAATATGGTAATTTTCTTATTGTTTGAAGTAGAGTAAGAATAAAACCTGAAATTATTGGAACAATTGAATATCCTTCAAATGGACATTACTAACTTATACTTTATAACATGCTTCTAGCTAGGCTAGATAGTGGGGAATACAAGATTTATCTATCCATATATTTGCATGTAAAGCTCTTGTGGTAAAATGGCACAGGTTACTGCCTGTAGAACAATGGGTAAGTTACTTAACCTTCCCTCTGCATTACCTTCTTCACCTAGGACATGATAACCTAGAGAAGAGCACCTTTCTCACTGAGTTGATTGGGGCAATATAATGGTAATGCCCATAGAATATTATGGCAAGATCTGGCTTATGGGAACTGTTATTAAAAAAAAAAAAGTTGATGATTCATTTTAAGTCAACGAAAATGCTAAAATGTATGGAAATTGAAGAGACTGACCAGGGTTTTTATTTTAGTAGATAGCCACAATTTATTTATTTATTCAATGCTTTTTGATTATGAGAAAAATGGTGAGATGAAAAACTGAATGTTTCACTTTGTAATTCAAAACTTTAGAATCATGGTTTTTCATGTGCTTTCTTTTAAAATCTGGCTCATTGAAATATCATCCAAAGAAAGAGGATGGAAAGGAGAAATGCAAATATTCTCAGTATTTGTGTAAATCAAATGATAGAAGAGATGGTACAAATGGACAAAGAAAACGTCAAGAAAATGGCTTAAAGTGCTTCTCCACAAACAGTTTTTGGAGATTCATTTTACCTCTTATTATTTCTGTTTCTCTATCCAATGTGAGTATGGATGTGTGAAGGCAAATGTCACCAGTTACAGAGAAAACAGTCCTCTCTTTTCTCTATGTCATTGCTGAAATGAAAATCTTGGTAATATGCAAGAACTGTTTAGTATGGGATTCAAGATAATATGCAGTGGTATTTTCCTATTGTGTTAGAGCAAAATGTATGTTAACTACTAAATTAAACAATGAATTATATTTAATGAACAAAAATAATGTCAACCATAGAAGATATTTTAAATGCCAGTGAACCTGATATTTGAGAATGTTCACAAGCGCCTAAGTAACGTTCACATCTCCAATATTTTAGCAACATTTTATGTAGAGGACCATGACCCACAATGCCAGCAGGATTCTAAAGCCACAGCATAGCAACCACTCAGCCATGTCTCTTATTCAGAAAATGACCTCCATCTCCACTTCGCCAACCATGTGACGAAGTCATCTTCATAATGACCTCATGGCAGTTCACAGTTTTTCTTAGACCTAAAAGGCTAGTTGGCTCCCTTAGGAAGATGATTTCAAAATAAGCCATCAGCTCCCAAAAGAAAAAGATGGTATATTTTATCACTCTATAGATTTGGGAACTGACTCTGCCCAACCTTCAGCGACTGCATAGTATGTTTGTTAAAAACAAACAAACAAACAAACAAAAAACCTTCTTAGGAGTATGTCTTGCATGCACATAAACCCTCTGCATGAAGAGAGAAGGTAGAAGCAAAGGGAAAAAACAGCATTCACTAAAGAAAAGTGAGGGAAAGGTTCCTACAATAATCTCTTCTAGAACACTAAGAAAAGACTTGTTACGTGACTCTGAAGGAAAGCTGCTACTTTTCTTAATTCAGAGTTTTTTACCTTAAATCATATCACTACAAACCAGTTTAACTATATGGAAGAATTATTGTACAACTCCATATCAGTCCTGAACTTTCTAAGAAGTGTTTTACTTTATCATAAACCTATTGCTATACATTCATGTAACCTACAGTATTTTAAAAGTGAAAAACAGATCTCATTTGCCACTATTGAAGGATATAGTTGTATTCAGTCTTTACTATGAAAATTGATAATTAAAGAGAAATAATTCAACATTTGACTTGCCTTTTTGGAGGAATTTTAATTTGTTGTCATTTAAAAATACCCAATTAAATAATTATTTAACTAAGGAACAAAGGATGCAAAGACCTTTCAGGGTACAGCTAACAAGGAACAGGCTGTATCTAGTACTGTCCCACATATTGTTTGGCAATTATACAAAACCCTGTAAAACATATATGTACTGACCTTCACGTAACCTGCCTATCTGCCTTGGCAAAATCATAAGCAGACAATTTGCATTTATGTGACTGTAGGGAGCTAATAAAAGGACATCATTGGTACAGTATTCCTGTCAAAACTGTCTTATCTGAATTTCATCAAGGATTTAGAACTAATTTCTAAATTTACAGAAATAGAGAACACAGAAGAACAAGCTGAGCCATGCAATGTGGGACACTACTCAAAACAGCTCTCTTGGTGTCTTCCAAAAACCAATGTCACAAGAAAAAATAAGCATCAGGGGTTGTGACTGAACTTGAATAGTATCTAATGAAACATGAAGACCAAATGAAATGCAGGAATTTTGAATGAATTTTGCATCAACAAACTCATTTATTAAAGATATTTTTGGGGACAACTGGAAACATATGTATACTAATGAGAAAAAATATGACATTACAGAATAGTTACTAATTTCTTAGTTATTAATGTAGCATTGTGATTATGAAAATTTTGTTAAGAAATGAATGCTAGAATACCTAGGTGAAATGTGATGATTTCTGCAACTTATTTTAAATAATTCAGCAAAAAATTGTATTGTATATGAAGTTCTAACAATATATAAATAAAATCTATACATTTGCATATATAAAAATATATGCATATATGAATAGATACGTACAATATGTATCAAATATTGCACAATGTATACCTTGACTAAGTATATACAGGTGTTCATTGAACTATTTTGCCCTTACTCTTTGTTTGAAATTTTTCATAATCAAAAGGTTTCTCTTTAAATTGAAATTTAAAAGAGCCAAAGGAAAGGAGCAGCTCAATGAGACTGAACATTATTACTATTGATGGCAAGAACTCTTCACTGATCACCTGCTATTATAATTTGGATCTATAATGTCTCCCAAGGTCCATATTTTAAAGACTTGGGAGATTGTGGAAATTTTTGAGAGGTGGGGCCCAGTGAGCAGTCTTTGCATTCTTGGAAGTATGCCCTTGAAGAGTATTCTGAGACCCTAGTCTCTTTCACTTCTCTTTGGCTCCCTGACCATGAGGTGAGCAGTTTTGCTCCCCCATGTGCTTCCAACACATTGTACTATCTCACCACAGTCCCAAAGCAACTGGGTCAACTGATCATGGATTTAAATCTCCAAAACTATGAGCCCAAATAAACTTTCTTTATTAGTTGATTATTTCAGGCATTTTGTTATAGTAACAGAAAGATGACTAACACAACTATTATACATTAGGAACCATAATAGTTTTTACATATACATTACTTGATTCACTCTTTTTAAAATTGTGGTAAAATACACAGAACATAAAATTTGTTAACTTAATCACTTTTAAGCATGCAGTTCAGACCCTAGGTACAATCATATTGTAGGGCAACCATTACCATCATCCATCTCCAGAAATCTTTTCATCATACAAAACTGAAACTCTATACCCTTTAAAAACTAACTCTTCATTTCTCTCTTTCCCAGCACCTGAAAACTAGTATTTTACTTTGTTTCTATGGATTTGACCACTCTAGATACCCCAAACAAGTGGATTTGTCTTTTTGTAACTGGTTTATTTAACTTGAAAAAATGTTCTAAAGCTCATCTATGTTGTAAAATAGTCAGAATTCTTTTTATTCTTTGTGTGTGTGTGTGTGTGTGTGTGTGTATACCATATTTTGCCTACCCTACCCATTTATCCATTAATGGATATTTGGGTTACTTCCACCTTTTCAGTATTGTAAAGAACATTGCTATGCAACATGCATGTACAAATATCTCTTCAAGATCCTACTTTCAACACTTTTGAGTATATATCCAGAAGTGGAATTGCTGGATCAAATGGTACTTCTAATTTTAATTCTTTTGAGAAAAAAGATCCAATTTCTCTGAATTTGGCCAACACTAATTAGTTTCTGGTTTATCTGTTTGATAGTAGCCTTCTTAGTATGAGGTGTGATATCAGTGGTTTTATGGCTTTAATTTTTGCATTTTTCTAATGCAGTGATTATAAACATCTTTTCTGTGTTTATTGTCTATTTGAATATCTTATTTAATTAAGTGTCCATTCCATTCCTTTGCCTGTTTTTAATTGGTTCTTCATTTTTTTTCTTAAGTTGGAGGGGTTCTTTATATATTCTGGATACTAATCATATCACATACATGACTTGCAAATATTTTCCCCCATGCCATGGAAGATATTTTCCCTCTATTGATTCCCTCCATAATTGATGTACAAAAGTTTCTAATTTTGATGTAGTTAAGTTTACCTATTTTTTTCTCTTGTTGCTTCCTGAATAACTTCTCATATTATTCTGAAAGATTGGTATTTTAGCCCATTTTTCTACATTAAAAAAACTAAAGTTTAGGGAATATAACTAACTTGGCCAAGTCTATACAAGCCACTATGAGGTGAAGCTGAGTTTCCAATTCAGTTCCATCTGACATCTTTCTACTACACTCTGCTGCTGTACTGATTTAAATATTTATATTGTTACCAAATTAAGAATAATTAATTAGAATAAACTTTCTGTCCCATCCTGAATGTGCAGATTTGTCAGTTCTGCAAACATAGAGTCTGATTAAAATTGATTGAGAAACTCTTTCCTCCAGATGGTAAGGCTTGGACAGCCAAATGTCTTATATATTATCTTCTTTGACATGTGAAGTACTGAGAAACCAGGAAAGATAAACAGTCACACAAGACTTCTGCAGACTGTCACTTTGGCGAATAACTAAGACAAGAATGGGAAAGGTCAAATATTATGATAGGAAATGTGCGTTTGGATGTGACAGCAAGTCCATCGTGCAGATATTCTTTAATATTGTACTCAGGAGCTTAGAGAATTGCTAAAGAGAGTCAGTAGAGACTTCTCCATAGATAAGAACAAGGTCTAACTTAGTTCCAATTTAATAATTAAAAGTGCCTTTGCACAGAGACCATAAAGAAGATTTTCAACTTTTTAAATTTTCTATACCATTGGCTTTGGTGTAGGAGCCTACATCATGAGAGAACCTCAATCAGGGAACCCCCAATTCAATGTAGAGCCTGAATCTGTTTTCCTCTAAACACCTCTGAACCCTTTGAAATGGAAACATAATGCAAGTTTAAGATCCTATTTATACCTCATATATCTATTAAACCTATCATAATAAGAGTTTCTTACAAATTTTATTCTGGATATAGGAGACTGTTAAGACATTGCAACCTAGATTTTAAAGCTTCTGACATCAAAATAGCAAGATGGTCTGATTTCAAAAAGAAAGGTCTATATTATAAAGGTTTAAACTGGCAAACTTTTGGGTTATATACTCTGGAAACATCAATTAAAAATATACACATCTTTTTTGACCAACAGATTCATGTTTCATAAGTTTATCATTTAAGAGCAAAGAGGACAGCGGCCTGGGAACACCTGTATGCTCATCAGTTGGGATTGACTGAATAAGTACACTTATACAATAGAAAATGACATTGCTATTTAAAAACTAAATTAGTTCTTTATCTATGAACTTCAAAGGATGATACTTATATGAAAATAGCAAATTATAGAAATGTACATATTTTTGTCTAATATGATTCCAGAAAAGAGCATGGAAGATAGACAGCAGGGTGTTAACAATTGCCTGAGGGCTGGAGGGAGAGTTGAAAGGGACATCATCAGATCTCAAGCTGTGATCTGGTTGGAACAAAAAATACTGCTTTGAAATTTTTAACATAGTAAACAAAAAACTTTTCAAGTTCTTCTCAGGTCTTAAAACAAATACAATTTCTACAGTCAAATTTTAAGGAAATGGAATGCCTTTTCCTTTTTCTAAGAGGTACCATAGTTACCCACTCACACAGGGGGAAGGGGGAAAATGCTATCCCTTTGAAAGAAGTAAGTAGCCTGAAAACAGTTTTTCAAGTTCACAGATGCTTAATTCTACCATGATTGAGTGTGAGAGGGAAACAGTGATACTTATATATCCTGAAATAAACATCCTATCATGTATTTTTAAAATATGTACCAGTTAGCCAGCTATGTAGGAAGGCCAAGCTGCTGTTCGGAGCTGACCACACCCCTAGAGTCAGACTGCTTGGGTTCAAAACCTCCTGCCACTCACTTGCTATAGAGCAACTGACTTATTCTATGCCATGTGATAGCCCAGGCAGAAATTTGGAGTTAGCCAGGGAATACTAGATTGCCAGCAAACCACCAGGCATTAGGGAAAGGCAAGGGAGGATTTCCCTGCAGGTTTCACAGAGAAAATGTCTCTCCTGATGCCTCCATTTCAAACTGCCAGTCTCCAGAACTGCGAGACAGTAAATTGCAGTTTTTTTTAAGCCACTTGTTTTGTTCCCTATGATCCTAGGAAACTAATAATGTGTATTGATTTTGAGTGAAGGCCAGCAGTAGTGAATTACAATGTACTTAAAATACTTAGCAACCTCCAATTTTCACTTGATATAAAATCGTTTTTCTTATAAATGGTATAATAATATTAATAAATTATTTTTCCTATCATAAGATAAAGAAGATTCCCCATTCAAATACTACTGAGTTCCAGTCCCAATATTGGTTTGCTAGGACTGCAATACCAAAGGAGCAGACAGGGTGGGTGGTTAAACAATGGGAATTTGTTTTCTCTCAGCTCTGAAGGCTAGAAAATCTGAGATCAAGGTGTTGATAGTGTTGTTTTTTTCTGAGGCCCCTCTCCTTGGCTTATTAGGATAGCTGCCTTCTCCCTATATTTTACATCCTCATCTCTGTATTCCTGCCTGTGTCCCTTTCTATAAGGATTCCATAATGTTGGATTAAGACCTACCTTAATGATCCCATTTTAATTTAATTATCTCTTTAGACATCCCATTTCCAAATATAGTCACATTCTGAAGTACTGAGGTTTAGGGCTTCAATATTTGATTTTGGGGGTGTCTAAGTCCATTTTGTATTCCGGTAAAAAATTTCTGAGACTGGGAACTTTGTAAAGAGAAGAGCTTTGTTTGACTCATAATTCTGGTAGCTGGGAAGTCCAGCCAGCATGGAGCCAGTATCAGGTGAGGGCCTCCTGTCTGCATTGCAGCGTGGGGATTGACCAGCACATGCAAGAGGCAATCAGCACAGACCACATAGCAAGATGGGAAGCAAGAGACTGGGCAAGGGCCAGGCTCACTCTTTTATAACACCCTACTCCCATGGGAGCTAATCCATGTCTCAGAGGCTTAATCCAACCCATGAGATCAGCATTAATCCTCTCACAAGGGTGGACAGGACCCAATCACCTGCTACTAGGCCCCGCCTTTTAAAGATCTTAACACCATTACACTGGGGACTGTTTCCAGCACATGAACGTTTTAGAGTCAAACCACAGAGGATGGGCACAATTCAGTCCATAAGAAGCGTGGAAAGGACTTTAGCTTATGTGGAAGACTGTGCTCTATACTAACCTGTGTTCAATGTACTTATTAACACTTTGACTACCAGGAATAATGTACAATAAGATTTTTGATAAAAGAATATTACAAAGCACCAAGTGATATTTAACAAAGGTCCTTTTCCTTTTTGACATCCTTTGTAAACATTCTTTGTTGGATACCTGCTCAACAAAAGCCTTTGACTTCTATAACTTCACTGCTTATCTTTTTTGAGGGTGATTTCTCATTGAAATTATTCAAAGAATATTTAAATTTGCCTTTTTTCTATTGTTCCATATGAATCATATGCCTTGCAAAAATGATCTCCCAGTTGTAAAATTTATGTGCACTGCTTCTATACCTTGTTGGTCTTAAACTTTCACAGTCTGAAGTATCTCACCTTTCCTACTGCTTTCAGTATTGCTTAATATTAGATAATATTCAATAAGATAGCAATGCATATGGGTCACACATGCAGTTACAATGTTTTCACAAAAGAGTCTGATGTATATATACCACAGTTTATTTATCCATTCATCTGTTGAAGGGCATCTAGGTTGGTTCCACCATCTAGCTATTGTGAATTGAGCTGCTATGAACATTGATGTGGCTGTGTCACTGTAGTATGCTAATTTTAAGTCCTTTAGGTATAAACTGAGGAGTGGGATAACTGGGTCAAAAGGTGGGTTCATTCCAAGTTTTCTGAGGAATCTCCATACTGCTTTCCAGAGTGGTTGGACCAATTTGCAACTGCACCAGCAATGTTAAAGTGTGCCTTTTCCCCCACATCCATGCCAACATCTATTACTGCTTGTGTTCTTGATAATAACCATTCTATTAGGAGTAAGATGAAATCTTAGAGTTGTTTTAATTTGCATTTCTCTAGTTACTAGAGATGTTGAATACTTTTTCATATATTTATTAATCGCCTATATATCTTCTTCTGTAAAATGTCTGTTCAGTTCCTTGACCTATTTACTTATTGGGTTCTTTGTATTTTGGATGTAAAGTTTTGGTTGCAGATAAATGTATAGAATTGGAGAATATCATGTAAGTGAAATAAGCCAATCCCAAAACACCAAAGGCCTAATGTTTTCCCTTATAAGTGGATGATAATATAAAATGGGGGTGGGTGGGTAGGTGGGGGGGTGGGAGAATGGAGGAAATTTAGATTATATAGAAGGAAATGAGAGGGAGGAGTGGGCAGGGATATGAATGATGGTGGAATGAGACAGACATCATTACCCTATATACGTGTGTGATTACACAAATGATATGTGTATTATGTAGAACCATAGAAAGAAAATTAGTACCCCCTTTGTGTACAGTGAGTCAAAATGTGGTCTGTAAAAATACAAAATAATAATAAAAAGAAAAAAAGATCCTATGACAATGAAACAAATGGCTAGAGAAAACTTAATAATTTAAAGTTGTACTGCTGACTGGTTTTAATTATACCAAAGTAAATTTTAGTCCCTGAAATATTTATTTTCATAGTTGTTAAATGCGGTCAGCGACAACCATCCTCTTCTCCCCAAAGAGATCCTTGATAAAGGAAAATTAAAATTGTTGAAGTGTTCTCATAGGTTTCATCCTTAAAGAGTAGACTTAGATAACGACATAATGGGATAAAAGCCTCAGCAGGCAGGCTCACTCTTGCCAAGGAAAGGGGCGGTGGAACCATTCAACATGAAAAAGGGCTCAGATTTCAAAAGATGCACAGCATTAGATAAGCAAACAGCTTCTTCAATAAAGATCCTTTGCACACAGAATTCCCTTATGTGTGAAAACCTCCAGAAAACCTATGTTTTACCCAAAGAAATGCCTGATAGTCCTGTACCCATATCAGGAATCAAATTAATCCACTCTTTCTGTCTTATTATTCCTGTACCTCACACTAGTCAGCTTTCAATCTTCACTGCCATGCAGAAATCAAAAAAATGTCACATTGAGAAATGAGAACCAGCTCAGCGTAGGACACCAGGGAAGAAAAGCAGGTAGTGGGAGAACTTTATTTGGAAAGAGTCAGTTGGAGAAACAAGCCCAGCTTTTTCACTGCTGTGACTAAATGGCCTGACCAGAACAATTTTAGAGGAGGAAAAGATTATTTGAGGGCTCATGGTTTCAGAGGTCTTCATCCATAGAAGGCCAACTCCATTCCTCGGGACTCAAGGTGAAGCTGAACATCACGGCAGCAGAGTGTAGCAGAAAGAACCAGCTCACGTGTTGATCGGAAAGCAGAAAGAGACTCCACTCTCCAGATACAAAATATATACCCCATAACCACCACCCCAAAGAACCACCTCCTACAGCCACAACCCACCTGCCTCCAGTTACCACTCAGTTAGTCCCATCAGGGATTAATTCACTGATTAGGTGAAGGCTATAACCCAATCATTTCTCCTCCAAACCTTCTTGCATTGTCTCACACATGAGCTTTTGGGGGACACTGCAACTAAATCATAACAGCAGGTAAAATAAGGTGAGATAATAAAGGCTACAGTGGAAGCCAGACTGACCCGAACCTGAACTTGGCCTCCTGAATTCAGTCCTCAGAACTTCCCATGTCACCTCTCCTTTTATACCATCTGGGGAAACAGGGTGGTAATTGTTATCTGATTTACTGTACTAAGAAAAATAATATATGCATTTTGCAAATGCAATACTAAAGCAAGCTCTTCAACTATTCCAGGAAAAAATAAAAATGACTATAAGGAAATATTATGTAGTAAAGTTCTAAGAGGATTAGTCTAATACTAAAATAAAGCAAATAATCTAACTGCCCCCTCCACTCTAACCTACAACTTGCACCCTAGGATTTCATTTTATAGGTTTCCATGTCTTGATCAAAATGTCCAGTTAAATGGATGCTTCCACAGAATTGAAAATACAAAGCAAGGAAGTAGGCATGAATCTTCAAAGTTGTATCAGTTGGCATGAAAATGTTTAATGTCCTCTCCAAAAGAACATAAAATTTGATCAATGTAATTTAACAAAAAGCCATTGAGTGCCTGTAATGTGCTTGTCACTATGCTAGAGGCACATGGTCACTAAGTCATAGTCTCTGCTTCCAAGAAACTCAGGTCTAACAAAGGAGATGGATGTAAGATCAATAAATAACACATTAGAAGTCAACATTTTAATTAATATTAAAAAAGCCCCACAGAAAAAGGAACCCATTTAATTCTGTGGGAGTCTGAAACAGTAAGAAGTGATAAAGGAGTGGGCTCTCAAGAATGATAAGTATGTGTGGACCAAGGAGAGGAAAGGAGGGGAGCTATTCCTGGACAAGGAATTGACTTGTGCACTGACACACAAGTATGCAGTGCAGACATCTGGGGAACTAGTGTCCAGGTGGGGCCAAGGCTGTATCACAGAACAGGAGGTGAGACCATGAGGTGAGATTAGAGAGAGAGACCCATTGTAAGATGAATATCACTAGGCTATTGGCCAAAGCCTCTGAGACTTGAGAAGGAACTAGTCACCTTGTGTCACCAGATCATTTTTATGTTGCACATTTCATTTTTGTGCTTTCATCCTTATTGCGATGATTTTTATGTTTGGTTAATATTTGAAATTTTATTACAATTATGATAATAGAACTAAAAGATGGGCTTGCCTCTTGCACTTGAACCAGACCTTTAAAAATTGCTCAGGGGTAGAGTGCTTGCCTAGCAAGTGTGAAACCCTGAGTTCAATCCCCAGCACTGAAAAAAAAATTATATATATATATATATATGTATATATATATACACACACACACATATAGAAATTGCTGAAAAGAGTGACTTTTTATGGTAGTGCAAATAACTGGAATGAAAGAACCCCAGGACAAAAACAAAACCAGAAAAACAAAGAAGCCTTTTTTCCTTCTTCTGCTCTACTCTTCCTGGTGATCTTCCAGGGGCAAAAAATCCAGGCAGATTCTGGGTTTATTAAAAGGAAGAAGGATGTTCTTCTTTCACCAGCAGACATTTTGTGATTCAATTCCTCTACATATAATAAGGATTGAAGGAAAACAGCAAAATCTCTATATAGTCAAAGAAAATTCTGCAATTGAGGAAATTACCAGAATAATGTATGCTAACTGACCACTTAGAATTATTATAAAGGTATTGCAGAGATCTGGTTGACTGCTCATCTAAAACATCTGGGTTTCCTTTCTTTATCTGCAGATGTAAGAGCAATATATCTTCCTCAAGGAGCCATTCCTTTGAAATGTACATCATCCTGCAGGTCTTGCTCCCCCTATTATGCAGATGCAGAAAGTCCACTTTTCATTTGGGTAAGGCCAGTCAGCAGACACAGGAGGCTTATAGTTCTCCCTCTACCGCACACCCTCAACTCTCTGACCCTTTCTTTTGGGAGCATTGAGTTCAATCTCTGTCCTCTGTTTCAGTAGTCTTGAATAAAGTCTTCTTTGACATTACTTACTTCAAAAGACCAACCATGTATTCTTGCTATACAGACAATCTCTGACATAAGATGCATTGATTTAGGATTTTTCAATTTTCGATGGTGTGGAAGCATACCCACACCAGCATTCTGTTTTTCACTTCTAGTATAGTATTTAATAAATTATGTGAGATATTCAACATTTTATTATAAAATAGATTTTATGCTCAATGATTTTACCCAACAGTAGGTAATATGTATTCCAAGCACATTTAAGGAAGGCAAAACTAAGCTGATTGGTAGATTAGGAGTAATAAATACATTTTCAATGTACAATGTTTCCAAATTAAGATGGGTTTATTGGAATCTAGCCCTATCGTGAGATAAGGAGCATCTTCAGTGTTCCCAATCATTGACAGGTCTTTGCCTTCATTACACAGTGCTTGTATCAAGGATTTAAAGTTACCTGTTTAAATGTTCTATAGAGCATCTGTATGAGGTAAGCTTATCATTGTAAGTACTTTTTGGCACACAAAATATTGAAATTGAAATCACTTAAAGCTTAGACTTCAAAACTAACAATAAAATTGAATCAAGATTCCAAGTAAGAGATTGTAGAATGTTATTAAATCCTTCAATCTCTGATTTCCTGATTAGAACACAGAAGTACTTCGTGAGCCAACATGGAAAGTTGGCCAATGCTACTTCCTTTTATTGGTTAGAAAAGCAGCTACAAAAATCTTGCAAGGAGCCAGAAGAAGTTGCAAAGAGAGAGGACAGTAGTATTGGCATTAGGGAGACTTTGGTTTAAAGTATAACCCTTACCACTGATTATCACTATGATTTTGGACAAATTGCTTAACCCAAAGGTTCAGTTTTCTTTGGGAAGATGGATAATAATGCACACTTGCCAGAATGAAGTGAGTCATGTGAGATAATGGAAGTAAATGGTGGCTTCCCCGACCTTCCGGGGACATGGATATTCAAGACAACTGTGCACTGCTCACCATCTAAAAGGGAATCTATAGGATGTGCCAGGACAGACTCAGAACGTGTTTTCCCTGGCAATCTCCCTGTCTCCTAGGGTGATGGTGTCTCCTATTAGCCTCCATTCGGCCTGGCAGTTGGGGCCTTGCTTCTCATCAGGAAGGCTCCCATCCCCAGGAGAGCTAGTGCCTCCAAGTGTCTTGAGCATGGGCGGACACTCGAGACCAATCACTCACAGCTCAAGCAGATTCAAGATGTTGCAAAAGACAATGTGAGAAAAGTTTTTGTTTTGAGCTACTTCTACAAAAAAACAAAAGCAGGCAAAACAAAATCAAACAAAAAATATGATGTAAGCAAATAGGAGGGTTTTTCAACTTCAGTTTTAGACAAAGTACAAAACTAGATTCTAAATTGATTTAAATTTAAATAGAAGAATTGACAATGTTTTAATTTTAGTAGAGAGATAAGTGGTTATGGAGTGGTAGGCATTGCATTTCACCTGTACCTCTCATGTAAAAACCATTCAGTCTTTAATACTGGTGAAAATCACCTGAAAAATTTGATATCTTCCAGAAAATCTCATCAAGCTAGAGATTCTGATAATGTCAACATGGCTTTCTCATTTAAATATTACAGGCATATTTTCTTTTTCTTTTTTAAATTTTTATTGTAAACAAATGGGATACATGTTGTTTCTGTTTGTATATGGAGTAACAGCATACCATTTGTGTAATCATAATTTACATAGGGTGATGGTGTTTGATTCATTCTATTATTTTTCCTCCTGCCCACCCCTCCCACCCCTCTTTTCCCTCTATATAGTCCCTCCTTCCTCCATTCTTGTCCTCTCCCACCCCCCATTATGTGTCATCATTCGCTTACCAGCGAGATCATTCATCCTTTGGTTTTTTGAAATTGGTTTATCTCACTTAGCATGATACTCTCCAACTGCATCCATTTGCCTGCAAATGCCATAATTTTATTATTCTTTATGGCTGAGTAATATTCCATTGTATATATATACCATGGTTTCTTTATCCATTCATCAATTGAAGGACATCTAGGTTGGTTCCACAATCTGGCTATGGTGAATTGAGCAGCAATGAACATTGATGTGGCTGTATCTCTGTAGTATGCTGATTTTAAGCCCTTTGGGTATAGGCCAAGCAGTGGGATAGCTGGTTCAAATGGTGGTTCCATTCCAAGCTTTCTAAGGAATCTCCACACTGCTTTCCAGAGTGGCTGCACTGATTTGCATTCCCACCAGCAATGTATGAGTGCACCTTTCTCCCCACATCCTCGCCAACACCTACTGTTGCTTGTATTCTTGATAATCGCCATTCTAATTGGGGTGAGATGGAATCTTAGGGTGGTTTTGATTTGCATTTCTCTTATTACTAGAGATGTTGAACATTTTTTCATATGTTTGTTGATTGCTTGTAGATCTTCTTCTGTAGAGCATCTGTTCATATCCTTAGCCCATTTGTTGTTTGGGTTATTTGTATTCTTGGTGTAGAGTTTTTTGAGTTCTTTATATATTCTGGAAATTAGTGCTCTATCTGAAGTATGAGTGGCAAAGATATTCTCCCACTCTGTAGGCTCTCTCTTCGCATTGCTGATAGTTTCCTTTGCTGAGAGAAAGCTATTTAGTTGAATCTGTCCCAGTTATTGATTCTTGCTTTTATTTCTTGTGCTATGGGAGTACTGTTAAGGAAGTCTGATCCTAAGCCAACAAGTTGAAGATTTGGACCTACTTTTTCTTCTATAAGATGCAGGGTCTCTGGTCTGATTTCAAGATCCTTGATCCATTGTGAGTTGATTTTTGTGCAAGGTGAGAGGGATTTAGTTTCATTCAGTTTTCCCAGCATCATTTGTTGAAGAGGCTATCTTTTCTCCATTGCATATTTTTGGCCCCTTTGTCTAGTATGAGAAAATTGTATTTATTTGGGTTGGTGTCTGTGTTCTCTATTCTGTACCATTGATCTACCTGTCTATTTTGGTGCCAATACCATGCTGTTTTTGTTACTATTGCTTTGTAGTATAGTTGAAGTTCTGGTATTGCAATACCCCCTGTTTCACTCTTCCTGCTAAGGATTGCTTTAGCTATTCTGGGTTTCTTATTCTTCCAGACGAATTTCATGATGGCTTGCTCTATTTCTGTAAGATACATCATAGGGATTTTAATTGAAATTGCCTTGAATCTGTATAACGCTTTTGGTAGTATGGCCATTTTGACAATATTAATTCTGCCTATCCAAGAACATGGGAGATCTTCCATCTTCTAACGTCTTCCTCAATTTCTTTCTTCAATGTTTTATAGTTTTCATTGTAGAGATCTTTTACCTCTTTGGTTAGATTGATTCCCAAGTATTTTATTTTTTTTGTTTTGAGGCTATTGCAAATGGAGTTGTTTTCTTCATATCCCTTTCAGATGTTTCGTCGCTTGTGTATAAAAATGCTTTAGATTTATGCGTGTTGATTTTATAGCCTACTATTTTGCTGAATTCATTGATGAGGTCTAGAAGTTTTCTGGAGGAGTTTTTTGAATCCTCTAAATATAGAATCATGCCATCAGCAAATAGGGATAGTTTGAGTTCTTCTTTTCCTATTTGTATCCCTTTAATTTCTTTAGTCTGCCTAATTGCTCTGGCTAGAGTTTCCAGGACAATGTTGAATAGAAGTGGTGAAAGAGGATATCCCTGTCTTGTTCTCATTTTTAAAAGGAATGCTTGCAGTTTTTCTCCATTAAGAACGATGTTGGCCATGGACTTAGCATAAATAACCTTTACAATGTTCAGGTATGTTCCTACTATTCCTATTTTCTCTAGTGTTTTGAGCATGAAGGGGTGTTGCATTTTGTCAAACGCTTTTTCTGCATCAATTGATATAACCATATGATTCTTATCCTTAAGTCTATTGACATGATGGAGTATGTTTATTGATTTACAGATGTTAAACCATCCTTGCATTCCAGAGATGAACCCCACTTGATCGTGGAGCACGATTTTCTGAATGTGTTTTTGGATACGGTTTGCCAATATTTTGTTAAGGATCTTTGCATCTATATTCATCAAGGATATTGGTCTAAAATTTTCTTTCCTTGATGTGTCTTTGCATGGTTTGGGTATGAGGGTGATATTAGCTTCATAGAATGAGTTTGGTAGGGTACCCTCCTTTTCTATTTCCTGGAATACTTTGAGAAGTATTGGAATGAGTTCTTCTTTGAAGGTGTTGTAGAACTTGACTGAGAATCCATCTGTCCTGGGCTTTTCTTGGATAGTAGGTTTTTAATGGCTTCTTCTATGTCATTGCTTGATATTGATCTGTTTAAATTGTGTATGTCCTCCTGGTTCAGTTTGGGAGGAGCATATGTCTCTAGAAATTTGTCAATGTCTTCGGTAGTTTCTATTTTGTTGGAATACAGATTTTCGAAGTAGCTTCTCATTATGTTCTGTATCTCAGGGGTGTCTGTCATGATATTTCCTTTTTCATCACGAATTTTAGTAATTTGAGTTTTCTCTCTCCTTCTCTTTGTTAGTGTGGCTAAAGGTTTGTCTATTTTGTTTACTTTTTCAAAGAACCAACTTTTGTTTTGTCAATTTTTTGAATTGTTTATTTTGTTTCAATTTCATTGATTTCAGCTCTGATTTTAATTATTTCCTGTCTTCTACTACTTTTGCTGTTATTCTGTTCTTCTTTTTCTAGGACTTTGAGCTGTAATTTTAGGTCATTTAATTGTTGACTTTTCATTCTTTTCTGGAATGCGCTCCATGCAATGAATTCTCCTTTTAGTACCACTTTCATAGTGTCCCAGAGATTTTGATACATTGTATCATCGTTCTCATTGACCTCTAAGAATTTTTTGTCTCCTCCTTGATGTTTTCTGTTATCCATGTTTCATTCAATAGCATATTATTTAGTCTCCAGGTGTTGGAGTAATTTCTGTTTTTTATTTAGTCATTGATTTCTACTCTCAGTCCATTATGATCTGATAGAACACAAGGCAGTATCTCTATTTTTTTGCATTTCCTAAGGGTTGCTTTGTGGCCTAACATATGGTCTATTTTCGAGAAGGTTCCATGTGCTGCTGAGAAGAAAGTGAATCCACTCATTGATGGATGGAATATTCTATATATGTCTATTAAGTCTAGGTTATTGATTGTGTTATTGAGTTCTATGGATTCTTTGGTTGGTTTTTGCTTGGAAGATTTATCTAGTGGTGACAGTGGTGCATTAAAGTCACCCAGAATTATTGTGTTGTGGTCTATGTGATTCCTGAAACTCAGAAGGCTTTGTTTGATGTACAGGGATGCACCATTGTTTGGGGCATAAATATTTATTATTGTTATGTCTTCCTGATTTATGGTTCCCTTAAGCAAAATGAAATGCCCTTCTTTATCCTTTCTGACTAACTTTGGCTTGAAGTCCACTTTCTGATATAAGGATGGAAACCCCCACTTTTTTACTGAGTCCATGTGCATGGTAGTTTTTTTCCCATCCTTTCATCTTTAGTCTATGGATGTCTTTTTCTATGAGATGAGTCTCTTGAAGGCAGCATATTGTTGGGTCTTTCTTTTTAATCCATTCTTCCAGTCTATGTCTTTTGATTGGTGAGTTTAGGTCATTAATGTTCAGGGTTATTATTAAGATATGATTCATCTTCCCAGTCATTTGGGCTTATTTTTGGTTTTTAACTTGGCTTAGTTTCTCCTTTGAGTGGTTTTTCTCTAAGGTAATTCCTCACTTTGCTGACCTACATTGTTGTTTTTCATTTCCTCCTCATGGAATATTTTGTTGAGAACATTCTGTAGCACAGGCTTTCTATTTGTAAATTCTCTTAACTTTTGTTTATCATGGAAGGATTTTATTTCATCTTCAAATCTGAAGGTTAGTTTTTCTGGGTATTTGATTCTTGGTTGGCAACCACACTCTTTCAGAGCTTGAAATATGTTGTTTCAGTCCCTTCTAGCTTTTAGAGTCCGGGTAGAGAAGTCGGCTTCTATCTGTATTGGTCTCCCCCTATATGTAATCTGATGCTTTTCTCTCGCAGCCTTCAAAACCCTATCTTTATTTTGAATGTTAGGCATTTTCATTGTAATGTGTCTTGGTGTGGATCTCTTGTGATTTTGTGCATTTGGTGTTCTGTAAGCCTCTTGTATTTGATTTTTCATTTCATTCTTCAGGTTTGGGAAATTTTCTGATATTATTTCATTGAATAGGTTGTTCATTCCTTTGGTTTGTATCTCTGTGCCTTCCTCAATCCCAATAATTCTTAAATTTGGTCTTGTCATGATGTCCCATAGTTCTTGGAGATTCTGTTCATGATTTCTTACCATCTTCTCTGTTTGGGCAACTTTATTTTCAAGATTAAATATTTTGTCTTCATTGTCTGAGGTTCTGTCTTCCAAGTGGTCTAGTCTTTGGTGATGCTTTCCATTGAGTTTTTTATTTGGTTTATTGTTTCCTTCATTTCAAGGATTTCCGTTTGGTTTTTTTTTTTAGAATCTCTATTTCTTTATTGAAATGATCTTTTGCTTCCTGCAGTTGCTCTTTCAGCTTATTGGTATTATCATTCATTGTCTGCATTTGCTCTCTTATCTCATCCTTTGCTTCACGAATCTTGTATAATCTGAAGTCCTTTTCTGACATTTCTTCTAACATAGTGTCATTGGATTCTATTAATATAGAATCCAGATTTGTTTGGATCATTTTCTTCCCTTGTTTCTTCATGTTGTTCACGTATCTTCCCCTCTAGCAGTGCAGATCTAGGGAATTGCAGATTTCCCCCTATAGGCTTATAGTGGCCCTATAGGTTTCCAAAACCTTTTCTGACATTGAGCTTCAAGTCTCCAGCAGGCATCTCAAGATGGGATTTGCCCCACCTAAAGATCGGAGCTCCGGCTCCCAGGATTATCCAAGATGGCTGCTCTGGCTTCCAAATGTGTTGGCATATGGGGAGCTGCAGCTCAGGGTATGGACGTGGTCAGCTGGAGGTCCTGGAGGTGGGGTGTGGTTGGTCAGGCAGGGGTCCTGGAGGTCGGGTGTGTTTGGTGTGGTTGCGGGTTCCTGGAGGCCAGGTGCAGTCAGTCTGGGGTCCTGGTGATAGGGTACAGTCAGTTGGTCTGGGGGTCCTGGCGGCAGGGAGCAGTCAATCGATGTGAGGATCCCAGAGGCAGGGAGTGATTAGTCGGGCTGAGGGCTCCTGGAGACGGGGCTCAGTCAGTCTGGTCACAGGGGTCCTTTGGGGCCTGGCTGTTGTCTCAAAATTGTGGCAGCCATGTGTAATCAAACCTGCAGGTACTGTAACAGTGAACTTCCAGGCAACAGCAGGCAGCTGGTGCTCCACTGGCGGTTGGTGATCTGTTTGCTGACTGTTGTCAGACAATCGGGAGGTGAACCTCGTGCGTGGGTGATGGACAGGTGCAAGGCAGGCGATCGGCATATTATTTTTATGAAAGGTACTTTGGGAGTCACTTCCCAGGTTCATTAGTTTTTATTATGTTTTTAATCTTACAGATTTTCCATCAAAATTCACCAATAAGACCATATAGAAAGTGGCCAAATTCATGAGTCAAATCACAGACTTGACATAGAAACCATGTAGATTTGAAAACTTTTATTTCTTAATTCATAAAACAATTCAGAACTTCCGATTAATGGATAGTATTCATCTTTCAAGCATCTTCATTCCATTTTCTAAATCTTCCATCTTCTTATCTTCACCCACATGGCTTTGCTTTTCTCCTGGCAATATAGATAACACAAGGTTAACAAGGAGGTCAACACCTGTGCTGATTATTCACAGAAGCAAAATATTTCTTATCTTTGTATATTTGTTGGAGGCAGAATAATTTTTCTCTTCATTTCCATAGATACAGTAAGTCTCATTATTAATCAGAATGATAGCAATAAATTACAAAGTCAGTTAAATATCATCTGTTTTTGTTAAATATTCCAGACATTTTCTTGTTTACTTATTGGTTCCACTTTCATTCTAGTGAGCATCATTTTAAAGGCTAATTTAACTAAATTTAAATCATTTCATACATATACATAGCAAAATTATTTTACTATGCTTGACCATGGATGAACTGTGATCAAAGAATGATATAACATAGATGATATGAAATAATGTATGCCTGTTTCTGAGAAGACAGACCAGAAAGCTGAATGTTCTATTCCCCATGTGACAAGCATTTCAGTTTCTATCTTCCTCAGCTTCCCCCTGCAAATTATGGAGATACTATATTCAGTTTTCCTCTCCAGTATGCATCTATTCTGTTCAAATAGAGTATTATTTTTAAAAACTTCAAAATTTAGTGACAGAAATATTTAATGCACAGGAGAAAGTTAAAGCTAGTAACTAAGTCAGTAACTAACTAGTGAGGATAAAAAAAGGGCAATAAATAGATTAGAGAACATAATCTAAACCTGTCACTGTTGAGCTATTCTACACAGCCCACCTCACATGCCACCACAAACAAGGGAAGATTGGCTCCATTTGCCCTCCATCGCCTTGGTTCCGAGTCACCTTCATTGTTCCTCATTTTAAAATGCTTCCAAACCTCACACGTGTTTTCTTTCATTGCCTATTTTTTTTTTCGTCTACTTTACTCTTTTGTGTGAATTACCTTTTCCATCTTACACTGAGCTCGGTATTATTTATACTTTGGTCTCTCGATCTTGGCACTATTGACATTTTAGACCAGATAGCTCTTGTTATGGGGGTGGGAAACTGACCTGTGCATCACAGGAGGCTTACCTCTACCCGCTGGATTCCAGCAAAACCAACCACTCCAAATCTTATCCATCAGAGATATCCCCTGATAAGCAAGATCAATCACTAGTTGAAAATCACAGGTTTACACTGACAATTACTTTTTTTTTTTTAAGTCAGGGGCACTTGACCACTGAGCCACATCCCCAGCCCTATTTCGTATTTTATTTAAAGACAGGGTCTCAATGGGTTGCTTAGCACCACACTTTTGCTGAGACTGGCATTGAACTAGTGATCCTCCTGCCTCTGCTGGGATTACAGGCATGGGTCACCATGCCCTGTACTGACTTTTACTTATTTATATATCAATCCATTCAAGAAATGTTTATTAGATGTATATTATGCATCAGGTGCTAGACCACAGCAATAAAAAGACATAATGCTTGCCCTCTACTCTCCTAAAATTTAATTATAAGTATGAATAAGTAATCTGTCAATTATAATTCAGTGTATAAAGTATTTCCACAGAAGTGAGAACAAAGCACTACTCGAACAAAATGAAAGGACACCTAACCCAGACTAGAAGTGGGGAGAGGGCAAAGCTTTTTACAAAGAAAGAGACACTTAACTGTATACCCAAAAGATGAGTGCAAATTAATTCAGTTGAAAAATACAAAATGGAAGAGTGTTCCAGGCAAGAGTGGGCAAAAGTATATAGATGAGAGATCAGGTCTAGCACTGTTTGGCACTGAGAGCTATATGCAGGGACCAGATCATGCAGTGTCTTGCCTTGCACATCAAGGAGTTCTGACTTTATTCTAAGGATAGCAGGGAGCTATGATTTTGCTATAACAATGACTCTACCTAGGCTCTCTTGCCCTGACCTTTGATCTCTAGATAAATGTCTTTCTGATATTTCAGTCCTTGGATACTTCTAGAACTTGTTTTTGGCCAGCCTAGTACTTCTCCAATGAAACGTTCTTTCCAAGATTCATGAACTCTTTTAATTAACAGGACAGACAGATATCATCAATCTTCCATCATAAAAGAGTGAGGAAGTGCTGCTACAAGGAAAAAAAAACCCAAAAACTAAAACTCCCCTATGTTTTTCAGTATTAGATAAGTGTTAACTCTAATGGTATTTTGTGTGATCATAACAGAGTGGGGTCCAAGTTTTCTGTGTACTAATTAAATTAATGCTCAAAGCAGTCCTTTAAGATAATAGGAAAAGTTAACTTGCCATTTACAGATGAAACTAAGAAAAAAGCAAATCAATGGCTTGTCAAGTTTGTACAGTCTAGACTTACCCTTTCCTAGCCCTGATGTTATATCTTGTTAGATTTGTCTAGAACTCATTTGGGAATTCTGAGCTGTAAGGGTTTAACTTTAATTAAGTATTTAACACATCCATTACATAAGGACTGAATTTGGTCTTTATATGAATGAAAAACAATAAATATGCAGGTGATGCTTATTTAATATACCATATAACTAAGGAAGATATTTAGCATGAGAGAGAGAAAACAACTTGATGTGACTTTGAGCAGTGTCTGAGTCACAAAGAAGAAAGTCAAATGAATGATCAACATATTGGGAGAAATTTTTCTTAATCAATCAGTGACTCTTTTAATAGAATGTGCTTTTGATAGATCAGATTGGAATCTGAAGGATGAAAATTTGGTAGTACTGCTTTGCTATGAAGTATCCTTACTCAAAGCAAAGCTTTGTAGAATGTCTATTTGCAAGTAAATAAGTTTGAATTTATTTCCTCCTTATCATCTGTTCACTACAGAATAAAATAGGGGTAAAAAGGGCTCCGCAGAAAATAAAGCTAGAGATAAACTTTTCTCTCTCTTTGTGTAAAGATTTGTTTTCCTCTGCAGAAATAGTCGAGGGAACCACCTTTGACCTTTAGCACACTTTATTATTTTTTTAAAAATTTATTTCTGATGTGAAAAGTTAGGGGAATGAAAGTAATAGTTGCTTTAGCAATTCTTGTTCACTGATTTTTCTCACATGTCAAATAGTTCCTAAAGTTCCTATAAATTGTCTCTTTTATATTTTTAATTCTGAATGTTTAGAAGGACATCTAAGTGCTAGAAAACCTAACCCTCTCCTGAAACTACTTTTTTTTTTCTAATTTTTCACATCAGAAGTAATTTTAATATACCTTCAGGGACCTTACGAATGTACAACCATATGATTTTTTTATATTATTTGTTATCTAGGGTTTAAAAGTATCTCATTCTTTCTATGGGTCACTGGCATTTAATTCTTCCTAACATCATAATTATAATGATCTTTTGCCACAATTGTATTATTATATATATTTTTTTAACTTAGCAAAATTGGGCTTGATTTTGAAAGACAGAAAACAAAAGAGAGAGAGGGTGAGGGATAGGTATAGTTAATGTTGCAATTCATAATAGGTGCTGTGTAACAGTCTCCCTTGAGGTTCACAGTCAAATGAGTAGTATACTGAGATACAAAGATGCCCTAAACTGAAAAGACAAAATTTAATCTGAATGAGTATAATAACATTCTTAAAGAAAGAATGTGTCCATCATAAATTGGTGAAGAATACAGAAAAGTGGGGGTGTTATGATATGAAATCTTCCAAAATGAAAATTTAAGGAGAGAATACAGGAAATGCCCATTCAAGCTTCTTCCAGGGGAACAAAAATCATTTTAGCCCATTGCAACTAGAGTATCACAATCCCATGAAAAATACTCTCCCTACTAGACAGATGGATACATTGAGCTAAAGGAATTTACACTATCTAAATCTCCCTGTTCTAATACTGATTCCAGATGGATCTTCCTACAGTAAGAATGCTCTGATAAACCAACAGTCATAAGTGCTGGTATACAAATACTTAATAGTACACCCATCCTATGAGCCTGGTTAATGGGAGTCCATCACACCAGTGGTTAGCACACCCACTCTCAGAGTAACTATACAAGACTTGGAATTATATACTTGCCAAGATAATAAATGCCCCATAAGTTCTCTTGACATCATTGTGGTATTGCCTATTGGTTCTCTCCATTTGAAAACACTGTAACTAAAACTTACCCATTTCCTGTGAACATTAAACAATATGTAGAACCATAAATATAAACTGTATGTGTCCTTCATGAATAAGGGATGATATCAGTTATTCATTCATCTGTTCCATAAACATCACTCCCTCTGTTCGCCAGTTTCTTTACTAAGTGGTGGAGATGTGCCATTCCCACCCTAGAACAGCTTGCAGCACAGCAGGGGAGGCAGAGATGTGCATAAACATGAGCTAAGATGAAATACACCGAAATGGTGGCTTGTAGAAGTGAAACCGAAGCAAGTGGAAGGAGAAATTGATTCTGCATGCAACTAACTGGGTTAGGAGGAGTTAGTTTGATCATTTAAAATAACCAAATACCCATCATTTTCTGTCTCATGTAGTAAGGACTTATGAATTGTCTCACAAATTGACTTACAAATTGTACTTATGAATTGTCTGACTTATGAAAACAGCCCAGATATTTTATATGCAAAGATTTTCATAAAATATATAGAAAATCTATTTCTGAGAATAAAGTTTGTTGTATAAAATCGAGGATAAAAGGTGATTCCCACCCTCCAATTTATTTGTTCCCATGAGCTTACATTGGAAACGACTTGCTTCTTTAAAAGAACTCAGCTGTATTCTCAATTGGAACTCGGATTTATTTCTAATGTAACCCACTGTATCTTTTTGTTCACCAATATATATTCATTGGATTCATAATGGTACCTGGAATATAGAAAGTGCTGCTGAATTATGCCCAGATATTTAAACATGTCAACAGCTCTTCAAAATATTAAATAGTCATTTGATAATATGTTGAAGCTATGCCTTGTCTTTTGGAAAATAGCCTATGCAAAACCGTTCATTCACAATCATTTGGTTGCTTTGATAAGTATAAATAATCTCTAATAATGAGAGGCAGGTAAGGACCATAGACCCTTGCTCTCAAAATGTATTGATCTTCCAGGTTCTAGTACATGAGAGTCTGTCTCAGACTAAAAGCTACACACATTCAAACACATTCAAACACATAATAGCAAGCAAGCACAAAAAAATGTTAAGTCCCACATCTCTGACCTTTTAGAAATTCCAGCTGGCACCTTCCATGAAAGTCTCACTTGAGGGAATTGTAGCAACATTCTGGCAGCTACATTTCTAGTCAAACACAGGTGACAGAATCTCAGTTAATGACTACACATGGGACCAAACAGAGTCCTAGACTTAAGGCACTACTCTCAATGGTCTGTGCTAGGATTTCTCAACCCTACCACTACTGAGAGTTTGGGTTGGATAATACTTTGCTACTCAGAATTCACAGTTCTGTGAACTGTAGTATTTTCAGCAACACCTCTAGCATCGACATATTAGAAATTAGGGGAGCATTTTCCTCAAGTTATGACAACTAAAAATATCTCCAGACATTGTCAAATATTCTGGGATAGGTAGTGGGGTTTGGGCAAATCATCCCTGGCTGGGAACCACTGGTCTAGACTTCTTGGCTCACTGGACATAGTCACTTTCTGTGTAAGTCAGTAGTGACTATGCAACCTTTCTTACCAATCCATACATCTTGTACACTCATTTTACCAATGAAAAATCATTTTTAACATTGCTTAGGCTGTAATTAGGACACCTACTAGTACTAATCAGAGAGCAAGATACAAGCATACTAGTAGCAGGTGCCTCTGAAGAGTGTACTCCTGATTAGATTCTTTCAAATGCTAACTGCTCGTAGTGGGTGTAAGCCTGATTAGAGTATTTCAGATGTTAAGTAACCATATTTCTAACTTCAAATAAAATTAACACTTGTTCTCTAATTTAGACCCAGGTTGGTAATACCCGCAGGCACCTCATAGAAGCAACTGGGACACTTAAAGGCTAAGCATTATAAGGCTAATAACCATAAGGCAAATGTTTTAAACAATACAAGCTCACACACTGTAATCCTACTGGGGAAACAGTTGAGATGTAGCTCACTGAGGTGTACATTTTCTCTCCCTGAGTTCTAACCAACTAAAACTATTTTGCTAGTGCACAAGCCTATTTGTAACATGTTTTCAGTCCAAGGTACATAGAATAAATATTTGAAGATCCAAATAGAGGAATACCTGTATATAGGATGCCTTTACCCATGAGGTCTAATAACCACTTTCCCATCACCAGCTTGTACAAGTCAATACTGAGAGGTGTATTTAGATTATTTCAACTTAAGTGTTTGTTAGATGTCAGGGTTCAGCAATAATGATGATTACACTGAGAAAAGACAGCTACTCCCATCTAATGCTGAATATTCTGCAGGCTTTTCCTGTGTACAAAACACAGGCAAAAATAGATCAGATCAAATCAAGTGAGTTCAATGAAATAATCACAGCCACATAGACACACATTCAAGCACACACCCATGCATACAAATACACACAAATAAAATAGTAATAGACTCTAATTGGCCAATTATATAATCCATGACTATGGGGAACTCATAAAATAGGAAATAGGCCATTTTCTTCAGCTGACATGGATAAATAACTCCAGAAAATTATTGAAAATATGACAGCTATGTAGGCAATTAAAAAGAGCTGTGCTTAGAACACTCTGTCTCTAGAAACCATATTTGCTTCAAAAAACAAGAAGAAATTGAATTAACTATAAAAATTATGCTTTTATAAGAGCACAATAATAAAAGCAAAATGGAAGAAGCCAGGAAGAAAGCAACGAACTGACCTTGGAAAAAGGAGTGAGATCTTTGAGATCATATTGGATATAAGTAAATGGGAAGGAGAAGCAGACCCAGGAATATTTGTTCTTCATCATTTGAAAGGGGGAGAAATTCAAGCCTCACGGAAAGATGATGTGTAGTTGTTCAGACAAACAGACTTGTCAGCTGCCTGACATGCAAACGGATGTGTCTTCAGTAGTTCCATCCCTCTGCCTCCGGGCCTCCTGGGCTGACACTAAATAGAATAGAGGAGCTATCCGTCAAGCACTGACAAAACTGCAGATTCATAAGCAAATGACTGTAGTTGATGTTTTCTGTTACTAAGTTTGGGGATGATTTGTCATACAGCGGTAGATCAATGAACCACCCTTTCATGCATTCAATCTCAGAAATACAAGTTTGTCATACTCACATTGTGTGTGTGTGAGTGTGTGTGTGTGTGTTGTAATAGGGACTAAACCAGGGACACTCTACCACTGAGCTACCTCCCCATCCTTTCTTAGTTTTTGAGACAAAGTCTCTCTAAGTCACGCAGGTTGACCTAGAACTTGTTATCCTCCTGTCTCAGCCTTACAAGTAGCAGGAACTAAGTTGTGAGCCAGCAAATTCAAGCTTTTACATATTTCTGTTTAATTATGTACATGCTTGATCAAAGAAGAGTTGAACATTTTCTGAATTTCCATCAAATGTTGAATTAGTTCAGATACAAAGGATTTCTTCTTTCAATTATTTCACTAGACTATCTCAGCAGTGATCCAATATTTGGGTCAATATTCTCAGGTACATTATATGCTCCTTCAAAATATAATGACAAATACATATTTTGTAATTTTAAAATATCTCTCAATTTTCTGTTTTGGTATTTATTTTCTTTCCTTGCTTTGGTTTTTTCATCTTAAAGTCATGCTAATAAGCCTATGTTGGATTTACTTTGTCTTCACTACATCACTTTCTCTCAAATCTTTATTTTTTCTTCACTTGTTTTGACTTTTGGAACTTCATCCCTTTTTCTTTATATCTCTCATAAACCATCATTTATTGTGTCTATTCACTCTTCTTTTACTTTTAGTTGAGTCTTCATTTCTAAGATAATTTTTTAAAATTTCTAATTATTTCTTGTATTTGTCACTTTCTTTTAAAGAGTTTCTAATTTTGACTTATAGTAGTAGTTTTCATAATCTATATATTTTTTTAATTTCTTATTAAGTTATTTTGAACTAGTAGGTTATAACTTTTACCTGTTTAATGGATATGCCTTTCTCCTGGGGTTGTACTGTCTAAAACATGTTCTCTTTTTGTTGTCTTTTATTTTTGCAATAACTTTATTCTTTTTTAAGAATTGACCTAAATAGTTTTTTTTTTTTAATGTGAAGTTGATTTTTATGACTTCTTAGAAATTTAATTTAGGTATTTTTTTTTAACTTCAGGGGTCCCTATTTTGTGTGTTTTTATAGAACATTAAATAATAAACAACTGGCTTAAATTTTCTGTCTCTTTTTATTTCCCTGGTCTTATCTAAATATGTTGTCTTGGTACTCTCTATTATCCCTCTATTGATCAGTTTTTAAGTCACTCTGATTTCTCCACTGCATGGGATCTGGTCTTGAAAGGAACTAATTCAACATTCGATGGTCAATTTCAAAAGTTCACAGGTCCTAGACTTCTTTGGCCTCTCCAGGCCTTCCTAAAAACCTTGCACTCACCCAATTTTGTAGCAGGAAAACCCCTCCTGGTTTTGGCTGTGATCTCAAATGATCCCCACTATGATTTCCAATTAATATTCCTTGGTGATTTTAGGTTTCTCTTGTTCTCAGACTCCCCACTGTTTCCTCATTTTCTCTTCAACATACACCAAATACCTTGCAGGTTCTGTAGCTCTTGGTAATTTGATCCTACTGCTACTTTTGACATTCAAGAGAGTATCATACACCTAATTTTATTATAAATATTTCCATGATATTCTTAGTCTTGCTGTCCAATTTCTGTATTTATTTTTATGTGAGGATTTGGGAAGAACCAAATATTATCCTTCCACTGCCACTTCCATCTTCCCCCAAATAGTGGTTTTAGCAACGTCATGCATGATGGCACATCAGAGGTCCAAAATGGAAGTGGTATTTCAGATTTCAAGTCAACACCACGCACTTACTGCCAAATAGTCCATGTACTCACTATATTGTTTATAATAGCCCAAGGCAAGTTAAGTTTATTCCCTAATATCATATTTTTAAATGATAAAATTTTGTTAGTTGAAAAATGACTTCATAATTTTATTTGCTAGATATTTATTCCTACGTTGGTGGTTAAATTGATTTTCGGAATCATTTGACAAAGTAGAAGTCATAACTATTTTCATTACTTCATTGAAACAGAGTAGTCACCAAAATCAAGTAAATATTTATTAATCAACAAAAGTTTACAAAAAAATATTCCTTAGCTAAGAAATATACTTAAAGGGATGAATTATCTCAGATGCTTCCTTTAAAAATAGTTCTGAAAGTGTATCAGTTAAGGGAAACTAGATTGACGTAATGCTTCCAGTTAACCTTTTTTCCCTTTACTCTTAATCATTATATGGATAGATGCTTGCATAAAATTTCTTTGAAGAAGAAAAGCTACTGGTGTGCAATGCTTGTTCCTGCATGTCCATGTCACACAGGATGCTGATGGACCTCGCAGATGCTGGACGATAGATGTCAGATGCAAATCAGTATCTTGAAAGATCTACGGAGCACAACCCAGTTAAGTCTCGTTTCATTTTAGTTCATTTGCAGAAAAAGAAATGAAATAAAGAAAATAGATTATCTAGACTCTTAGATTTTTCTTGTTCAAGAAAGATATCTTCCTAGTTGTTAATATATGAATAATATTTTCAGATTTTTCAATTGTATTCCTGTTGAGTATAAAGATCGTGTGGACCTTAAATAAGCCAAATTAATGTGTGCATGCACACATACACAGATTTACACAAGTATTCTTTAATAATTATAGTGCTGATGGTTAAAATTCTAAGAAACAAAAAAGTGATTCAGAAAAAATACACAGATTTTACAAGTCAAATAAAGAGGAGAATGATATCTACAAGCGTTGTCATAAACATGGAAGTGTTATTTATCCAAAAGTGTCAAAATCATTACTATACTTGTAGAGTCAACTCAAAACAATCATAAATATGTCAGCTCCTATGACTTCCCTACCACCTGCTGGTAAAATTTGGGATCAAACTTAGGGATTAAACTGGACAAATCTGCACTTGAATTCAGTTACAGTTTTCTTTCCTGGCTGAAGAATCAGAGAACAAATTGTTTGTTGCAGGAATGTGAGCAGAAGAGCATTACGGCTGGACCAGAAAAAATGGGAGATTGGCAGAGAGCAAATGGAAGCTTGATCACTCCATTGTTGTACAAATTAAGTACTCAGGGAATTTAGACTACAAGATGGCATGATGTAGCTCCACTTAACATAAGGACAGCATAATCCCTCCTGATGAGTCAGACTCGTGGGAGAGAATCTGTGCTGCATTTGAAAACTCCTTTGGAGCCTTTGCCAAGCAGCATCTTATACTATAAAGATATATAATTATGTAGAGTGAATAATTCATCTCTATAGACGTCTTACATGTTTTCTGTTTGCAGGTTTGTCTCCACTACAGGGACTGAGTCTTATGGGACAGAGACTGTGCCCTCCACATGGATTCATCTTAGTAGTAGAAGACAATCCCTGGAGTGTGAGCATCCTATAAAGATTTTTTGAGTGTTGAGTGCATTAGCAGATGAGTTCATTCAGACAAGATAGTGGCATGTGCAAATCTGAGTAATCAAATTTTAGGCCATTTGTGAAACTTCAAATAAAGCTGTCTTGTAAATACAAGGAAGTCATTTTTTCTATCCAGAAATACCCTTTCATTTGTTTCCTCTGTTACTTATTCTTATCTGTTAATAATTAAACAGATCAAAGGATCTTTGAATATATAATTATAGGGTTACCCCAGATTCTTTTTAGTTTACAAAATAGAAATGCTTGCTAAAATAATAAGGGGAGGCTATTTTTTTCAAAGGTGGTTCTTTTTTTTTTTTTTTTTCCCCAAAGGTTAAGCTATGGTCTGTGTTCTAAAGTGAGCTTACATGTTTCAAATAACCCAGTCCTAAATTCATTTTCCACTTATTTCAACATTCATGTGCATTAAATCTGACCCAAATGATTTATTCATTCCTGAATTTCCAAATTGTGCCAAAAAAATGCCATGAGCTTACAAACTGTCTAAACCTAATGTGAAGATCATCTCCAAATAGAATCTAAGTTGGACACTCCCTACACTGTATCTGTCTCTAAAGATTTAAGCAATTGCTGTGTATCTGTACTGTCTCCTTTCTAGTCCTCCCAATCAACTCCTACACAGGGACTATTGAGTAGTGCTTCTTTGTGTTAGCAGCTGGCTTTTTTCTTTCAATATATTTTAAGAACCATCCTAGCTGCAAACTAAAGCTCTATTAAGGTATTACTCAAATTCTTTTTGACTTATCTAAGATCTTGTGTCTACATGACTTGACTTTTCTTAGTCATATATAAATGAGGTATTAAGTGGACACAAAATTTTTCCCAAAAATAACTTCTGAAAGGTGTTGGTTTATTTTATAGGTTCATTTCTAGTATAAAGACATTTCACTAAATGCTTAGTCACACAAACTGGGAACTTTTAAAAAGTTGGTACGTAGGTTTGATGTTTAATGGTGCATCTAGTAGAGGCACTGACCTGTCAGAATGGATGCTGTTGGCCATAGCACTGGACTAGAGGCCTGAATTACTCCCTGGTGTGCCAGATATTAATTATTGGACCCATGAGACGTGATTGGATTATGAAAGCCTTAACCCAATCAGTGAATTAATCACCTATGGGATTAACTGGGTGGTAACTGAAGGTAGGTAGGAGACTGGAGGGGGTGGAGTATTGGGAGCTTATCTTTGGAGTATATGTTTGTATTTGGCAAGTGGAGACCTCTCTCTCTGATTTCTGATCATCACATGAACTGCTTTCCTCTACCACACTCTTCTGCCATGATATTCAGCCCCACCTTAATCCCCAAGGAATGGAGCCAGACTTCTATGGAATGAGACCTCTGAGACTGTGAGCCCCCAAATAAAGTTCTCCTCCTCTAAAATTGTTTTGGTCAGGGCTTTTAGTCTTGGCAACGAAAAAGCTGACTAAAACAGAAGGTATGGCTGATCTGCAGAGATTGGATGGGATGGTAGTGGGGGGCATGCAGGGGTTTGAGGCAATGACTATCAACAGGTAGTTGCATTTCTTTAATTAAACAACAGTGCACCGTTAGTAGCACATATTAGTATAAAATAAGCCCTATGTTGTCTTTTTTTTTTTTTCCAAATAGAATAGAAAATGGAAGATAAAGACAACTGAAATAAGTTATTTCACTTTGAGGAAGAAGGCAACTAACCCATCTCACAGCATTCTCAAGGATTCCACATAATCAGTGAGTGAGGCAAGGTCTGAAGACCCTGTAATTTGAGGAAGGGAAACCTCCCATGGGGAAACAAACAGCATTCTTGCACAAATTTTTCAAAAACATATGAGTATATAAAAACATTTCTAGAGCCTGTCCTAGAGGTCCTTGAGCTTCAACATCATTACCATCACTAAATCCACCTCTGTGCTTTTCTCAGAGGGAACTGAATAATTGTTGAGTCTTCAAAAGATTCTCTGTGCCCAATACAAATTGTTAACTCTGGAAAACTGAGAAATTTATTTAAATCCAGAATTAATATTATATGTGACATTAACTGTTTTTGTATATAATGAACATGAAAATCTAGTAAGTCAAAGAAGATGATGTTAATATTTGTGGTTTTGCTTATCCCGCTCATACCTTTTCATACCTTTGTTTTGATCTTAAGGAGGAGAAGACTATTATGTTGACAGACACCCGGAATAAAGGTGAGGAGGACGGGAGACAAGCACAATGTCAGCCTCCTGTCAATGCCTATAACCCGCCCCACCTTCTCAACCCCCACAGAATCCCTCCTACAATCACCTGATGCTGGGTCCCACCTCAGATGGATTGAATCAAACTCTCTGGAGGCACAGCATCAGCATTTGTAAAGGGGTAATTTAAAGGAGTGTTTTGAGGTTGAGAAACACTGCCATACACCTGCAGCACAAGCAAATGAGTCAAAAACCAAAAAAAGAAAAGAAAAAAAAATCTGTTTGATGAGGGAGAACATCTGAGACAAGGCAGGCATGAGGGGTGTCTCCAAAACAAAGTCTAACGAACAGAGAGTACTTTCATTGGCACCTTGGGATTTGGCAGCTGTGAAAGGTCAAACAGAGGGAACAGTTGGCAGGGCTGAGGTGTTTTCACAGCAGGAACCTGCAGGTAGAGCCTGAACAAGCTGTCCCTCATGCAAAGGAAGCTAGAAGCTCATGGGCTGACAAAGGCAAACCAGGGTAGACATCATGCAGTGAATGCATCTGACAGATTCTGAGGTACTGAGTCACCCCCTCCCCAGGAGCCTGAAGACTTATCAAGTGAGAATTTACAGGAGTTAAAGGTGCTACATTGTGGGGTGGGGGACAGTGAAATGTGAGCTATTGGTGTATACACTTGTCTCTTATCGAAGGCTGGTGATAATTTTTAACAATTGGTTTGATTTTTAAATTTTTGTATTTCTTTAACATAATGTATTCTGTGTCAGGTGACTGAACCAAAGCAGAAAAAGCCATCAAAGTTGAGGACAAGTAACTACATGTTACTTTATAATGTGAACTATCTGCATGAAAAATAAACTAGATGAATGGATGGGAAAATGCCAGAACTGGGGTAAGAACAGAGTAAGGCAAGTGTCAGTGTCTCCAGTGAAATGCAGAATAATCAGAAAACTGATTTTTTTTTTCAAAAAATATATACACAATGAGATATGGGGGATAAGATTCATGCAAGAATCCATGTGCATGATCTAAAAATCAATTTAGTGTTCCCCTCAGATTTAAGAGCAGTTATGAGAAATGTAGTTTGAGATAAAAATTGGAATTTCCAAGGAATTTTAACTTATGGAGACTTTGGAATATTGCAAGCGAGATTAAGTATACTGACCTGTCCTGGAAGGTCTGTGTGGTTTCTGTGCCTCACTCGAGGAGGTACATTTGAATGGTGCCTGTGGAGGAACTATCAACATGTTCAAAGGATAAGTTAGAAGAAATGGAGAAGTCAAGGCTGGTGGAATGCAGCAGAGGAATGGAGGAGACCACAGGCCAGGACACAGCCCGAGGATCCTGAGACAGTTCTGGGAAGTGAGGGAAAATGGAGTAAAGAGACTGAAGTATACAAGGAAGAGAGTGTGAGAGCATTTTCAGCAATAGCTTCCTCATCATTTTATCCAAACTCACGCCTAAAATAAAAAGTGTACTGTTCTACAAGTAAGTAGAAATCTTAAGGTCTTACCTTTATTTTGAGTAACGTACAGACATCCTTCATTTTATAAACATCTCATGACATTCACTGAAAACGACTCAACCTTCAATATATTTGCCACAACTTCTGCATATTATAGTGCACAAGAAACAAAAATCGTTCCACAATTACCATGTATTTTCATTCGCCTTTATCAACTGTCATTCAGCAGTTTGGAGTCTTCTCCAAAGGCATTACAGCATAAAGAAAATTCTCTTCTCACCAAATTGCTTTGTTCTCCCATGAAATTTTTATGTTCTCTTAAAAGAACATTTTAGAATGCCCTTGTTTCACAATTGTAAAGGAATATAAAATTTAAGTGACAAAGTCAGCCTGCTGGATCACAACTGCAAAATTACTGCAATGTGTTTCTCAGTTTATCAGTCTCCCTAAAGGCCATTAAGTCCCATGCATAGTCCTAATAGCTTTGTCTTTAAATGCTCCATGGCATAGCCCAGAAATTAAGATGAGAGTTTAATTTATTCCTTCTTTCATTCAACCCTTAATCTTTTTCCAGTGCTTTGCAAGCTGATTTGCTTTAAATTGCAATTATTCTTTAAAAAGAATTTTAAAGGAAAAGGAACAAGACTTTTTACCATTAATTCTGCTTTCACCTTTTTCCTTTTCTTCAAGTGTGGGAGCAGGTGGAACAGGGGAGCCCTCTCCCTACCCAAGTCTTTGATGACTGCTTTCTCCTGTTAGCTCCTCTAGTACTAATAATTTTAATCATTCACTTTATACTTAATGTTTTATAGTAACTATTTCTGCATAACAAGTGACCACAAAACTTGCGACTTGAAACAACCATTTTATTGCACTCTCAGATTCTGTCTAGAATTCAGACAGAACACAGTAAGAATGGCTTGTCTCTGTTCTACAGTAGGGTCTGGTCTTCAACTAGTAGTTACCTGATGGCTGGGGCTAAATTCATCCACAGGTCACAAGCCTGGTGGTTGATGCTGGCTTGAAGCAGCTACTTCAGTGGGATATTGGCTGAGGCTGTGAAATGAAGCACCTACTGGAGCCCTTCCATGTGTCCTGGGCTTGCTTATAACACGGTGGTCTCAGGTTAGTCTCAATGTGTGACTCAGTACTCCATAAGTAAGATCTGCAGAAGTGAGACAGAAACTGCATCGCCTTGCACCATGTAGGCTTTGTAAGACATGTTTAGGGTTTCCTCCAAATTCCATTGGTTATAAGCAAATCACTAAATCCAACCAGATGGAAGGAAAGGGACACATAGCCCACCTCTTGATTTAGGACTGCCAAAGATTTGTGCATATTAGTTGAAAATCATCACAATTTGTTTCCTCGTATTTTTGCTTTCTACATGTATGTCCTGACTTTGAAGCTTCATGTTCTAAGCTGATAGAGTTGCCAGAAACAGCAAACAAAAATAGAGAAAGCCCATAAAGCTTGCATTTCAGATGAGTAGAACATACTTATACTAAAAGATTATCTGTTGTCTACATGAAATTCATTTCTAACTGGATGACCCATACTTTATCAGACAACCCTACCTAAGCAAATAGCCCAGTGTGAAAGGTATCACAGAGGTTCAGTTATGCCTATTAGTGATCCAAGTGTGATATCTGATTAGATTACTGAATAACTGCACACACCAGAACCTGAGACTCTATTCCCTCTATTGGTACCATCAAAGTGAAATCAGTGTTCTGCACCCAGGTGTTCAGATTGCTCAGCATGACAGGGAAGTCCTTGGAGCTTGGACTGAGTACAATTCTTCTTCACTCCAGGATCGAAATTATCATTAAGTACATTTTTGCAGGTTTTAGAGTTGCTATTAATGGTAATTGGATTTTAAAACTCTGTAACAAAATTCTCTTAGGTTTTAAAAATAAAACTGGGTACTTTCATAAAACAATTTTTGAAAAAGTAACTGGCCCAAAATGCTCATGGTTCCCTTTTCATGAACACATTTCTGAGTACCAGTTTGTTCTGAAATATTCATTTTCTTGAAGATTTTTTCCAAATGTACTGCAAATTATTCAACAACAGAAAATTTTTAAAGAGATCGATCCCAAAACTATTGTAAGAGGTTTGTCAACAACAAGCCTTATTTGTACACTGAATATACAGAAAGACTATTACTATTTTGTGGATATTTACAACATTTAATCTTCATATTTAGGTAGCTGAGAGAAAAATATTGAGTAGTCTACTGAATTTCTATCACAGAGAACACTCTTTTATTCATAAATATATCTCACCCATAGGTTTGTTCACAAAATTTAGGTTATGGGTGGTTAAATAACATAGGAGAAGAGTTTTAAAAAGTTAAAGTGCTTTGCATAAAGTAAATAAAAGAAATTAGATGTTGAGCACAGTTCAGTTTCTGCCTCAGGGTAGAAAGAGAAATGTCAGAGAAAGAGAAATTAACCCAGCAATGCAGTAAGTATGAGTGCCCTGTAAGAAAAGATGACTAATTAAGAAAAATACATACAAACATATATACATATATATATATATATATATATACACACATAAATGTAAATTAAAATGTTAAACGATGTTTAGTAGATTATTTGCAACTCAATTCAATAATTCTTCCTACATCTCTCCCCTTGAGTATTTTCTTTCCTATACTCAATATTTCAGAAGGGACAATAGGTTAGAAGTTTTAGCCAATTATATTAATTTAAGCCAGGTGCAGTGGTACAGACCCGTAATCCTAGTGACTAGGGAGGCTAAGACAGGAGGATCATGAGTTCAAAACCAGCCTCAGCAACTTAACAAGGCCCTAAGCAACACGCAACTTAGACCCTATCTCAAAATTTTTAAAAGGGGTGGGGATGTGGCTCACTGATTAAGCACCCCTGGGTTCAATTCCTGGAACCAAAAAACAAACAAAAAAAGAAACAAAAGTTTTAACCAATTATATTAAATGTAAGAAGGTAAAATTAGCCCAGTAGATTTAGGGAACATCTAAGAAGCTGACACCTGGGCTATACTAAAATACATACACACATACAACCATGGTGGAGAGTTGATATACATTCTTTTCTGTTTAACTTTTTAAAATTAAATTCATTTTTAGCTGATACAAAAATATAAAATTATACATATAAATGGGATTATGTGATGTTTCCATGTATGTGTATGTTATGTAAGGTTTAAATCGGGTTAAACATCTGTCTCCTCAAACACCATTTCTTTATGGTGAAAAGCATTTCTTTATGGTGAAAATGTTCAAAACCCTTTCTTCTAGCTTTTTGAAGTGTACAGTACATTGTTATTATCTATAGTCACTCTACTGTACAACAGCACACCAGAACTTCCTGTTCCTACCCAACCATAACTTAACACTTGTTACTCAACCTTTCCCCTTCCTGCTGTCCCTCTTCTTTCTCCAGCCTCTGGTAACACCATTCTACTTTCTTCTGAGATCAACTTTTTCAGATTCTATACATGAGTGAGATCATGGAGTACTTTCCGTGCCAGTTTCATCCTTGTTGTTACAAATGACAGGATTTCATTATTTTAAGAGTTAAATAGTATTCCATTTGCCACATTTTCCTTATCCCTCCATTAGTCAATGCTTAAGTTGTCTCTCTGTTCATCTTTGCCATCAATTTGAAAGAAAACCTGTCCAGGACAAAGGATAAACCAAGTCCATCAAATGACAAAGACCATAACTGTAAGTGGGTAAAATTATGTCTTCTATTGCTTCCAGATATTCTCTTGCCTTTCCTGTAGGTAAGCAGTTGTTTAGGAATTTGTCACTGGTTTGCAGGTATTCACTCAGAAAATGGTATGAGCTGTGACCACAGTGGTTGCTGGAGGAAGGTAGAATAGAATAGAAGTTGAAGTTCATTCACAGTTGTAGAGTGAAGTAAGAGACTAGAGTGAAATGTACCTTGAGAACAGTTGACAGAAAGTTAGTTAACCCCCTGAAGTTTACAATAAATACGTTAGTTCAGGCAACAAGATATGACATTAAGTTAAATTCATACCTAAGACAAAACTCAGATCAAAAAGAAACATTATCTAAAAATTAAAGCCTATACCAATAAAGAGCCAGTATATTAATAAATAATTTTATTATTTAAACTCATATAATTCCATAGAGTAATGTCAGGATTCCTCTTTCATTCTGAAATATCTAAATGTACAAATACTTTATTGAGTTAAAAGTAAACTCATAAAGTAGGCATTTACAAAATAAATCATGTGCTTTTCCTAGAAATGCCATTTTTATTTAAATTTTTTCTTATATTTTTGCTAAAGTTCACATGCCAGAATTATGCATTAGTCACTTAAAATTATGAGGAACTTTGTAAGAATATGACAAAATAATAAATTAAATTCATAATTGAAAGTAATCATTCTGAAAATTATAACTAAAATTTTATTCTACATTTTGTTTTGAAAATCTTTGGTTTATTTGTGTTGTCTTTGCATTAAAATAAACATTCCACTTGCACATATCTGTACTTGTATAATACTGATACATAACAGGGGTGGGAGTAAGGGAAGAAGGGAAGAATGGAGGAAGGATGAATTGTGTAGAGGGAAATAAGGGGTGGGGGGAAGGAAAGATAATGGAATGAGACAAACATTATTACCCTATGTACATGTCTGATTACCTAAATGGTGTGACTCTACTTCATGTACCACCAAAGAAATGGAAATTGGTATACCATTTGTGTACAATGAATCAAAAAAATTAAAAAATTTTTAAAAAAGTATTAGAGCCTGAACCCATAGTGTGTCTGTACATTCAGAATATCTTTTTTGTGGGGGTGGGTACCTGAGATTGAACTAAAGAGCATTCAACCACTGAGCCACATCCCCAGCCCTATTTTGTATTTTATTTAGAGACAAGGTCTCACTGAGTTGCTTAGCCCCTCAATGCTGGTTTTGAATTTGGGATCCTCCTGTCTCAGCCTCTCAGCTGTTGGGATTACAGTCATTCCACACCATGCCTGGCTTCAGAATATCTTAATAATCAATGAAGATGATGTTTTGTTGACCAAGACTTTAGCACCATACCATTCATCAAAATCTCATCTAATGACTAAGTATATTAAAAATATTTATGACTTTATTTGAAGTAATGAATAGAATAAATGACAAATTTTAAAAACAAATGAAAATACAAAAATATATATATGTGATTATCTCTGGTAATGGATATGAATGTTTAAATCTTTCATACTTCATTTAAGCAGGATTATCCAATTTGCTACAAATTTTAAAACCTGCATTCTTTTTTTTAAAATTTATTTTTACTGTAAACAAATGGGATACATGTTGATTCTCTGTTTGTACAAGGAGTAAAGGCATACCATTTGTGTAATCATAAATTTACATAGGATAATATTGTTTGATTCATTTCATTATTTTTTTCACTACCTTCCCACCCCTCCCACCCCTCTTTTCCTTCTATACAGTCCCTCCTTCCTCCATTCTTGCCCCCTCCTCCCCCATTATGTGTCATCATCCGCTTATCAGCAAGATCATTCTTAGTTTGGTTTTTTGAGATTGGCTTATCTCATTTAGCATGATTATCTCCAACTGCAACCATTTGCCTGCAAATGCCATAATTTTATTATTCTTTACGGCTAATATTTCATTGTATAAATATACCACAGTTTCTTTATCCATTCATCAATTGAAGGGCATCTAGGTTGGTTCCACCATCTGACTATTGTGAATTGAGCAGCTATGAACATTGATGTGACTGCATCTTTGTAGTATTCTGCTTTTAAGTCCTTTGATTATACGACAAGGAGCGGGATAGCTGGGTCAAATGGTGGTTCCATTCCAAGCTTTCTGAGGAATTTGCACACTGCTTTCCAGAGCGGCTGTACTAATTTGCAGCCCCACCAGCAATGTATGAGTGTACCTTTTTCCCCACATCCTTGCCAACACCTATTGTTGCTTGTATTCTTGATAATCACCATTCTAAATGGGGTGAGATAGAATCTTAGGGTAGTTTTGATTTTCTTTTCTCTTAGTACTAGAGAAGTTGAACATTCTTTCATATATCTGTTGATTGCTTGTAGATCTTCTTCTGTGAAGTGTCTGTTCATTTCCTTAGCCCATTTGTTGATTGGATTATTTGTATTCCTGGTGTAGAGTTTTTTTGAGTTCTTTATAGATTCTAGAGATTAGTGCTCTATCTGAAGTATGGGTGGCAAAGATTTTCTCCCACTCTGTAGACTCTCTCTTCACATTGCTGATAGTTTCCTTTGCTGAGAGAAAGCTATTTAGTTGAATCTGTCCCAGTTATTGATTCTTGCTTTTATTTCTTGTGCTATGGGAGTCCTGTTAAGGAAGTCTGATCCTGCGCCGAAATGTTGAAGATTTGGACCTACTTTTTCTTCTATAAGATGAAGGGTCTCTGGTCTGATTCTGAGATCCTTGATCCATTTTGAGTTGATTTTTGTGCAGGGTGAGAGATAGGGGTTTAGTTTCATTCTGTTGCATATGGATTTCCAGTTTTCCCAGCATCATTTGTTGAAGAGGCTATCTTTTCTCCATTGCATATTTTGGCCCCTTTGTCTGGTATGAGAAAATTGCATTTATTTGGGTTTGTGTCCGTGTCCTCTATTCTGTACCATTGATCTACCTGTCTATTTTGGTACCAATAGCATGTCATTTTTGTTACTATTGCTTTGTAGTATAGTTGAAGATCTGGTATTGCAATACCCCCTATTTCACTCTTCCTGCTAAGGATTACTTTAGCTATTCTGGGTTTCTTATTCTTCCAGACGAATTCCATGATTGCTTGCTCTATTTCTGTAAGGTACATCATTGAGATTTTAATTGGAATTGCATTGAATGTTTATAGCACTTTTGGTAGTATGGCTATTTTGACAATATTAATTCTGCCTATCCAAGAACATGGGAGATCTTTCCATCTTCTAAGATTTTTTTAATGTTCTGTAGTTCTCATTGTAGAGGTCTTTAATCTCTTTTGTGAGAATGATTTCCAAGTATTTTATTTTTTTCAATGCTATTGTGAATGGGGTAGTTTTCCTAACTTCTCTTTCTGAAGATTCATCACTTATGTATAAAAATGCATTGGATTTATGAGCATTGATCTTATATCCTGCTACTTTACTGAATTCATTTATGAGATCTAAAAGTTTTCTCTTGGAATCTCCCAGTTCCTCTAAATATATAATCATGTCATCAGTGAACAGGGATAGTTTGAGTTCTTCTTTCCCTATTCATATTCCTTTAATTTCCTTGGTCTGTCTAATTGCTCTGGCTAGAGTTTCAAGGACAATGTTGAATAGAAGTGGTGAAAGAGGGCATCCCTGCCTTGTTCCAGTTTTTAGAGGGAATGCTTTCAGTTTTTCACCATTTAGAAAGATATTGGCCATGGGCTTAGCATACATGGCCTTTACAATGTTAAGGAACGTTCCCACTATCCCTATTTTTTCTAGTGTTTTGAACATGAAGGGGTGCTGTATTTTATCAAATTGCTTTTTCTGCATCTATTGAAATAATCATGTGATTCTTGACTTTAAGTCTGTTGATATGATGAATTACGTTTATTAATTTCCGAATGTTGAACCAACCTTGCATCCCTGAGATAAAACCCACTTGATCGTGGTGCATTATCTTTTTAATATATTTTTGTATGCGATTTGCTAAAATTTTGTTGAGAATTTTTGCGTCGATGTTCATTAAGGATATTTGTCTGAAATTTTCTTTCCTCAATGTGTCTCTGTCTGGTTTAGGTATCAGGGTGATATTGGCTTCATAGAATGAGTTTGGGAGGGTTCCCTCCTTTTCTATTTCACGGAATACTTTGAGGAGTATTGGAGTGAGCTCTTCTTTAAAGGTTTTGTAGAACTTGCCTGAGAACCCATCTGGTCCCGGACTTTTCTTTGTTGGTAGGCTATTGATGACTTCTTCTATTTCATTACTTGAAATTGACTTATTTAAGTTGTGTATGTCCTCCTGGTTCAGTTTAGATAATTTATATGTCTCTAGAAACCTGTTGATGTCTTTGAGATTTTCTGATTTGTTGGAGTATAGATTTTCAAAATAACTTCTAATTATGTTTTGTATTTCAGTTCTGTCTGTCATGATATTTCCTTGTTCATTCCAAATTTTAGTAATTTGAGTTTTCTCTCTTCTTCTCTTTGTTAGTGTGGCTAAGGATTTATCAATTTTGTTTATTTTTTCAAAGAACCAACTCTTTATTTTGTTAATTTTTTCTTTTTTTTTATAATTTGTACCAGATATTATAATTTTAATATTTCAATGATATTTTCCATTTTTCCCAGGCATTGTTAAAATTTGTATCTATACTAATTATAACAGAACTGATATAAAATGCCTCACATGTACCACCATTTAAATCTCCTCAATCTAGTTCATTTTCTTCAAAGGCTTCCACTGCACAAACATATCATTATAATTTCAAAATTCATCTTAATTTTGAAATGAAGATGAAACCATTTTATTCATCTGGCATGAAGAGTTCACCTCAATACTTCCCTAAGGCCTTCTCCTAATAAACATTTTATTCCTGATGTGATACAAGCATTTTGTTTGTATCCTATCCATGTTAAAAGCTCTCACTTTTATTCATTATTTCATTGTTCTTTATTTACAAGTCTGTAATGCTTAAGCCATTTTTTTTATTGTAAACAAATGGGATACAGGTTGTTTCTCTGTTTGTACATGGTGTAAAGGCATACCATTTGTGTAATCATAAATTTACATAGGGCAATGTTGTTTGATTCATTCTGTTATTTTTTCCCTTCCCCCCCCCACCCCTCCCACCCCTCTTTTCCCTCTATACAGTCCTTCCTTCCTCCATTCTTGCCCCCCTCCCTAACCCTAACTCTAACCCTAACACTAACCCCTCCCACCCCCCATTATGTGTCCTCATCCACTTATTAGCGATATCATTCATCCTTTGGTTTTTTGAGATTGGCTTATCTCACTTAGCATGATATTCTCCAATTTCATCCATTTGCCTGCAAATGCCATAATTTTATCAATCTTTATGGCTGAGTAATATTCCATTGTATATATATACCACAGTTTCTTTATCCATTCATCAATTGAAGGACATCTAGGTTGGTTCCACAATCTGGCTATTGTGAACTGAGCAGCTATGAACATTGATGTGACTGTATCTCTGTAATATGCTGATTTTAAGTCCTTTGGGTATAGGCCAAGGAGTGGGATAGCTGGGTCAAATGGTAGTTCCATTCCAAGTTTTCTAAGGAGTCTCCACACTGCTTTCCAGAGTGGCTGCACTGATTTGCAGCCCCACCAGCAATGTATGAGTGTACCTTTTTCCCCACATCCTCGCCAACACCTGTTGTTGCTTGTATTCTTGATAATCGCCATTCTAATTGGGGTGAGATGGAATCTTAGGGTGGTTTTGATTTGCATTTCTCTTATTACTAGAGATGTTGAACATTTTTTCCATATGTTTGTTGATTGCTTGTAAATCTTCTTCTGTGAAGTGTCTGTTCATTTCCTTAGCCCATTTGTCGATTGGATTATTTGCATTCTTGGTGTAGAGTTTTTTGAGTTCTTTAGAGATTCTGGAGATTAGTGCTCTATCTGAAGTATGATTGGCAAAGATTTTCTCCCATCTGTAGGCTCTTTCTTCGCATTGCTGATAGTTTCCTTTGCTGAGAGAAAGCTATTTAGTTTGAATCTATCCCAGTTATTGATTCTTGCTTTTATTTCTTGTGCTATGGGAGTCCTGTTGAGGAAGTCTGGTCCTAAGCCAACATGTTGAAGGTCTGGACCTACTTTTTCTTCTATAAGATGCAAGTTCTCTGGTCTGATTCCGAGGTCCTTAATCCATTTTGAGTTTAGTTTCATGCATGGTGAGAGATATGGGTTTAGTTTCATTCTGTTGCATATGGATTTCCAATTCTCCCAGCACCATTTGTTGAAGAGGCTATCCTTTCTCCATTGCATATTTTTGGCCCCTTTGTCTAGTATGAGAAAATTGCATTTATTTGGGTTTGTGTCCGTGTCCTCTATTCTGTACCATTGATCCACCTTTCTATTTTGGTACCAATACCATGCCGTTTTTGTTCAATTGTTTCTTTTGTTTCAATTTCGTTGATTTCAGTTCTGGTTTTAACTATTTCCTGTCTTCTACTACTTTTGGTGTTGATCTGTTCTTCTTTTTATAGGGCTTTAAGCTGTAGTGTTAAGTCATTTATTTGTTGATTTTTACTTCTTTTATTGAAAACGTTCCATGAAATAAATCTTCCTCTAAGTACTCCTTTCATAGTGTCTCAGAGATTTTTATATGATGTGTCTTTTTTCTCGTTTACTTCTAAGAATTTTTTTATTTCCCTCTTGATGTCTTCTGTTATCCATTCATCATAGAATAGCATATTATTTAATCTTCAGGTGTTGGAGTAGTTTCTGTTTTTTATTCTGTCATTTATTTCTAATTTCAATCCATTATGATCTGATAGAATACAAGGTAGTATCTCTATCTTCTTGTTTTTGCTAACATTAGATTTATGGCATAAAATATGTTCTATTTTAGAGAAGGATCCATGTGCTGCTGAGAAGAAGGTATATTCGCTCTTTGTTGGATGGTATATTCTATATATGTTGGTTAAGTCTAAATTATTGATTGTGTTATTGAGATCTATGGTAAAACCTGCATTCTTATGAGAAAATGTTATGAACCTAAAGTTGTGAATTTTTAAAAAGATAATGGAACTGTGAAACTGAAAAATATTGGTGGTTTAAGGAGGAGAGTGATTCCACAACTGATTTCCCATCGTCCCTTGATGGAGGTACAAGATTCAGCTTGGGTGAAAATTTTATAAAATATTCTCAATTGTAGCAATATAAGTTTTGTGTAAATATTCAGGTTGGTTCTACTTTCTTTTTGTGCAAATTGATCAACATCTTGACACGTAGGAACAGAAAATACATATGCCTACCTTTTTGTTTCTTTCATATTTTCAGGATCATCAATGAATAGAAAAATAGCATATAGTGAAAGTCACATTTATTTTTGCCTTGTAAGATAGCTAATTTCTATACAGATTGCACTGAAGTAGATGATACTTTTCTTTTTGTTTTTTCAATTTTTTTTTCCTGTTTCCAATTTGATTGAAGAAACACAAGGTTCTTATCTCATGGTCTAGGATTCTCCAAACCTAAATAAATTTTTACTGATGAATTTATGTAATGGGTACTTATATACTGGAAGAACAACTATGCTGGATTCATGAAAGTTCAGTATTAGAGCTTGTTCTTTTTTGATTTGAATCTGTCTCTGAACAATAGACTATAGAAAGTGTTTCAATTTGTTAAATTCTTTCTCTCAGACTTTTTCCTGTCTTGAATACCTGCAAAATGGATAGCTGTCTAAGTGATCTGATTTGCCTTTTAACACATGATTTATAAAGACTGTATTGTTGAATATTAACCATGTTCATTAGGCATATAGACTTCCTATAAGCAAGGTTACTGACAGGTTAATTTGTTGATTCTTCTAATTATGAAAATATTGTGTACATTTATGTTTGGTAAAATTCCTTCTGGGCTGAAGTTCTTTGTGATGCAAAGTATATTGGAGTTGACTCTTTGTCATGGAATTAGGAACAGCAGGAGAAAAAGGCACTGTTGGTTCCACAAAATTCAGGGTTGGGACAAAGATTGTGTCAGCAGGTTCTTAACACATGCAGCAGTTGACCTAGCTTCTATTGTTTTGAGTAAAGTAATGATTTTTCCAAACATCTTCATTCATTTATATTCAACTTTATTATTTGAACTCAAACGTTATTTCAAATGTTATAATTCTTTATTTGCTTTTTTTTAATTTTTTTTATTTTTTTTTTGACTTTGCAATTATTTGGCTTTCAAGTAGAACTGATTCTTTTGTTTTTGTTTTCCTTCATTCCTTCCTCAACATGTATTCTCTGGCAATGTAAATTGTTAAATGTTAAAATGGTTACCAAGGAAAACTGTAAAATCACCATCTTTGGACATCTCTAACAGTAGGATAGATTTTCTGGGATTATTTTAGGCTATAGGTTATGGCAGAAGGGCACAATTGCATAATTTTCTGAGTCTTCTGACCTTAGCATTCTGAAATCTACTGATCTATCAAACAAAATGTTGGTAAGTTGAAATTTTAAAATACTGACTCTTGCTACTATTTGAGAAGAGTGTATTGGTGAAACATACAGCAAAAAGGGAATATTGGGCTTTGGGACTATGTGTTCATATTCAGTCTACTTTTTGGCAGTCATCTGAGATGCAACTTTTGGGGAGGGGAGATATTTCTTTTCTTCAAAATCACTTTTTTTCTGTTGCTATTCAGTGTGTGTCAGCTGTGAATACTTATGCATTTATGGCACCTCTAAATGGCAGCACATAGCACTGGTAGTGAGCCAAATCAGTCAATTGAGTCCTGCAGGTTTGGAGGTTGGGAGAACAAGAGGGCTAGGGATACACAGGAGAAACGGCCCCATGAGTGTGGCTGTCCCCACAGCTACTCCTTGAGTGCTGGATGGGCCCACAGGAGGGTGAATGAGAGAATCTGAGTCACAGAGATGACAAAGGTCATGAGGTCAAGGGCCCTGGTTATCTGGGCTTCTGCTTTTCATCTACAGACTTTGTTGGAAAATTTCAAAGAACTTTGAATTTCCAGACAGTAGTCAAAAAAGAAGAAATTCTTAACATCTTTGGCACTAAGCATTTTGGTTTCTTTACATTTTGTGTATGAAATGCTTTGTAACCACTGTAATATAATTTATTTTATTCTTCCAATTTTTACAGCAATAGTAATTTATATTCTTAATTACTGAAGTTTATCTTTGCCTTCTTTTTTCTTGTTTCTAAGATGCTTTTACTTTTTTAATCTTATTTTTTATCTTCCCTCTCTTTTAAAGAAAAGCATTGTATAACTTTGTTGTAATTTGGTTTCATCCAACACTATTAAACTTTGAGCTGTTGGTTTTTGTCTGGCATTTAAAATCTTCTTATTCTTTGTTTTTATTGGACCGTCTGTTCCTACACAAGCCTGGCAGGCTCTTGCTTTGCCTTGATCTTCCTTTCTCCTAGAAGGCTTCTCCTCTGCTCTCGGCATGATGCATTCACTCAACTCCTTCAGTGCTGTTTTCTTATGAATATTTTCCCTTCTTATTCTATTTTAAAATGCAAGAAACCTCTACTATGGAAACTTAGATAAAAAGTTCTTCTTGCTTTGTGGTTTTCATGGTATTTATCACCTGCTAGTATGTTATATAATGACTTATTTATTTTATTTTCTGTCATTCCTTTCTATATTGTAAATCTCCAAACGGCAAGAATTTTTGTCTGCTTTCTTAATCGCCGTAGCCTCAGTACCTATAATTATTTGTTGAATGATAGAATGAATAAAAAACTGGGTTTGAGTTTTGATGGTATAAATAACTTAGGCAGCAATTTCTCTTTTCCGAAAGAGTTTTTAATCTACAACAGGGAAATAATAAAATCATTCCTCTATTGATAAGTTGTGGTAACTCTCCATAAAGATGAAACTCATTTTGTGTATCACGAAGTTCTAAACAAGTATGTCACACAATAAAAACTAACCTGGCTCACACCTTTGACCCTGCCTTTGAATAAGTGATTGCTCAGTGAGAAGAAACTAATTTTAGGTGGTAATTTCTGGAAAATGATATTCATCAAAAGTAGCTCTGTGGAATTGTGTTTCATACCTATCTTCCACAGTACCGTAATAAAGTCAAATGCCATTAAGTGTCAGTGAAGCATGAAGCAGAGACTGTCCCTAGGATGTCCTTAGGATGCTCTGCATGGGTTCATAGAGAAAACCAGAAGAAACAGACCTGGAAAATTGAAAGAATATGAGAGGTGGAGCTGGAAGATGTGCCATCTTTGAGGTGGTAGACCTTCTAGTTATTTCTGTTTTGGGGTGTGTGTGTGTGTGTGTGTGCATGTGTACTTAACTAGAGTTTTACTTCTAAAATATAATTCCCATCACAAGTAGAGTTAACATTTACTTTGAAGCTACTCCTTCCTCTCTTTTTACTCTACCAGGAGGATAGTAGCTCTGATTTTATGAAATGCTCACAGACTCAATTTGACAATGGAACTTGGGTGGGATTTAATAGGGAATAATAAAAAGCTATGAATGTGTCAGGCTGGTGGGAACAACCTTAAGTGTCTTGGTGGCTTCAAAGAAGGTTTATTTCTTGTTCACACTTCATGTTCATTGTCTCACATCAAAGTCCACCAGCTGGACACTGTTCCATATTGTTCTGTTCCGTACTCTAACTGAGGGACAATTCCTCCCAGGTTACATAGTTATGAAGGAATTTAAAAGGTTATGGAAACCATACTTCAACTTTTCAAACCTTTCCTACAATGACCCCTAGAACCTGCAATCACATCTCATTTGGGAACATCAGGTCACAGGGTCACAATAATTGTGAGGGAGAAGGTAGTGCAGGGAGAGGGAAGTTCCAGAAACACTTGGTTGGCAGCCTGGTGGGTGTCACAGATAGGTTGGGTTTGGGGCCACATTCTGCATTGGAGATACTTCTTTCACCTGATAGGACCAGGGCAGAGCCCTGCCAGAGATGGTTTGGAATTAATGGTTAAGGACAAATATTTTTAGTTTTAAGTTGAGTGGTTTTAAAATCTTAGTGATCATGGAAAAAGTAGACTGCTGTACTCACTGCCCCCCATTACTAAGAGACTAATTCATTATAAAGGTGTTAGTCTACAAGCCACACTTTAAGAAATATTAGAAAGAAAAATCTCTGTCTTTGATTCATTTTTCTATTCTCCCTGTCAGAGTTGAAACACTTCTAGGGAAAACTGTCCACAGAGGACTTTTAATTCAGGCTATTCGCAGATGGGCACAATGATCATCAGAGTAGGAACCCAGGTGTTCCACATCAGGGTATGTAGATAAAATGTCATGGCAATAACCATAGGACCCTCAAGTTATTTTCCCCAAGAACCGGGGTAGAAGTGGGTGACTGGTGGAGGGTTCTGGATTTCAGGTTCTGGACATGTTTATCTCTTTTTGTCAGAAGCACAATGAATATTTTCACCTTCACAGACATGTCTTATGGCCCTCATGTAAGTAATGCTATTGGAAGCTTCTCTCTTCTCTTTCTAATTAGAGGTAATGCATTTTTGAAAGTCAAAGAATGCTATCATTCAGATGAGTATACTCCAAAGGCCCATGTGTTAAAGGCCTGGTCCCCAGGTTGGTGCTATTGGGAGGTAGTAGAATATTCAAGATGTGGGGTCTAGTGTAAGGTCCTAGGTGATTGGTGTCATGCTTTCCAAGGGGATGATGGGACCCCAGCTTCCCCATTCCTCTTTACTCCCCAGCTGCAATGAAGTGAACATATACTCTGCCATACTATCTTGTCATGATATGTTGCTCAAAGCAAAGGGACCAATCAGACATGAACTGAAACATCCAAAACTATGAGCCCAAATAAACCTCTCCTCCTTATAAATTGATTACCTCAGGTATTTGTTACAATAACAGAAACTGAGTAACATAAGGACAATTTTTTAGGTATTTGTAATACAGAAGTACATTTTTGTTAATGTATCAATTAAATACCATTTTTATTTAGCAAAATTTAGGACACTTGAAATACCACCACATGGCCCACTCTACTAAAACCGTTTTAACAAACGATATTAATTTTATATGATCTAAATGTGATATAAGAAGATGTATAGCTATACTCCTATGGTTTACATTATTACAGTTTTCTGTTTTAATACTGTTCACAAGCAGCAATATTAGATTGGATGCATCTTCAATTAATTACTTATATAAGGAGAATGGAGAAAAGCCTTTTGAGAGTTCCTGACATATACTAAGCACTTGGTAAATCTTTAATGAATAAAAAAAAGAGAAACTATCATGAAACACTTAAAAATCAATATAACTTGTCTTCCAAAAGTGTTGTGGGATAAGTGTCCCAGAATCAGGAATTTTTTACCAGGAGTAGCTATTTTATACATACAACATGAATTTTTCTCATCAATTAGCAAGAAATGAAAAAAATAAAATTACTCGGTAATAGCATGCTTAGGAATGATATGGCAAATACTTAGAGTCTATCTTTTTTTTAAACTTGATTTTTGAAAACTTATAACGTCTGTCTTACTCTGCTTACTGTTGCTGAGACAAAATACTTGAGAAAAACAAATTAGAAGAGGAAAGATTTATTTCTGCAGCTCATGGCTGCAGACCATGGTCAGCCAGCTCTGTTGCTTTGGGCCTGAGGTGAGAAGAACGTCGTGCGGGAAAGGTGTGGTGCAGCAATGCTGCTTACCTTATGGCCAGGAAGCAGGGGAAGAGGGGAAGAAGGGACAGGGTTAAGGGCATGCCCCGGTGTTCTATTTCCTCCAAGTACCTACCTCCTATAGTTCCAACCACCCCCCAATAATGCCATCAAATTACTAATCTATCAATGATTTAACCCACTGATGAGGTCAGAGTCCTCATGATCTGATCACTTCCCAAGATTCCCACCTGCTTCCAAGTCTTCAACATAAGAACCTTAGCAGGACATTCTAGATCCAAACCATAACATTGGTTGTCTTTTTATTTTATTTCATTTTTAAAATTTATTTTGGTTCATTGTACACAAGTGGGGTACAACTTTTCATTTCTCTGGTTGTACACAAAGTAGTCACACCGTTTGTGTAATCATACATGCACATAGGGTAATGATGTTTGTCTCATTCCATTATCTTTCCTTTTCCCCGCCCTCTCCCCACCCCTCATTTTCCTCTACACAATCCATCCTTCCTCCATTCTTCCCTTACCCCTCCCCCGCCATTATGTATCATCATTCACTTATGAGCGAAAACATTTGACCTTTCGTTTTTTGGAATTGGCTTATCTCACTTAGCATGATATTCTCCAACTCTCTCCATTTAGAATGATGTTGACAGTGAGCTTAGCATAGACAGCCTTGTTAAGGAAGTTTGGTCCTAAAATGACATGATGAAGATTTGGGCCTATATTTTCTTGTACCGACCAGAGACCCTGCACCAAATAGAAAAAAATGTAGGCCCGAATCTTCATCATGTTGGCTTAGGACCAGACTTCCTTAAGAACACTTCCAAAGCACAAGAAATAAAAGCAGGAATTGATAAATGGGATAGATCCAAACTAAAAAACTTCTTCTCAGCAAAGGAAACAAATCAACAGTGGAGAAAAACTGAAAGCAATCCCTCTAAAAACTGGAACAAGAAAGGGATGCCCTCTTTCACCATTTCTAGTCAACATAGTCCTTGAGACACTAGTCATAAATCTAATGCATTCTATTCATAAGTAATGACTCCTCTGAAAAAGAATTTAGGAAAACTACCCCATTCACATTAGCCTCAAAAAAAAGAAAAAAAAAGTACTTGGAAATCAATCTAACAAAAAAGGTGAAAGACCTTTACAATGAAAACTACAGAACACTAAAGAAAGAAATTAAGGAAACCTTAGAAGGTGGAAAGTTCTCCCATGTTCTTGGATAGGCAGAATTAATATTGTCAAAATGGCCATGCTACCAAAAGTGCTATACAGATTCAATGCAATTCCAATTAAGATCCCAATGATAGAAATAGAAACAGAGAAAACAATCAGGAAATTCACCTAGAAGAGTAAGAGACCCAGAATAGCTAAAGCAATCCTTAAAGACAAAAGTGAAGCAGGAGGCATCACAATATCAGACCTTAAATTATACTACAGAGCTATAGTAACAAAAACAGTATGGTACTGGCACCAAAATAGACAGGTAGACCAATAGTACAGACGAGAGGACACAGAGACAAACCCACATAAATATAGTTACCTCAGACTAGACAAAGGTGCCAAAAACATACAATGGAGAAAAGACAGCCTCTTCAACAAATGGTGCTGGGAAAACTGGAAATCCATATGCAGTAAAATGAAATTAAACCCGTATCTCTCACCCTGTATAAAACTGAATTCAAAATGGGTCAGGATCTAATTTCAACACTAATTAACTATCTCATTTTTAGAAAATACTTAGTCTTGAGTTTCTCAAACCATATGCCAATATATTCCCTGGAGTAGCATGAAATATTTTAATTTTTCAGTGACAACATAATGATATGCCACATTTTTTCAATATACTGCAAATAATATCAACATTAGATCATACTGTATTCTTTTCAATGATAGCATATCTTTGCAGAGCCAGGCCTTCAGAAACTGGTGTGATAATAAGCAAGTATTACTTGAAAATAAGAAATGAAGAGCAGCAATCTTCACTCCAGTGCCGTTTGAAAGTTGTGCAGTGTTCAGCAGGCATGTGTGTTATGATTTAGATGTGAGGTGTCCCCTGAAAACTTGCAAGTGAGACAATGAAAGAAGGTTTGGAGGAGAAATGATTGGGTTATAGCCTTAATCTAATCAGATAATTAATCCTCGATGGGATTAACTGAGTGGTAACTGGAGGCAGGTAGGGTGTGGCTGGAGGAGGTGGGAATTGAGGGTTGACTTTGGGTATATATTTATGTATCTGGTGAGTGGAGTTTCTTTCTGCTTCTTGATCTCAGGGGAGCTGCTTACCTCTGTCACACACTCCACCAGATGTTCATCTCAAGCCCCAGGGAATGGAGCTGGCCTTCTATAAACTTAACCTCTGAAACTGTGAGCCCTCTAATAAACATTTCCTCTTTTAAAATTGTTCTGGTTGGATCTTTTAGTCACAGAAGTGAAAAAGCTGACTAAAACCATGTGCATCTTAGTGGCAACTGTGCTTATTTAAGAATAAGGTAAATTTTCATTGTGATTTTGATTAATGTATATTTGACTTTCAATTGATCGCCAAGTTGTTTGGAATTAAGCACTTATAAAGGGTTTGGGAATAGCAACTTTGAAAGGAAACTTTGAGGTATAAGTTCAGGTTGGGTGGTGTCATGAAAAATTATAAGATAGTAAGGACACCATAAACTGAGAAAGTAGGGAAACCTCTGACTTTATCCCCTTGAGATGTATTTTCTTTATCTGTAAAATAAATATACTACCTGTTTCACAGCTATTGCAAGAGAATCACAGTACTTATAGAAGTGTCTAACAAAATGGCCGGGCACCATGGCGCACGCCTGTAATTCCAGGGACTCAGGAAGCAGAGGCAAGAGGATCAGGAGCTCAAAGACAGCCTCAAGAACTTAGGTCCTAAACAACTTAGTAAGATCCCATCTCAAAATTTAGAAAAAGAAAAAAAAAAATTACTGGGAATGTGTCTCAGTGGTCGAGTGCCCCTGAGTTCAATCCCCTCTCCCCCAAGAAGGAGTCTGACAAAATGACCTCAGAAATTCTATAAATTTTAATTTTCCATCGTTCTGAATAATTTGTTTTCATTTTTGCAATATTGTTATATGAAACATTTTCTTTGCTATTTATGTACATTACTACTTTCTTACATAATATTTAAAATAATCTGATTTATCTCTTCAGTCACACCTGAAGAGATGCTAATAATTATAATCCCGAACCATAGCAAAAAAAAAAAAAACAAAAAAAATTTTATGAATTATCAAACTTAAGGTACAATATATTCCTTGTAGTTAAAATAATTGAGAGAGGCTGAAGTTGTGATAGAGTGCTTGCTTCACATGTGTGAGGCACTGGGTTCCATTCTCAGCAATGCATGTAAACAAATAAATAAAATTTAAAAATTAAAAATTAAAAATTGAGAGAACATTTAAAATAAATAATTCCCTTGAAGCATATGTTATTGTATCCCACAGGGGTTCGTGTAATGGGGGGTGGAGGGCGCAGTGTCAATAACCACCCAGACACCGGGAGCCAGGTAAGAGCAGGAGAGAGCTGCTGACTCATTTATTGCGGAAGCTACTTCTTCTTTTATTGAGTACCTATCCAATCAGCGGGTCAATCAGCACAGTCACACCACTGGAGACCACCAATCGTTTAGTCTCCTAGAACCACAAATCATTTGAGGGTTTTGTATTTTGCATCAATGGGTATATATTACTCCACAATATGTAGAACTCCCTGTTAACCAGAATATTTGACTAATTTGAATGCCTTATTTTCCTGAAAGTTTGTAATTGAATTCTAAATCATGCCATTTTCACTATATCCTAAAACTAGATAGCTATGGCAACTGATTTGAGAATGTGTGAAATTACCACATAAATTCTGTTTTCTGTGGGAGTAAGATCCAGTGAAAGCCTTCTGAATACAAAACAGCAGGTTGTAGCTCTATTGCCACTTCAGTGAATAATATCAAATCATTTGACCTCTCCAGGAATCAATTTATTTCCTCTAAAATGACAGGATCAGTCCTGTTCTACCAGCAGTAAGAGATATAAACAAAATATAAGTGCTGGTTACTTATACCTTATTAGGAGGATGCAATTATATTCTTAATCAGAAAATAAAATTAGAACACTTGGAAAAACTCAGAGGCAATATAAGACCATATGTCATCAGATGATAAATAAATTTCCTATTAGCTAGATTAAATAGAATTTATTAGTAACATTATTAATGAACAATATTAAGCAAAGTATGTAACTTCTAAAGTCTTAGTTTCTTAGTTCTCAAATGAAAATTGTGACACCTATTTTATAGGACTGTTATAAAAATTAATTGAGTTAATTTATGTGCTAAGCAATTTTGCACAGTGTCTATAATCAGGTTCCAATCACCTAATTCACCGAGATACTAAGAATCATCCTGCTGGCACTTTTGGAGCCTGTGATAAATGTCGAACACCAAAGTTCTTTTAATCCCAGAACAATTTATAGAGTGTCTACTATTCTCTCATTTTTACCACTGGGGTAGCTGAATTTCAAAGGATTAACAAACCTGTCCCAGAAGGTGAGGGACAGAGGCCAGAGTAATAGGTAAAGTCATGCAGGTTGCACAGCACACAGTTGACCTCAGAGGATAGATGTCCACTGTTAGAAAAGTACAGAAAGAAAAAAAGTCAGCAACATTCACATCTCATGAGGACTGACATGTCTGTCTGGATATCTTAGCAATTCCAGTAGAAAACCAATTTCTTGACTCAGCCTGTGCTGCTTCTCCTAAAACTGCAGATTTATCTACACCCATTGCCAAAGCAATTTTCTGTCTCAATCAGACTTCCCAAAAGAAGGTGCCATGCTCCTGAGAACATCTTTGCTATGCAGAGTTCTCTCACCTACTCATGTAGAAGTTTCCAATCTTGACCATAATTAGAATCAACTAGAAAGCTATCAAAATATGTCAATCTGGAAAAATTAAATCAGAATTTCTGGTACAGGGCATAGAGCTTCAAGTATCAGCGATGTTGACTTACTCTATGTAAACCTAATGTGCAGCCAAGGTAGAGATCTGTCAGTTCTCAATGATGTCTTTGAGTGAAGAGCTGATTTCTGGTTCCATGAGAGATGTCTTATACAGGACTTCCTCTGAAGGAAATATGGCTAGAACTTAAGCATTTTGTGTGCACTAAAGGATTTATGTGGACCAAAGAGAGGTTTGGCCTTTTTCTTCAATTCCTGGTTATTAACTGCTATGCCCTTGGAATATCTGAGCTGATAACAGTGGTTTTGTTTTCCTGACCATCACATACATGATATCAGCTTGACTTCTGAAGGGGCTGGAGATTGAGGTCAGCCATGTGGGTGTTCAAGAATGCCTATACAATCAAGCCCCGTATGCACTCTAGACACCAAGGCTGGGGTGAGCCTCCTTAGTTGGCAATACTCTGAGCATGTTGTCACACTTTGATTTTAGGAAAAGTTAGTGCTGTTCTCCATTTAGTGCTCCATTCCACTGGTGATACCGAAGCTCGTGCCCAGAACTATCCTGGACCCTGCTCTATGAATTTCTTCTTTGGGCTTATTTTAGTGTATATCCTTTGCTGCCATAATCTATAACCATGAATATAACAATTTTGCTGAGTTCTGAGAGTCCTTCTAATGAGTTATTGAATGTAAGGGTGCTCTTGGGGACCTCAGAAATTGTGACTCATGTGGGATATGAGATTATCTTAGGGACCACCTGAACTTTGCATGTGGACTATTCAGGTCATCCAAAGTGAATGGACTCTTCAGGTCATCCAAAGTGACATCCTCTGTGAAGTCCCTAATAGCCACCACGCTGGGTAATTCTCCATCTGAGTCATAGCTGCACCCTCTCTCACATCAGCCTGACTGCACCTCCTCTGGGAATGTCTACTCATCTTCATCATCAACTCCCTCCTTCTCAATCAACATAGTTTGTCACAGGTGTCACTTGCTTCTAGAACCCTCTACATCCCATCTAGATTTCATGTTAGCCCTTCATGTTTTCATAGGACCTTATACTGTATCTGTCACCCATGAGTCATAGTGTAGCACTCTCATCAAAACTTGTTATTTTTGTTTTCTTTCTATCTCACATATCCTTGATAGGACTTTGACCACACTCCAATTTTAGCAGCAAAGGAACTGTGATGTTTCATGTTCACCTCACTTTTATTTTCATTTCTGCTGTCTTGTATGCTTGATGTTCTAAAGAGGTGGACACTGTGTTGTTATGTTTGAGTTTTATTATTGGTGAGAAATTACTGCAAAACCAAAAATAATTGCAACCAAGAGAAGGAATTAGAACAGAAGCAAAGGGAGGAGAAAGACTGCAAAATATGTTATGGTTCAAAGTGGAGGTGGAGGCAGTTAAAGAGTGACAAGGAAGGTGAGAAATACATAGTCAAAAAACAATGGAGGCCAAAGAACCTACAGTAAGAATCATTGTAAAAAGGAAGATTCTGCCTACAAAAGAATGGGTAGGTACAAATGAGAATTTCAGAAAGAATTGTCAGTTTTTCCACACTCTGGCAATAGCTTTATTGCTTTGAAAGGCAGCATGCATTGCATTTCTCTTTTATGTGTTTTTGATCTACATGGTTATTTCCAGTAACATGAGCCAGTGACAACAGGACTGAACTCAAAAATTATCTGTTTACAGATTGTGAGTTTCAGGAGGCAGGGACTTTTATCTCTATGTCCCTGGCACACAGCACCACTCTGGCTTGCGTTTGTTAAATAAATGAACACCCTACCAATAGAAGACAAACCTCAAAGAAGACAATCTCTGCTGTGACACCATGTTAGAATTATGGCCATCATGGACACTGGCCAAAACCAGGGAGTGTAATCTATGGCACTGACTCCAAAATTTCAATCCTTGGTCCTGTGTTAGCCAGCGATTATCAGTGATTTCTCTGGGAAAAAAAAAAAAAAAAAAAAAAAAACACCATAACAAATGCATTATTTTGCTCAATCAATTCTATATTCTTTGTTTTGTAATTATATTTTTCTTATTTATCTTTTGTGAAAATTTTCATTTATTCATTGTGATAAGAAATGGTAGTAATTGGTTTGTTTTATTAATATACTAACTCAGCCAAACTGAAAATTCACAAACTGTAACTGTGATAATTGCAAAAAAGAAAGAGGAAAATATTACTAATGTGTGAAATTTAAAAGTTTGGACATCATGTGTGGAAGCTAAAAAAGTTGATCTCAAAAACATAAAGAATAGAATGGTGACTAACGAAGGCTAAGAAAGGGATGGGGATAGAAAGAGGTTAGATAGCAAGTCCCAGCATATAATTAGAAAGGAGGAATAAGTTTCAGTGTTCTATAATACAGTAGGTTGACTATAGTTTACAATTTATTATATATTTCAAAAGAGCCAGAAGAGAGGCTTTTGAATGTTCCCAATACAAAGAAGTGATAAATGTTTGAGGTGATAGAAATTCTAATTACCTAATTTGATCCTCACACGTCCTATACCTGTACCAAGTTATCACACTGAACCCCATAAATATGTATGACTAGGATCTATAAATTTTTTAAATTCTAAATATTTTGTAAAAGTCTGAGAATGCCCAGAAATGCTATGGGTGCCTTAGAAGATGAGGAAAAAGCAAGCTGTGAGAAGACATTCATGCTCACAGTTTCTGGAAGAGCATTCACATGAACAAGCCAAGGCGGCAGAGGGAAATGCTGCAGGGCCACTCGGAGTCAACATCGGCAGGAAAGCATTTCTATGCAGAGTGGTCTTCACGTGGGGAAATACTTTTTGTGAAACACTGGATTCTAAGACGCCATAAGATTTTCACTATAAATCACCTATAAATAAAGATATTTCCCTTTATCAAAATTACTTTCTGATACATTAGAGTTATTATGCACGGAAGTTTAGAAGACATTCATATAACCAAGCTTTCAAAATATAAGATTTGCTGGGATTTTGGGTGGACATTAAGCCAAGGGTAGTCTTATAAAATAAAGAAGTTAACAACTCCCAAAACAGTTTATATTTATTCAAAAAATTATAATTGAATGGGTCTATTTGAGGTCCTAGGAACATGACAATTAACAAATTTCTATATTAATATGAATTTTAACTATTTGATTTTTAACAATTAAAATTTTTCAACTGGCTAGTCAATCTTCCTTCACTGTTTTTAAACATCTGATTGAGATACATTTTTCCATGTATTTTTTAATATAGAAGATATAAAATTTCTCTTTTTCAAGGCTATTGTGAATGGGGTAGTTTTCCTAATTCTCTTTCTGAGGATTCATCACTTATGTATAAAAATGCATTAGATTTATGAGCATTGATCTTATATCCCACTACTTTACTGAATTCACTATGAGAAAGTTTTCTGGTGGAATTTCCAGGTTCCTCTAAATATACAATCATGTCATCAGCAAATAGGGATATTTTGAGTTCTTCTTTTCCTATTCGTATCCCTTTAATTTCTTTTGTCTGTCTAATTGCTCTGGCTAGAGTTTCAAGGACAATATTGAATAGAAGTGGTGAAAGAGGGCATCCCTGCCATGTTCCAGTTTTTAGGTGGAGCTTTCAGTTTTTCACCAGTTAGAATGATATTGGCCATGGGCTTAGCATAGATGGCTTTTACAATGTTAAGATATGTTCCCACTATCCCTATTTTTTCTAGTGTTTTGAGCATGAAGGGATGCTGTATTTTATCAAATGCTTTATCTGCATCTATTGAAATAATCATGTGATTCTTGACTTTAATCTGTTGATATGGTGGATTACATTTATTGATTTCTGCATGTTGAATCAACTTTGCATCCCTGGGATAAAACCCACTTGATCGTGGTGCACTATCTTTTTAATGTATTTTTGTATGCAGTTTGCTAAAATTTTGTTGAGAATTTTTGCATCAATTTTCATTAAGGATATTTGTCTGAATTTTTCTTTCCTCAATGTGTCTCTGTCTGGTTTAGGTATCAGGGTGATATTGGCTTCATAGAATGAGTTTGGGATGGTTCCCTCCTCTTCTATTTCGTGGAATAGTTTGAGGAGTATTGGAATGAGCTCTTCTTTAAAGGTTTTGTAGAACTCGCCTGAGAACTCATCTGGTCCCGGACTTTTCTTTGTTGGTAGGCTTTTGATGACTTCTTCTATTTCATTACTTGGGAATCAATCTAACAAAAGAGGTGAAAGACCTCTACAATGAGAACTACAGGACACTAAAGAAAGAAATTAAAGAAAACCGTAGAAGATGGAAAGATCTCTCATGTTCTTGGATAGGCAGGATTAATATTGTCAACATGGCCATACTACCAAAAGTGCTATACAGATTCAATGCAATTCCAATTAAAATCCCAGTGACATGCCTAACAGAAATAGAGCAAGCAATCATGAAATTCATCTGGAAGAAAAAGAAACCCAGAATAGCTAAAGTAATCCTTAGCAGGAAGAGTGAAGCAGGGGGTATCACAACACCGGAACTTCAACTATACTACAAAGCAATAGTAACAAAAACAGCATGGTATTGGTACCAAAATAGACAGGTAGATCAATGGTACAGAATAGAGGACACGGACACAAACCCAAATAAATACAATTTTCTCATGCTAGACAAAGGTGCCAAAAACATACAATGGAGAAAAGATAGCCTCTTCAACAAATGATGCTGGAAAAACTGGAAATCCATATGCAACAGAATGAAATTAAACCGCTATCTCTCATGCTGCAAAAAAATCAACTCAAAATGGATCAAGGACCTTGGAATTCGACCAGAGACCCTGCATCTTATAGAAGAAAAAGTAGGTCCAAATCTTCAACTTGTTGGCTTAGGATCAGACTTCCTTAACAGGACTCCCATAGCACAAGAAATAAAAGCAATAATCAATAACTGGGATAGATTCAAACTAAATAGCTTTCTCTCAGCAAAGGAAACTATCAGCAATGTGAAGAGAGAGTCTACAGAGTAGGAGAAAATCTTTGCCACTCATACTTCAGATAGAGCACTAACTTCCAGAATCTATAAAGAACACAAAAAACTCTACACCAAGAATGCAAATAACCCAATCAACAAATGGACTAAGGAAATGAACAGACACTTCACAGAAGAAGATGTACAAGCAATCAACAGATATATGAAAAAATGTTCAACATCTCTAGTAATAAGAGAAATGCAAATCAAAACTACCCTAAGATTCCATCTCACCCCAATTAGAATGGTGATTATCAAGAACACAAGCAACAACAGGTGTTGGCAAGGATATGGGGAAAAAGATACACTCAAACATTGCTGGTGGGGTTGCAAATTAGTGCAGCCACTCTGGAAAGCAGTATGGAGATTCCTCAGAAAGCTTGGAATGGAACCACCATTTGACCCAGCTATCCCACTCCTTGGCCTATACCCAAAGGACTTAAAATCAGCATACTACAGAGATACAGCCCCATCAATGTTCATAGCTGCTCAATTCACAATAGCCAGATTGTGGAACCAACCTAGATGCCCTTCAATTGATGAATGGATAAAGAAACTGTGGCATATATATACAATGGAACATTACTTCACCATAAAGAATGATAAAATTATGGCATTTGCAGGCAAATGGATGAAATTGGAGAATATCATGCTGTGAGATAAGCCAATCTCAAAAAACCAACGGATGAATGATCTCACTGATAAGCGGATGATGACATATAATGGGGTGTGGGAGGGGTTAGTGTTAGGGTTAGGGTTAGGTTTAGGTTTAGGGTTAGGGAGGGTGGCAAGAATGCAGGAAGGAAGGACTGTATAGAGGGAAAAGAGGGGTGGGAGGGGTGAGGGGAAGGAAAAAAATAACAGAATGAATCAAAGAACATTACCCTATGTAAATTTATGATTACACAAATGGTATGCCTTGACTCCAGGTACACACAGAGAAACAACATGTATCCCATTTGTTTACAATAAAAAAAAAAAAGAGTACAAGTAACAAAAGGTGTTGGTGAGGATGTGGGGAAAAAGGTACACTCATACATTGCTGGAGGGAATGCAAATTAGTGCAGTCACTCTGGAAAACAGTGTGGAGATTCCTTAGAAAACTTGGAATGGAACCACCATTTGACCAGCTATCCCACTCCTTGGCCTATACCCAAAGGACTTAAAATCAGCATACTACAGTGATGCAGCCACATCAATGTTCATAGCTGCTCAATTCACAATAGTCATATTGTGGAACCAAACTACATGTCCTTCATTTAATGAATGGATGAAGAAATTGTGGTATATATATATACAATGGAATATTGCTCAGCTATAAAGAATAATAAAATTATGGCATTTGCAGGCAAATGGATGAAATTGGAGAATATCATAAGTGAGATAAGCCAATCTCAAAAAACCAAAAGATGAATGATCTCACTGATAAGCGAATGATAACACATAATGGGTGGTGGGAGGGGGCAAGAATGGAGGAAGGAGGGACTGTATAGAGGGAAAAGAGGGGTGGGAGGGGTGGGGGGAAGGAAAAAAATAACAGAATGAATCAAAAACTATTACCCTATGTAAATGTATGATTACAAAAATGGTATGACTCTTCTTCGTGTACAGAGAAGCAAAGATGTATCCCATTTGTTTAAATAAAAAGAAAATATAAAATTTCAACTTAAAGGTTCTAGCATCTATACATTTATCAAGATATGTGCATTGAATCACTGAAAAATATTATATAAGTTGGCACCTTCTATGAGGGGCAGTTATCATCTGTTAGTTATCCAAACTAAGTCATGCTGAACTAAAATAAATAATAATAAGATCTAAGATTTGCAATGAGAAAATGCACTTTACAAACTCTTAAAACAGGGAATAGATGCTTGAATGCTATAAAAGTGATGTGTTTTTCAGCTACAAGATTCATAATACCCTTAGAAGAACATGAATGATAATTAATGCTCATATATTTCTCATCCATTGCGTTTTTCGTATGTTGTATTATGGATTTAATTCCACAATGTTACACACAAAAAATATACTTTTCGTCACTTTCCTGAAATTCAGTTTCTGTTTTGAACATCTTATCACTGAGATGGCAAACCTGAATCTTAGCAAATTTTAATTATCAATTGCTGTAGGATTAGGGGAACACATTTTGTCCTCAATTCATATGGTTCTGTATATATTCACTAAGCTGTCCATCATCACATTCAATCATCAGCCCAAAGACATTGCTGACTGAACTCTCATCCTGCCTGCATGGCCCTTTGAGACCTGGTTCTGTCTGCTTCCTACATATTACTCTTAGTGACCCAAGAATCATCTCTCCAAGGTTCTGTATACCCCCTCAGCCTCAATATTGACCCTTCTGCATGAAGGAGTCATCCCTTCCCCTCTTTGAAGCTTTACCACATCCAAGACCTGAGCCAAAAAATTGGAAGTAGACCCCTATCCATATTGGGTTCTGCAAACTTCTCATATCTTTCCTCTTCTTTAGGGTAATATCTCAGAAGCAGGGCTACTCCTCCCTCTGTCTGTTACTCCAAAACTACCAGCACTTTCAAACCTGGGAGAATATTTTGCTATTTCCATTTGAAACTCCCCCCACCCTTTGCTTTGAGAGTAGAAGAATGACTTTTTCTATCAAATGTTTTTGCTTTAAAACATCACCTAATCTTCTCAGTAGGACTGAGTCTTTGGAAACACAAAAGTCAGAAAACAATCTATTTTAACTCTGCAACCTATGATACTACACCAACAGAAAATATGAGGAGAAAAAATATCAGGTAATTAAAAAAATTATAGCTTATCATTTTCTATAGCTATCAAGTATTTCTAAACCATTTAAAATAATATTTTCTAGTTTTGGTCATCATTATACAAATAATATATAACTGTTTTGTCTCCTTTTGATCATTGATATTCTTTTTTTGTTTCGATTCATTGTACACAAATGGGGTACACCTTTCATTTCTCTAGTTGTACACAAAGTAGGGTCACACCGTTTGTGTAATCATACATGTACATAGGGTAATGATGTTTGTCTCATTCTATTATCTTTCCGTCTCCCCATCCCCTCCCCACCCTTTGGCATTCTTATTGGTCTCGAACAGAAATTTTTAAAACTTGGATTTTGTTGTGTGAATACAGCTAGATGTTTGTTGTGTATTAAAACATTTGTACAAATCCTGAGTATTTCAAACTACTTAAGTTCTATATAATAAAGTTGATGATAGTAGGCAAGAAGAATACAACAATAACATATCCTGAAGAAAAATGAGGTTTCTGATTTAGTCTAAAATATACAGGATGTGAATTATAGTTTATGTATATTCTTTGGACTTGGTAATTTATAATGCATTCACTTAATAATGAAAATAGTCACAAGAGAGAAGTACATATTTTCATGACTTTGGAGGATAAGATTTGAAAATCAGACTAATGTTTTCATTAATCCAATGCAGAAAGTTAGAGGCTTATTAACTCATTTTCAGATATGCTTCACCTAAGATAGGAATTGAGGTTTAAAAGCATGTTTTAAATATTTATAGGGTTTTTTGTGGGAGTGTTGTTTTGGTACCAGGGATTGAATCCAGGGGTGCTTAGTCACTGAGTCACATCACCAACCCTTTTTAAAAATATTTTATTTAGAGACAGGGTCTTGCTGAATTGCTTACGGCCTTGCTAAGTTGCTGAGGCTGGCTTGGAACTCACAATCCTCCTGCCTCAGCCTACTGAGACACTAGAATTACAGCAATGTCCACCAAGCCTGGCTAATTTTAGTTTTTAAAAGAGTAGACTGGACAGGAATGAGGCTATTTGGTATGAGACATAACCACTACTTAAAATATTAAAAATCAAGTGATTGTCTCCATACCTTCCCCCAATCCCCATGGTGGCTCTAAGTCCTAGCTATGTATGAGAAACACCAAGAAAAGAACTTTAATTATCTGTGTCTTAGATCTACCTGTAGAGATTGACTTTATCTATATGGGGTGAAACTTAAAAAAAAAAAATTACTCAAGGTGATTTAAACTGTGCAGCCAGTGTTGAGCACTACTGGTCTGTTATATTAGGTCAGAGAACAGTTAAACATGAGTAGGAAAATTATATAGTGATGGTTTCCCATATCAACAATATAAACAACCTGATGAGTTCTTACCAAGTCAGTCTTCCACAATGTAAACATATAGCTATAGATATATACATATATATATAAATTTTAGAAATCAGTTCATGCCATCCTAAGTCCAAGCCATAAATTTTCTTTTCCCCAGTGCGAAGAAAGAAGAGTTATTGATCCACAGAAGGTTGAGCTGAGTTTGACACAAGTCAAACTTGTCACAAAAATTAGCAACTCTGAGAGCCTGATGAAGGTTCTAATGATAGCCTAATGAGAGTTCCAAAACAGGAAGAAAACTGGGACCAGAAACAAAAAGTCAACAAGAGCAAAAGTTGTACAAGCTGTTCTGGTGCCAAGACTTGACACAGGTACAGAGACTGGGAATTAGGTAATTAGCTTGACTCTTTTAGATTATTTCTTCCCAATACTTGTTGCCTTCTCTGGACTTTTGATATGGAAGATTAAGTTTGGGACGCTTGCTTACATACATGTACTGTACCATGAAAAAAGACCTCTCTGTTTTGGTGGGCAAGAGGCAAGTGTTCCTAATTTATGTATGCTGAGGGAAATATCTATCAGCCAGGATATGGATGGATAGTGGGCCATCTCACTCATGCTGAAACAGTCTACTGTTGTTACAGCGTTCATGTGAAAACAGACTTGGTAACAGAAAAACATGAAAATGTGAATTCAGGTCACATTGCTTTTAACTTGATGATATGGTGATTTCCTAGAGCCAATATGTAGCTTTGAAAAGCACAGGGCTAAAAGCCCAAGCCACATATATCTCTAGTTAAAATGAAAAGAAACCCAATGGTTTGTGTTTACCCACAAAGTCATCCTTCCTCAGGTTCAACAATGTGCACCCTAGCACTGGCATCTGTGATTGCCTATGTGTGCAAAAAAATGAGAGAAGACAATGAATTAGAAAGATTTACAAGGACAAAATTTAAGCAATGCCTAAGATAAAAAACAAAGACAAAGAAAAGTCACCACTGAAGATGATACTGAAAAAGCACGAACAGATAGTAGGGCCTGCTCACCTACCACTCCTCTCTACCTTTGACGCCTGTAGGGCGCAGCATGTGGGAGCCATGGAAGGTGACTGAAAATTAGACTGTCTCCAGTAACTGAGCCACATTTGATTCTGTCCCATGGGTTTCCAAAACACAAAGCAAATTTCAACACCAGATAGCTATACCTTCAGCTCACTTTGAAAGGAGAAATGTAAAGAGATTCTCAGAGTTCTAGATAAAAGGTTTTTATAAACTGATGAAAATGAGCACAGCACCCATTAAATTCAATTTCAGAGGAAGATTAGAGAAAATTTTTAAAACCTATAAAATATTCTATCAAGAACACCTGATTTAAAAAAAAAAAAACTTGAAAGTAAATAAAAATGGTTACCTGTAATTTTTAAAAGGCAGTATTTTTTAAGCAGCAGCTTAAGTTTCTGCTTATGAAATTTCTAATAATTTCAAACAAAACACCTGGTGAATATTTTAAACTAACATTAGAATTTTTTATATTAATTCTTGTACTGGTTTGAAAAAAATAAAGATCATCACCTTCATTCTGAATAATGCCATATAGCTATGTAAACATTTGAAAACAACATGTAGATTTAAGGAAAATGTTTTGTAATATACAGTTTGCCTTTAAGCAAACAAATGACCTAAAGGAACCAAACAGTTCCAATTTGACAGCAATCTTCAGCACATTTGAGATTGCTTTTTGAGTTTGAATAGCATTCATTTTATCTAAGGAGAAATATTGTTCATACATGATCTTATAATTATGTCTATTTGCTGTGCTTAGCTAAAATTTTTTCTGGACATCTACAGCTAAAAGTTAAAAATTAATTCAAAATTTTTATAATACTATTTTCAACTCTAATAGTATTTCTTTCTAAAAAAGAAATAAAAAGAAAGAAAGAATTAATTAATTAATTAAAGAAAAGAAGAAAAGGAAAGAAAAAATAGATATATCTAGAGAGTTTGATTTTGCTGACCTAGAAATAGAATCCTAGAGTCCTAAAAGCATTCATTGACTTCAGAGAAGTTTGCTCTTAGAAAGACTTATGTTTGGTTGGCCTAAATCTGATTTTTGGTGTTCCTAATTTACATTTTAAGAAGAACATGCATGTGAGGTAAGCAGTATCTGAGAGGAAAGAGACCATCCTTTGGGCTTTAACCACATCTAGCAGGAAGCTAGAGGGAGTTTTCTGGAGAAGAAAATGCCTCCAAGTAATTTTCATCAAATCTGAGATTAATATATTTTCACATTTTAACATCTTTAAAACAAGCATGTATCTCATAATTGATTTCTAGCACAGCCTAGGTTAACTAGAATTCTTTGTTCTTCATTGTAGTATATACATAAAATAATGGTCCTCTGACAATTGACACCCCATTTGGATGGATGAAATATTAAGACCACATCTGAAGAAAAAACAAACATGGAGAGACATTCATCATGCAGAACCCAAGAAAATACATGGTACAATAGTAATATATAGTTATTAATAGTCTCAGAATAACCAGAGGAAATGCATAAAATACATAAGAATTAACAGTCTGAGAAATGGTAGTAACTTTCTTTTTTTTCTAATATCCTTGTTTTTTTAAAATTATTTAACACAAATATGTGATTGTATATGATAGGATCATGTTGATAGTTTCTGTTTTCAATTTGACCTTGGTCTTTTAAAAATATTCCTTCTCATGATGTGCTCAGATATGACAGAGACAATATACTCTTGATCCCCACCCTCCAGTTCTCCTGATAATCTGCCCATGGGTTGGGGGACCTGCAACTTTCTTCAAACCAATAGAATATAGCAAAAGTGATGGTGTGGAATGGCACACACATGATTATACTTCATTTTTGTAAGATTCCATCTTTGTTGATAGGGCAATAGCAGACATGCCTGCTGGCCTTGAAGGAGCAAACAGCTATACTGTGAACTGTGGATGAAAAGGGCCATATAACCAGGTGGCATCCAGTCAGTGGCCAGTGAGGAGCCAGGTCCTGCAGTCTTGCAGTTGCAAGGAAACGAATCTCACCAACAACTACGTGAGCCTAGAAAAGGACCCTGAGCTCCAACAGGAAATGCAATCCCGCCAGCACCTTGTGTGTAGCTTGAAGAGCCCCTTCAGTTGAAATGTACTTATGCACCTGAACCATGGGAACTATGAGAAAATAAGTGTATGTGGTTTAAAACCTCTAAATGTGTGTTAATTTGTTAAATAAGAATAGAAACTAATGCATTCTCTTTCTCCTCTTTCTTCCTCTACCCACATTATCACCATCATCATCACCATCCAGGTAACACAGGTGGCAAAGTTTCTTTAGTCATGAAATTATGTTTACAAAATGCACATACATTTCATATATATATATATATATATGTGTGTATATCCATATATATGGATATATATATGTGTATATATATATGGATATATATATGGATATATGGATATATATGGATATATATATGGATATACGTATATATATGTATATATATATGTATATATATACACACACACACACACACACACACACACAACGTATTACACACCAGCATCCTGTTTTTCCTCACTCAACACCACCTCATGGAAATCCCTCCAAATTCCCTAGTATGACTCTAATACAGTCTTTTTTAATGTCTACAAAATATTTCAAGGTATAAATGCACCATGATAAATACTCACTGTTTCTAGCTCTTGTCACTGTGAATAATGTTATAACCAACATTTTGTATACCATCTTCATTGGTGCTTTTATTTTTACAGATTAGATTCCTCAGAGTGGGACTGCTAAATCAGAGCTTACTGTGTATTTGTTTCTTCTACTAGACATTACCAGATTATTTTCCAAAAGAGATGCAGTAATTTACATTTTTGTTGTTACATCTTAAAACTACTCTTGCCTGTCCATACCTCAGCAGAAAGTGGTGTTTTCCTTCTTTTCAGTTTTGTCTCCATCTAAAAGGTACACAGATGCTAGTTTAATTTACATTTGACTGCCTATAAGGAGTTTGATCTTTTTTGGATCAGTGCTTCTAAAATTTGCCTGTTTTATCCTTTGCTCATTTTTCTATTGGATTATCTTCTGGTAATTTTGTAAGAACTCTCCGTGAATTGTAGATATTAACCTTCTATGTTCTGCATACAAATCTTTTTCCAAATCTCTTGCTTTATCTATTCACATTTAAAATGTAAGGATTCTCCTTGCTGCCTCATTTATACATGTGGCATTCTAGGTTTTCTTTTAAGTGTTTATTATTACATTTAAATTTTTCCCATCCAAAATTTGTCTGTGTGGTATAAGGCAGTGATGCAATTTTATTTACTTCCTGATGGACAGCCAATTGGTTTAACACCATATGTTGTAAAAACCACCATTTTGCCAATGAGTTAGAACACTGTCTTAGCTGTATGTTAAATTTTCATCCATCAAGATATGGGAGTTGTTAAACCTGACTTCTTTGTGTTTCTCACCAAACTGCCAGTTATTGTGGCCTGGAGCCAAAGCTGGTTGTAGTTCAGATTCTGGATTCCTTTCCACTCATCTGTTCTGATACCAATGCCATATTGATTCAAATACAGTAAATTACAACATGTTCTCATCTGGTAAATCAAATACTACTTCTCTATTTAAAATATGCCTCACCTTATCTCAGGCAGTTATTCCTTCATAAAAGTTTTCAAAACACTTCATCAGATTTAAAAATACCTTATTGGAAATTCTTATTAAAAATGAATTTCATTTTATATTAGAATTTAGAAGATTCACATTTTAATATTGCTAATTCTCTTTAGCCAGAAATTTATTCCAAACTTTTATTCATATCTTTTGTTATATTTTTCAATGCAGATTGCTGGTTTTCTACATAGGGATGAGTCTAGCACCAATCCTTCCTTGGGATTGTAGATAATATAGAGACTCACTAGAACAGAGATATTGCAAACTGAGCGCATCTTTTCTTTTCTCCTTCCCCTTTCTTCTCCTGATTTCTAATGAATATTTATTAATAAGAATTTATGTCCTGTCTTAGTTGGAGTTCTACATAGAAACACAAGAAATAGAGACAAGATACAGATAAAGGTGAAGATAAAGTATTGGTTCACAGAATTATGGTATCTGAAAAGCCCCACAATCTATTCTCTATAAGCTGACCCAGGAAAGCTGGTGGTATAGTCTGAAGCCTTGACAGCTACAGAATCAATGTAATAGATTCCAGTCCAAATCTGAAAGACAAAAAACCAGGAACACTACAGGTATATTAGATCAATGTTTAGCTCAAACATCAGGCAGAAGGGTGAATCCAACCTTTCTCTACCTTTTTGTTCTATTCAGGTCCTTGATCGATAGTATGATGCCAGCCCACATTGGAGAAGGTCATCTATTTCATTCAGTCAATCAATTAAAATGCTAGTCTCAGGTTGGGGAGATAGCTCAGCTGGTAGAGTGCTTGCCTCGCAATCACAAGGCCCTGAGTTCGATCCCCAGTATTGCCAAAAAAAAAAAAAAAAAAAAAAAATGCTAGTCTCTTCAGGAAATATCTTCATAGGCATCTCCCAAAAGCTGAGCATTATGGAATCTGGCCAATTTGACAAAGTTAATCATCAAGGTTACTACAGCAGCAGAGCACTTGCACATGATGTAGTACTATGTATTTTAGGACTCACTTTAACAGAAGATATCTAGTTAAAAGTTAACCCAAGATAAAAGATGACAGTTCAGAGGATGGGTGCACTTTGCAAACTTCTGAACTTAAGATTCAAGCAATAGGAGTGTTACTTTCCAGGAAGGTGTGTGACTGAGGAATTCACTGAACTTCATTATTGGAGAGTAAAATAATTGTTGAGTCATAAAATCAGAAGTTTGAACATAAAACAAAAGATAATATGTTAGACATGTGCCACCAGCCTATTGCAGAGGGGTGGGGCAACAAGAAAGATCCAAAAACTTTCACCAGGAAACTTCTAGAACTCATAAATGAATTCAGCAAAGGTAGCAGGATATAAGTAAAATCAACATCCATAAATCAAAGGCTTTCTTATATACATCAGTATATAAGAGAAATATATTTCTCTGAAAGAGAAATTGGGGGAACTACCCCATTCACAATAGCCTCAAAAATAAAATAAAATACTTGGGAATCAATCTAACAAAAGAGGTGAAAGACCTGAACACTATGGAATGCTAAAGAAAGAAATTGAAGAAGACCTTAGAAGATGGAAAGATCTCCAGTAGTTTTGAATAGGCAGAATTAATATTGTCAAAATGGACATACTATCAAAAGTGCTATACAGATTTAATACAGTTTCTATTAAAATCCCAATGACATGCAAACATTAAATTCATTTGGAGAAATAAGAGACCCAGAATAGCCAAAGAAATGCTTAACAAGAAGAGTGAAGCAGGGGGTATCACAATACCAGAACTTAAACTACACTACCAAGCTGTAGTAACAAAAATGGTATGGTATTGACACCAAAAAAAAAAAAAAAACTAGAATATTTCTTGACATTAAATCATAGGTAGACCCCAATGCATTAATATTGAGTGATTTCAACACACCTCTTTTACCAACATATAAGTCCTTCAGACATAAAGTCAATAAAGATATTTCCAACCCAAATAATACTTTAAATCAAATATTTAAACAAAATATTTCACTTGAAAACAGCTGATTTCAATTTCTTCTCAGCAGCTTGTGGAACTTTATTCAAAGTAGAACATATTCTATGTCACAATGTAAATCTTAGCAAATAAAAATATAATATAATCCTGTGCATCTTATTAGATCATAACAGAATAAAATTAGAAATTAGCAACAAGAAAAAATATAGAAACCACATAAATACATAAAGATTGAACAATAGTCTTATAAAAGAGGAATGAAACTGAAGAAATAAAAGAAAGAATCAAGAAATTCTTAGGAACAATTGAGAAGAGAGATACAACATATAAAATTCTTTGGAACAGTATGAAGGCAGTACTAGGAGGAAAGTTTATACTATTGAGTGTCTAATAAAAAAAAGAAAGATTCCAAATAAATAATTTAATGCTATACCTAGAAAAGAGGCACAAACTAATTCCAAAATCAGTAGAATACAGAAAGTGATAATTACAATCAAAGCTGAAATTAATGAAATTGAGAATAAAAATAAGATACAAAGAGCAATGCCACAAAGAGCTTGTTTTTGGATAAGATAAACAATGTTGAGAAACCATAATCCAAACTAATCAAAAGAAAGAGAGAGAAGGCCCAAATCAACAAAATTAGAGATAGAAAAGGAGCTATCATTAGACACTCCTGAAATCCAGAAGAGTCTTAGAAACTTTTTCAAAATTTCTATCCCAATAAATTGGAAAATTGATAAGACATTGACAAATTTCTAGATACATATGACCCGTCCATATTGACCCAGGAAGATACAGAAAACCTAAGCCGTCAATATCAATGAAATGAAATTGCAATACAACGAAATTGAAGCAGGAATTAAAAGCCTACAAACAAAGAAAAGCCCAAGATCAGATGGATTCTCAGCTGAGTTCTACCAGATCTTTAAAAAAGAATTAATGCAAGTTTTCCTCAAATTATTTTATAAAATAGGAAGGAAGGGAATACTCCCAAATACATTCTAAGAAGTCAGTATAACACAAATACCAAAACCAGAAATAAATACATCTAGGGGGAAAAAAAACTATATAACAATATCTCTAAGAGTATATATGCAAAAATCCTTAATATTAGCAAACCACATTCAAAAACACATCAAAAGACCCCTGCACCTAGGTTGGTGCCATTACTGGTTGGTTGCAGTTGTGGAGCAAGCGGGTGGGTGAGTCAGGCTGCCTACATCACCACAACAATGTTCATAGCTGCTCAATTCACAATAGCCAGATTGTGGAACCAACCTAGATGCCTCTCAATTGATGAATAGATAAAGAAACTGTGATATATATATATATATATATATATATATATATATATATATATATATAAAATGGAATATTACTCAGCCATAAAGAATAATAAAATTATGGCATTTGCAGGCAAATGGATGCAGTTGGAGAATATCACGCTAAGTGAAATAAGCCAATCTCAAAAAACCAAAGGATGAATGATCTCACTGATAAGCGGATGATGACACATATAGTGGGTGGGAAGGGGCAAGAATGGAGGAAGAAGTGACTCTATAGAGGGATTAGAGGGGTGGGAGGGGTGGGGAGGAAGAAAAAAAAATAACAGAATGAATCAAAAACTATTACCCTAGGTAAATGTTTGATTACATGAATGGTATGCCTCTACTTCATGTACAAACAGAGAAACAAAATGTATCCCATTTGTTTCCAATAAAAATGAATTAAAAATAAAAACACATCAAGAAGATAGTACACCTTAATCAAGTGGGTTCCATCCCATGGATGCATGTTTAGTTCAACATAAAAAAATCAATAAATGAAGTTCACTATACAAATAGAATTAAGGATAAGAATCATGTGATAACCTTCATAGATATATAAAAGGTCTTTGACACTCAGCTGGTAGAGTGCTTGCCTTGCAAGCACAAGGCCCTGAGTTTGATCCCCAGTACCACAAATAAAAAGGTCTTTGACAAAAGCCAGTACCCACGCATGTTAAAAATGCTGGAGAAACTAAGAACAAAAGGAACTTGCCTCAACATTATAAAGGTTTATCTATGACAACACAAAGCCAACATCATACTGTATGGAGAAAAACTAAAAGCATTTCCTTTAAAATCAGGAACAAGACAAGGATGCCCAGTCTCTTCATTTTATTCAATATAGCTAATGAGAATCTAGCAAGGGCAATTATGCAAGAGAAGGAAATTAAAGAACACAAATAGGAAAGGAAGAGCTCAAATTATCTGTTTGTTGAGATATGATCTTGTATCTAAAAGGACACAAAAAACTCCACCAGAAGACTTCTAGAGTTGATAAACAAGTAAAACGAAGTAATAGAATACAAGATCAACATCACAAATCAGTGGTTTTCCTACACTTCAATAGTGAATCTATCGAGAAAGAAATCAGGAAACCTATCCCATTTACAATGACCTCAAAAAAATAAATAAAAAATAAACAAAAACCTTGAGAATGAATCTAAACAATGAATGAAATACCTCTATGAAGAAAACTATGGAGGTTAGGATCCAAGAGGAAGGACTAGAGAGTGACTGCATCTCCCATCGCTCCAGAACTCAGGATTCAAGAAGGGGAGGTATTGAGAGATTTGGACCAATAGAGAGCCACGGGGTGAGTCTCTCCCACCAGGTGAAGCTCGGACCGGGCGGCAGGCCCAGATAGGGGCAGCTTCTTGGAGCAGGGCAGGGCAGCGAGAGACTTCCCCAAGCAGCCCTGCACCCTCTGGCAGCAGGCTCCATCCATAGCCAGCTTCTTGGAGCAGGCCTGCCCAGAGAGAGCTTTCCCGCACAGAGCCAACCCAGCCCTGAACCCAGCAGCGGTCCCTGGCCCGCAGGTGACTTCTGGGACCAAGGCAGGACAGGGAGAGGTTTTCCCCGAGCAGCTTGACTCCCTCAGGCAAGGGCAGGCCCTGTCTATAGCCAGGTTCTAGGAATGGGACTGCCCAGTGAGAGGATTTCCACGCAGAACTAACCCCCACCCCTGGAACCAGTAGCGGGCTAGGGGCAGGTTTCTTTGGAAGCACTGCATTATCAAGTTCCTCCAAGACTTCAGGCTACTGAAGCCTGGGAGGTGATACACTGGAAATCTACAGGGACACTAAAAGCCAATACAGGAAATCTGCAATATCTCAGAGTCCCACTGATATCTGACCAATATGAGAAAACAAGGGAAGAAAATGTCCCAAACAAACCTAGATACTACATCAATAAAACCCAATGACAGCACAGCAGAAGAAATGTCAGAAAGGGAGTTCAGAATGTACATAATTAAAACAATCAGAGAAGCAAACAAGGAGATGAAAGAGCAAATGCAGGCATTAAATGATTGCACCAATCAACAGTTAAAAGAGCAATACGGGAAGCAAAATATCATTTCGATAAAGAGTTAGATATACTGAATAAAAAAACAAACAGAAATCCTTGAAATGAAGGAAACAATAAACCAAGTTAAAAACTCCAAAGAAAGCATAACCAATAGGATAGAACACCTGGAAGACAGAACCTCAGACATTGAAAAAAAAATATTTAATCTTGAAAACAAAATTGACCAAACAGAGAAGATGGTAAAACTCATGAAAAGAATCTACAAGAATTATGGGATATCATGAAAAGACCAAATTTAAGAATTGTTGGGATTGAGGAAGGCTTAGAGAAACAAACCAAAGGAATGAACAATCTATTCAATGAAATAATATCAGAAAATTTCCCAAATCTGAAGAATGAAATGGAAAACCAAGTACAAGGGGCTTATAGGACTCCAAATACACAAAATTACAACAGACCCACACCAAGGTACATTATAATGAAAATACCTAACATACAAAATAAAGACAGAATTTTAAAGGCCGTGAGAGAAAAGAACCAAATTACATTCAGGGGGAAACCAATAAGAATATCAGCAGAGTTTTCAATCCAGACCCTAAAAGCTAGAAGGGCCTGGAACAACATTTTTAAGCCCTGAAAGAAAACAGATGCCAACCAAGAATCTTATACCCAGCAAAACTTACTTTCAGATTTGATGACTAAATAAGATCCTTCCATGATAAACAAAAGCTAAAGGAATTTACAAAAACAAAGCCGGCATTACAGAACCTTCTCAGCAAAATATTCCATGAGGAAGAGATGAAAAACAACGATGCAAATCAGCAACGGGAGGAACTAGCCTAAAGTAATAGCCAAATAAAGGAGAAACCAAATCATGTCAAAAAACAAAAATGAGTCAAATGATTGGGAATACAAATCATATCAAAATAATAACACTGAATGTTAATGACCTAACCTCATCAATCAAAAGACATAGACTGGCAGATTGGATTAAAAAGAAAAATCCAACAATATGCTGCCTGCAAGAGACTCATCTCATAGAAAGAGATAACTATAGACTGAAGGTGAAAGGATGGGAAAAAACATACCATGCACATGGACACAGTAAAAAAGCTGGAGTATCCATCCTCATTTCAGATAATGTGGACTTCAAGCCAAAACTAGTCAGAAGGGATAAAGAAGGACATTACATACTGCTTAAGGGAAGCATAAATCAGCAAGACATAACAATCATAAATATCTATGCCCTGAATATTGGCTCATCCATGTACGTCAAACAAATCCTTCTCAATTCCAGGAATCAAATAGACCACAATACAATAATACTAGGTGATTTTAACACACCTCTCTCACCACTGGATAGATCTTCCAAACAAAAATTGAATAAAGAAACCATAGATCTCAATAACACAATCAACAATAAGACTTAAGGGACATATATAGACAAAGAACGAATACACTTTATTCTCAGCAGCACATGGATCCTTCTCTAAAATAGACCATATTTTATGCCACAAAACTACTGTTAGCAAATACAAGAAGATAGAGATACTATATTGTATTCTATCAGATCATAATGTATTGAAATTAGAATTAAATGACAGAATAAAAAACAGAAAGTTCTCCAATACCTGGAGATTAAATAATACACTATTATATGATGAATGGATAAAGAAGACATCAGAGGGAAATTAAAAAATTCTTAGAAGTAAACGAGAACAAAGACACATCATATAAAAATCTCTGGGACACTATGAAAGCAGTACTTAGAGGAAGATTTACTTCAAGGAGCACATTCAACAAAAGAAATAAAAATCAACAAATAAACGACTTAACACTACAGCTCAAAGTCCTAGAAAAAGAAGAGCAGACCAACACCAGAAGTAGTAGAAGACAGGAAATATTTAAAATCAGAGCTGAAATCAACGAAATTGAAACAAAAGAAACAATCGGAAAAATTAACAAAATAAGAGTTGGTTCTTTGAAAAAATAAACAAAATTGATAAACCCTTAGCCATACTAACAAAGAGAAGAAGAGAGAGAAAACTCAAATCACTAAAATTTGAAATGAACAAGGAAATATCACTACAGACACAAGTGAAATAAAAAATATAACTAGAAGCTATTTTGAAAATTTATACTCCACCAAAACAGAAACCTCGAAGACATCAACAAGTTTCTAGAGACATATGAATTACCTAAACTGAACAAGGAGGACATACACAACTTAAATAAATCAATTTCAAGCAATGAAATAGAAGAGATCATCAAAAGCCTACCAACAAAGAAAAGTCCGGGACCAGATGGGTTCTCAGCCAAGTTCTACAAAACCTTTAAAGAAGAGCTCATTCCAATACTCCTCAAAGTATTCCATGAAATAGAAGAGGAGGGAACCCTCCCAAACTCATTCTATGAAGCCAATATCACCCTGATACCTAAACCAGACAGAGACACATCGAGGAAAGAAAATTTCAGACCAATATCCTTAATGAACATCGACGCAAAAATTCTCAACAAAATTTTAGCAAACTGCATACAAAAATATATTAAAAAGATAGTGCACCACGATCAAGTGGGTTTTATCCCAGGGATGCAAGGTTAGTTCAACATCCGGAAATCAATAAGTATCATTCACCATATCAACAGACTTAAAGTCAAGAATCACATGATTATTTCGATAGATGCAGAAAAAGCATTTGATAAAATACAGCATCCCATCATGCTCAAAACACTAGAAAAAATTGGGGTAGTGTGAACATTCCTTAACATTATAAAGGCCATCTACGCTAAGCCCATGGCCAATATCATTCTTAATGGTGAAAAACTGAAAGCATTCCCCCTAAAAACTGGAACAACTTCTATTCAACATCATCCTTGAGACTCTATCCACAGCAATTAGACAAACCAAAGAAATTAATGGGATACGAATTGGAAAAGAAGAAATCAAACTATCCCTGTTCACTGATGACATGATTATATATTTAGAGGAACCTGGAAATTCCACCAGAAAACTTTTAGAACTCATAAGTGAATTCAGTAAAGTAGCAGGTAACAAGATCAATGCTCATAAATCCAATGCATTTTTATACATAAGTGATGAATCTTCAGAAAGAGAAATTAGGAAAACTACCCCATTCATAATAGCATCAAAAAAAATAAAATACTTGGGAATCAATTCAACAAAAGAGGTGAAAGACCTCTACAATGAGAACTACAGAACTCTAAAGAAAGAAATTAAAGAAAACTGTAGAAGATGGAAAGATCTCCCATGTTCTTGGATAGACAGAATTAATATTTTCAAAATGGCCATACTACCAAAAGTGCTATACAGATTCAATGCAATTCCAATTAAAATCCCAATGATGTACCTTACAGAAATAGAGCAAAAAATTATGAAATTCATCTGGAAGAATAAAAAACCCAGGATAGCTAAAGCAATCCTCAGTAGAAAGAGCTAAGCAGGGGGTATCACAATACCAGATCTTCAACTCTACTACAAAGCAATAGTAACAAAAACGGCATGGTATTGGCACCAAAATAGACAGGTAGATCAATGGTACATAATAGAGAACACGGACACAAACCCAAATAAATACAATTTTCTCATACTAGACAAAGGGGCCAAAAATATGCAATGGAGAAATGATAGCCTCTTCAACAAATGATGCTTGGAAAACTGGAAAACCATATGCAACAGAATGAAATTAAACCCCTATCTCTCATCCTGCACAAAACTCAACTCAAAATGGATCATGGACCTTGGAATCAGACCAGAGACCCTGCATCTTATAGAAGAAAAAGTAGGTCCAAACCTTCAACTTGTTAGCTTAGGATCAGACTTCCTTAACAGGACTCCCATAGCACAAGAAATAAAAGGAAGTATCAACAACTGGGATAGATTCAAACTAAAAAGCTTTCTCTCAGCAAAGGAAACTATCAGCAATGTGAAGAGAGAGCCTACAGAGTGGGAGAATATCTTTGCCACTCATACTTCAGATAGAGCGCTAATCTCCAGAATCTATAAAGAACTCAAAAAACTCTACACCAAGAATACAAATAACCCAAACAACAAATGGGCTAAGGAAATGAACAGACACTTCACAGAAGAAGATCTACAAGCAATCAATAGATATATGAAAAAATGTTCAACATCTCTAGTAATAAGAGAAATGCAAATCAGAACTACCCTAAGATTTCATCTCACCCCAATTAGAATGGCGATTATCAAGAACACAAGCAACAATAGGTGTTGGCGAGGATGTGGGGAAAAAGGTACACTCATACATTGCTGGTGGGGCTGCAAATTAGTGCAGTCACTCTGGAAAGCAGTATGGAGATTCCTCAGAAAGTTTGCAATGGAACCACCATTTGACCCAGCTATCCCACTCCTTGGCCTATACCCAAAGGACTTACAATCAGCATACTACAGAGATACAGCCACATCAATGTTCATTGCTGCTCAATTCACAATAGCCAGATTGTGGAACCAACCTAGATGCCCTTCAATTGATGAATGGATAAAGAAACTGTGGCATATATATACAATGGAATATTACTCCGCCATGAAAAATGATAAAATTATGGCATTTGCAGGCAAATGGATGAAATTGGAGAATATCATGCTAAGTGAGATAAACCAATGTCAAAAAACTAAAGGACAAATGATCTCGCTGATAAGCGGATGAGGACATATAATGGGGGATGGGAGGGGTTAGCGTTAGGGTTAGGGTTAGGTTTAGGGTTAGGGATAAGGAGGGTGGTAAGAATGGAGGAAGGAAGGACTGTATAGAGGGAAGAGAGGAGTGGGACGGGTGGGGGGAAGGGAAAAAATAATGAATCAAACATCATTGCCCTATGTAAATTTATGATTACACAAATGGTATGCCTTGACCCCATGTACAAATAGAGAAACAACATGTATCCCATTTGTTTACAATAATAAAAAAAAATTTAAAAAAAAGAAACTGTGGTATATATATTGTCGGGGTTTCGGCCGGACCCCTGGCCCTAGGTGTGGCAAGGCTAAGATGGCGCCTGGCAGTGAGCCAGAGCAGTTAACTTTTGCACAAACAACTGACATTATTTTGAGGAAGTTCCAGGGATTGGCTAAGCTCCCTGATGGACAGTACAGGTCCACTATATGCCTGCCTTCGCTGCCTGTATCTGTTAATGCTCTCCCCTCATGCGAAAATGCTGATTGGTTACAAGTACTGTATATATTGGAGTGTAAGTTCCACAAAGGGGGAGAACAAAGAAAGAACTATGAGGAAGAAGCGCGCAAAATAAAGAGCTCAAAAGAACCAGGCCTGTGTCTTATCTCTCTGCGGGCAGGGAGTGCGATAGGTGGTGCCGAAACCTGGGAATCTACAGATAAAGTAAAAGGTAATTATTTATTTTCATTTATGACCTTGAGTCCGTCATTGGTATTTCATATTAAGACCTTGAGTCCGTCAGTGATATTCATATTAAGACCTTGAGTCCGTCAGTGATATTCATATTAAGACCTTGAGTCCGTCAGTGATATTCATATTAAGACCTTGAGTCCGTCAGTGATATTCATATTAAGACCTTGAGTCCGTCAGTGATATTCATATTAAGACCTTGAGTCCGGCAGTGCAGGGTAGGGAACCCAGCAAAATTGAGTCTACATAGATAGATGCAGTGGTACCAAACTGTGTGTGTGGTGTGTTATTTTTGTGTTTGTTGTGTGGCTTGTTTGTGTGCTTGGAGCTCTTAGTGCTGTAAGATTTAATCATAGGAACAGAACTGTCTAAGACTGGAATGCAGCAGCCTAACAGCTTGAGCATTCCTTGATACCATACAGGCACGGTCCCGAGCTTTCCTTTTCTTTTTAAAAGAGAAAAGGGGGAACTGTCGGGGTTTCGGCCGGACCCCTGGCCCTAGGTGTGGCAAGGCTAAGATGGCGCCTGGCAGTGAGCCAGAGCAGTTAACTTTTGCACAAACAACTGACATTATTTTGAGGAAGTTCCAGGGATTGGCTAAGCTCCCTGATGGACAGTACAGGTCCACTATATGCCTGCCTTCGCTGCCTGTATCTGTTAATGCTCTCCCCTCATGCGAAAATGCTGATTGGTTACAAGTACTGTATATATTGGAGTGTAAGTTCCACAAAGGGGGAGAACAAAGAAAGAACTATGAGGAAGAAGCGCGCAAAATAAAGAGCTCAAAAGAACCAGGCCTGTGTCTTATCTCTCTGCGGGCAGGGAGTGCGATAATATATAGAATGGAATATTACTCAGTCATAAAGAATAATAAAATTATGTCATTTGCAGGCAAATGGTTGCAGTTGGAGAATATCATGCTAAGTGAGATAAGCCAACCTCAAAAAACCAAACTAAGAATGATCTCGCTGATAAGCAAATGATGACACATAATGGGGGGGGGGGGGGGAGGGAAGGGGTTAGTGTTAGGGTTAGGGTTAGGTTTAGGTTTAGGGTTAGGAAGGGTGGCAAGAATGCAGGAAGGAAGGACTGTATAGAGGGAAAAGAGGGGTGGGAGGAGTGGGGGGAAGGGAAAAAATAACAGAATGAATCAAAGAACATTACCCTATGTAAATTTATGATTACACAAATGGTATGCCTTTACTCCATGTACAAACAGAGAAACAACATGTATCCCATTTGTTTACAATAAAAAAAAAAACAGTAAAAAAAAAAAAAACTACAGAACACTAAAGAAAGGAATTGAAGGCCTTAGAAGTTGGAAAAGCCTCCCATGTTCTCAGATAGACAGAAATAAATATTGTAAAATGATCATATTACCCAAAGCATTATACAGATTCAATGCAATCTCAATCAAAATGTCAATGGCATGGTTTACAGAACTAGACAGGACATTCCTGAAATTCATTTGAAAAATGAAAAATCCAGAATATTCAAATAATACTGGACAAGAGTGATGCTGAAGACATCACAAAACCTGTTCTCAAATTATAATAAAGAGTTATAGTAACAAAAACAAGATGGTATTAGCACCAAAACAGACGTGAATATCAATGGAATAGACTATAAGATGCAGAAAAATCCACATAGTCCCAATCATGCGATACTTGACAAAGGTGTGAAAAATACACTTTGGATAAAAGATAACCTTATTATCAATTGGCACTGGGAAAACTGGATATCTATTATGTTTTAGATAAGAGGGTTCCCCCAAAAGTTCAAGCGTGAGACAGCGGAGCAAGGCTTAGAGGTGGAATGATTGATTTGCAGGAGCCTTAACCTAATCAGTACATTAACCCCTTGATAGGGATTAAATGAGTGGTAACTGTGGGCAAGTGGGGTGTGGCTAGAGAAGTTACTGGGAGTGTGACTTTGGGGCATATATTTTGTCCCTGGAGACTGAAGCTTCTGTTTTCTGGAGCCATGTCCTGAGCTACTTCCCTCCATACACTTTTCCACCATGATGTTCTCCCTCATCTTGGGCCCGGAGCAATGTAGTTGGACATCTATGGACTGAGACCTCTGAAACTGTGAGCCCTCAAGTGAAATTTCCCTCCTCTGATTGTTCCTCTCAAGTCCTTTAGTCTCAGTGGTGAAAAAGTTGACTAAAACAATATCTACATCTGAAAGAAAGGAATAATCCCTATCTTTCACCTTGCACAAAAGTCAAATAAAAGTGAAACTAAGATCTAGGAATTAGACCAGATACATTTGTGACTGCTAGAAGAAAACTTAGGGTCATCACTTTAACATACTAGTGCAAATACACTAACCCTTGAAGCTCAAGAGATAAGACCAAGAATCAATATGTGGGATGCCAACAAATTAAAAAGTTTCTTGACAGCAAAGAAAATGATTAAGAATGTAAAGAGAGAATGTACAGAATGGGAGAAAATCTTTGCTAGCTTTACCTCCAATAGGGGATTAGTATCCAGTATATAAAAATAACTAAAAAGATTTAACACAAAAACAATAATAGCAACAATAACAAAAAAAATTCTCAAAAGAAGAAATACAAATTACCAAGAAATATATGAAAAAATATTCAACATCCCTGGCAATCAGGGAAATATAAATAAAAACTACACTGAGGGGCTGGGGAGATAGCTCAGTCAGTAGAGTGCTTGCCTTGCAAGCACAAGGCCCTGGGTTTGATCCCCAGCACCGCAAAAAAAAAAAAAAAAAAAAAACTGCACTGAGATTCCCTCTCACTCCAGTTAGAACTTCAATCATGAAGAATATAAATAATAACAAATGCGGGAGAAGATATGCATGCAAAGCTTCACTCATACGTTGCTGGAACTGAAAATTGGTACAACCACTTTGGAAAGCAGTATGGAAATCTGTTATGCTTTTGATACTAGGTGTCTCCCAAAAGCTCATGTGTGAGGTAAAGCAAGAAGGTTTAGAGGTGAAATGATTGGGTTATGAAAGTCTTAACCCAATCAATGATTTAATCACCTGATAAGGATTAATCAAATGGTAACCATAGGCTGGTAGGGTGTAGCTGAAGGAGGTGGGACATTAGGAGCATGCTTTTAGACATATTTTGTTGGGTTGAGTTTAGTTTCTCTCCGCTTCCTGGTCATCATATCTTGAGCCACATCTCTCCACCACACTCTTCCACCATGACATTCTGCCTCACCTTAAGCCCTGATGAATGCATCTAGCTATGGACTGAGACTTCTGAAACCATGAGCTCCCAAGTAAACTTTTTCTTCTTAAAAATTGTTCTTGTTAGGTCTTTTAATCACAGCAGTGAAAAAGCTGACTAAAATAAAGTTCTTCAAAAGACTAGGAACAGAACCACCATATAACCCAGCTATCCCATTCCTTGGGAACTAAAATCAGCATACTATAATGACACAGGCACATCAATGTTTACAGCAGCAAAATTCACAAAAACCAAGTTACAGAACCAGTCCAAGCACCTGCCAACATATGAATGGATTAAGAAAATATGGTGTATATACACAATAGAATTTTACTCCACTATAAAGAAAAATGAAATTATGACATTTGCTGGTAAATGGATGAGACTGGTGAACATCAAACTAAGTAAAATAAGCCAGACCCAGAAAGTCAAGGGATAGATGTTTACTGTCATAGGTGAAAGCTAAGCAAAGTAAGGGGAAAAGGTGATGGTGGGAGTGTAAATCTCACAAAAATAGAGGAAAGATCAAAGGAGTAAAAGAAGGAGATTAGGGGGAAGGAGGAGAGACAAGAAAAGCAGGAACTGTAGAATGAGTTTGACAAAATTTTGCTATGTACATATATACAGTAATTTCTACCTTTGTGTATATCTATAAAGTATCAATTCAAAAAATAAATAAATGGAAGGAAGACCAGTAGAGTACAGGAAGAGAAAGAGAAGAAGGGACCAGCAAAGGTAGCCCTGAGAACTGAAAGGGAGCAAATTAAGTTTCATGCATATATGATTATGTCAAATTGTTCCACACTATTATTTATTACTATACTGCACTAATAAAAAGTATTTTTAAAAAGCTAATTGTTCAAAGAGGGAAAGAAAATGTTTTATGACAATTCACCTTTCTCTCTTGCTCTCTAGCAAGATTTTCATCTGATTTCTTTCCAGTAAAATGTTAGGAAATTGTCAAATTATATAATATTTTGCTATTCTCAGAAGCATAACTTGAACTCAGAGTCCAGCTAAAATAAAAATAATTACCATTTCCTTTAGAAAGTCCCACTTAATGAGAGCATTATTTATCAAATAAGTAGAATCAGAAAAGCTGATTCTACTTGATAATGTTTTTGTCTTTCCATTTTCATGTCAATTTTAAACAATGTTTATTCGCTTTCAGACTGATGTGTATCAAGAATGAGAGAATATTGACAGGAGACATGTAGAAAAGGAAGAAAATCTTTAGGATAATAATATGGGGTGATTGATTTTTATTTCAGACAAATATTTCATCAGTTTTCATGTCAAACCAACATACACTTTCTTTAACTGTGCCGCCATTGAAAATATAATTTTAAGTTACATGTGAATTCTAGCCTTGAAAAAGAATTTTTCAGGGAAACTTCAACCTTAAAAATTAGGAAAATAATTTTATAACTTAATGGTGAATTCAGACCTCATAGTTTGATACTGTTCATATTATTCTGTATCCATTTAAATGTAGAGATTTCTTTTCAAATGGTACTACCTTACAAATAAAGATGAATTTCATGTTTGCTTCATTTGTTCCAATGAATAGAATAAAATGCATAATGAATGGACTTACTCAAAAGGACTTATGACTGTCATGTCGGGACCGCAGGTCAGCATAAATGGGGAGAGCTTGCATGAAAAAGAGTGCATAGGCAGTTTTGAAAATCAAAAATAGTTTTGACTGTGTATTTAAGTAGGTTTTTCTCATCCAATAGTAGATTAAGAAGGTATACCCTGTCCTATTCTTCCCAGCTTGGTGTTTGTGCTTTCCTTCCTCTTCCCTACCCACACTATTCTCCAGTTCTCCCATCAGACTCAGTCATTCGCACTTAGCCTGAAAACTCATTCAGAAATGGCTGCTCTTCTATCCAGTTATTTACCTGTAGAATATCCTAAATATAGGCATGGAATACATGTATCTTATTAACAGAAGTCACAAGGAAAGGAATAGAGGTATTAACTTGTGACCCAAGTCATGAAATTTCTTGCAGCAAGAATCAGAATGTAACTTCTGCACATGCACATGCGGCCTTCACAGTTTGTTCCCTTCCCCCAGCCCCTATTTCAGACATTCTCTAAAATATTTCTAATCACCTTGCCTATATTCTAAGAGAACATTACATTCGTCCAAGGACAAACCTCGCAAAAATTTTATTTAAATGGATTGATTGAAAGGCAATTTGAATTTGACATTCAAATTTATGTTTTGTACTAATAGTATCTGACCCATCAGCAATGGTTCACTGTTCAATTAATCAAAAGCAGCTGGTGTGAAAAAGTTCCTAAAAGTGATACTTCATGCATCTTGTTTGGATTTAAAAAATACACAAATGTGAATTTATTGTCTGATTTTTCATGCAGAACCAAAACCTCTCTGTGGGTCCACCACTGGGGCTCTGCATAGTAGTTTTGCATGAGGTCTTGTGTGAACCACACTCATTATGCAAACCAGTGATTCCAGTTTCCATTTTTTTAATATAAGACATAACACAGAGATATTCTTCAAAACAAGTTGAATAAGAGATACTTTAATATTATGTAATATTTTACTGTTGTCTTACTAATAGGACCCAATCTGACAGGATTTTTAAGTGACCTGTTCATTTGAGTCTTTCCAAAGTATAAGTTTTAGTTATAGAGACATCACAACCTTATTTTCAATCATGTCAGTTTAGGGAAGAGTTAATTAAAATTACACTATTCCAATTTAAATAAAAACCTCTCATAAGAAAGAATGTGGAGACAAAGTATGTAAACATGCTAGGAAGAGCAGAATGCATAAGAGAGCAATCCTTAGCCATTCACATACAGCTCACTCTGAACATTGAGATGTTCTGCTGAGGAAATGTAAGTTGGATAGATTGAGATAGACTGAAAGAGCCTTCAGTAAGTACAATGTGACCTCATACACCAACATAACTCAATAGAGCTTTAACCAAACTCAGGGAAATTCAGAAAATATGGATCTTTTTGTAGAAGAAATCATAAAGGGAGAACATACTATGTATTTTTTGCAGAAGAAATAATAAAGGGAGAATATACCCGTTTTGAGGATATAGCCCAGCCGGTAGGGCGCTGGCTTTGCAAACGGAAAGGCAAGGGATCAAATCCCTAGCACCAAGGGAGTGGAAGAATTGAAGAGAATATAACATTATCATCTCCAAAATGTTTATCACACTAAGATAATAATTATTAAGGGAAATGAAAATAACTCCACAAACAAGGCAGACTAAAGAGAGCACAAGTAGTTGAAACAATCCAAGCAATAGCAGTGAGAGTCCTACTCTGCTGAAAAAGGTTTTCAACTGTCATTTTTGTAGTGTGAAGCTGGTTCTATTAACATTTCCTGAGACAGTAAGGATTGCAGGTGTCACTATTATTCACTGAATAATATAATCCTTGCCTTGAAATGCAAAACTGTTGTCTCACATAAGTAGCACTTTGTGGTACTCTGAGAGAAAAACAACTTTCTAATGTAAAGACTAAAGGAAGAAAGTCTACAAGAATACTTGATGAAATGCAAATGAATTGTTTCAATAGCAGTAGCAGATATTAGAGTGATCAAAATTCATACAGTATATAGGGATGATGATTCATCTTCAGTCAAACCTTAATTATTACATTCAGCTTAACGATTGGAACCTGTTCCCGAAATATTGAAAACAGGTGCAAAATAAAAGATAGGATAAAATGTCATTCCCTGAGAAAATAATCTGCAGTTGCAATTATTATATGAAATATCATACAATTTATAGGATCTCAATAGTATAATCTGTTTCAAAATTTCAGAACAACAAGTCAATTGGATGCCCTAATAAAAACCTGTTCTCATATCCAGATCATGGGAAGGAAGGAACTGGATACATAGCTACATTGTGATTTTTTGAAGATTCTTTTTTAATTCAGTTAATACTGTTTATTTTTTTATTTAAGAATTTCTTTGTTGATGTTGTTGATTTTTTGTTTTTCTGATTGTTTTGTTTTGTGTTTAGTATTGGGGACTGAACCCAGGACCTTGCACATAAGGTAAGTGCTAGTATTGCCCTATATCACAGTCCTCAATGTTGTTTTTAATTAAATTTATTCAGAATGTAATGGATAATTCACAGTTCAAAAATTACAAGTTTCAAAAGTTCTTTCAGTTCTGTCTCTACCTGTCCCGTTTCAACGGTCCTCTTCCCATGAACAATTGACAAATATCTATATCAAAGCTCATATATGTGTATGTGACCTTTCTGTATAATGGTGAAATTAACTTTTTGTCTATGATATGGGTTGAAATTTTCCCCAAAGTTTGCAATTTGCATTTAACCTACCATTTGGAGATTTTGTCATGAAAAATTTTTCTTAATATTTCTTAATTCACTAATCACCACTCTTTTTTTTTTTATTATGGCTTCTGGTTCATAGTTAGAAAAATCCCCCTGAAAAATAAATTTTCATCTAGAATTTTAATGAATTTATTATTTTTACATGTAAATCCTTGATGCATTTGGAATTTATCATGACATACAATGTATATTGTGGGCTTAATTTTATTTTTCCAGAGAACTACCTATCAACCCAGGACCATTTGTTGATAATTCATTTTTACCTTCTTGTTTTGAGGGTAAAATATTGGATAACTTTTAATACTGGATAATTCTAACTTTGTAAAATACTGGATTTTGGGTCATTTACTTTCAGTTTGTTTATTCATGTACCACTTGTTTGTTAAAATATTGAGACAAAAGATTGAGACATTTGCTCCCTGGTGAGCAAACTCTCTCTACTTCCTGGTTGCCTTGTCCTGAGCTGCTTTCCCTCCATGCCCATCTGCCATGATGTTCTGCCTCACGTCTGGCCCAGAGCAATGGAGTCAGCTGACTATGATCTAAGGCCTCTGAAACCATGAATGCCATATAAGCTTCCTCCTTTAAAATTTGTTTTGGTCAGGTCTTTCAGCCACAGTGTAAAAAAGCTGACTAAATAGAAATTGGGGATAAGTGGGATCATTGTTGTGACTAACCTGATCATATAGTTCAGAAGGCTTTGGAGCTGGTTTGTGGGGAGAGGAATTTTGAAAAGTTTAGAGATCAAAGTTGGAAAAGCTTTCAGATGTTGTAAGTGGAGTCTAATGGGCAATTCTGTGGGATCTCAGAAGACCAGAATGTGAAAAAACTGTGGACAACAAAGACTTAGCTCATGAGGTTTGAGAGGATATAGAAGACTAGTACTAGAGGCTATTCATGTTATGTTCTGGCAAAGAAGTTGTCTAATTTTATCCATGTCCTGAGACTTTTTGTGAGGCTGAATGTAAAGGTGATGGATTCATTAATCTGACAGAAGAAATTTCAAGGTAGTAAGCTATTCAGGTGGTGGCATGAGTAGTGTTAGCAGCTTTTAGCAAAGTTCACTGTGATAATCAGGAGTAGAAAGCAGAGCCAAAAAAAATTGAAAAATTGCATTTTGGCCAGGAAAGTGTAAGTGCAAATGGAGCTAAGGAAGTTGCGGTTATTAAAGACTTTTCAGCCACTAAAAAACTTCACCCAGAAATAATAGGAAAGATGGCTCGAGGGCATCTCAAGAATTGGCAAGACCAAGCCTATCTTAGGTTCACAAATGTAAAAGTAAAAATTCTTTTGGGAAGAGACTATGGAGGTATTCAGGGTGTCCTTGGAAGTTTCACCATGCTCAGCAACTCAGAGGCTGGTGCAGCCATGGTCCACAGAGATTTGGCCACTGCTAGAGATGGTGGTAGACCTTGGCTTCCAATCACATTCTGCGGGTTCTGATGAGTGCAGGATGCTGGAGTTTGGGGGTCATGGAGGCTTCAACCAAGACTTCAAAGGAAAACCTGGAAGTCCAGGCAAAATGCAGCAGGGTCAGAGATCTTGTGGGCTACCTCTGAGAGGGCAATGGGTGAATATGTGAGAAGGGAACCACAGCAGCAGTGGAGACCCCTGAGATTAAGGAATGCCAGTAACACGGGACACCTGCTAAGGAAAGTTGTAGAAATCCCACAGAAGCAAGCCATTAGAGAGGCCATTTGAGTTGTAACCAGAAAGGTCATAGGGACAGAGCTGCACAAACCCTTTGGAGAGAACATCTTGATGTCAGGTGCCCCAGATGCTGAACACGGACCTACAGAACTTGTTTTCCCTGCTGAATTTTGGTCTTCCTTTGGTCCCATCCCTTCTTTCTATAGCCCTATTTCTCCCTTGTGGCATAAAATGTTTTTGTGCCTCCATATATTAGATATATGTAACTTGTTTTTTATCTTTACAGGCAAAAAAATAAGAAGAAGAAGAACTTGAAACTTTTGGTCTTGGACTTTTGGGAAACTGTTAAGACTATGGGAACTCTTGAAAATGGAGGTTTTTGAGGGCCAGAGTGAAGTGTTTTAGTTTAGATATAAGGTGTCCCCCAAAAACTCAAGTATAAGACAATGTAAGAGAGTTTGGAGGTGAAATGATCAGATTATGAGAGCTTTAATCTAATCAGTGTGTTAATGCTCTAATACAGATTAACTGAGTGATAACTATAGGCAGGTGGGGCTGGAGGAGGTGGGTCACTGAGGCCATGTCATTGGGGTTTATATTTTGTCCCTGATGAGCATAGGGTTCTACTTTCTGATTGCCATGGCCTGAGCTGCTTTTCTCCTTCATGGCTGTCTGCAATGATGTTCTGCCTCACCTGTGGCCCAGAGCAATGGAGTTGTCTGTCCATAGTCTGATACCTCTGAAACCGTGAATGCCAAATAAACTTTTCCTACTCTAAAATTGTTCTTGGCAGGTCTTTTGATCAAAATGGTGAAAAAGATGATTAAAATAAAACTCTATAGCATTTCTCATTTTTTCTTAGATTTTTTCAATATTCTTATTCATGAATTTTTTTCTACATAAAACCTATAGTTAGTTTTTCTAGTTTAAAAACATTTGATATTCTTATTGGGTCACTTTAAATTTATCAGTTACCTTATAAAGAACTGGTAGCTTTATGATTTTTGAATCTCTATAAAAATCTGGTTTTATCTTCTCATTAATTAAATTATTTTGTGTCCAGGAATCTTCTAAAATTTTCTATATATAAGTTCTATGTATCTCTTGATTTCTTTATTTCTGCATATTTTATGGAGTCGATTGTTCCAATATGTTTTCTAGGTGTTGACTAGATATTTAAATATTATTTATTTCCATATATTAGTTTCATGTCCAACTACTTTCCTGAATATTATTTGCAATAAATTTTCACTACTTATCTTGGGATTCTTGTTTAATGTACAATAATATCATCTTCAAATAAGGTTTTTGTTTGTTCTCTAACAATTACTTAAAAAAAAAAAAAAGATAGGAAAATATTCCCTAAATTCTTTCAGATTCTAAACAGTTCATTTTAGCCTTTATTTTTAAGGAAAAGTTTGACTATTTAGAAAATAATTTGGTCATACATAATTTGAGGAACTTGTGTGAATTGTTCTCTGGTCTTCTAAAGTTGAATTTACTTGAAAACTCTGATATCAACCTGACTTTTCTTCTTTATGTATTACTTGACCATTTGGTCTAGATACTCAAAAGATTCATTCTTTACCCATAAAGCCCCATATTTTCATTAGGAAATATCTCACTAGTGACTCATTCAGGTTTAGGTTTCCCTGGATCGTTGTATTTCCTTTCATTACATCAGTTCAAATATTCTGTTTCAAGAAGGTTGTCTTGAGTTATATCTTTGTTCCCAAAGGCCTCAAATTATACATATTGTACTTTATTTGCCTATCTTCTATTTTTATCATCCTTCTCTGATCTTCTAGTTCATGATTTTTATTTCTATTTTCTCTGCCCCAACCATGGTTTCTACGTTTATTCTCTTTTGTTTTCATTTTATTTTCTTCTCTGTGATGGTTTTGTTTTTCATATCCACTTTTTCCTCAGTTCTTCCAGTTGTAATTTTAACAACTTATTTTAGCCTGTAATCTTCTTCCTTACTTCTTTTATTTCTGCTTTTTTGGTTTTCCTTTAAAGAAGTAATTACTTATTAAGCTTTTGATTTAAAATTCATGGCCAAATGTTTCATTTCAGTTTTCATCTGCTCTGTGTTAATCTTTTTCTACAGAGTAGTGTGTGTGCCAAAGAGTTTTAGTGATTTTATTTCTTCTTTTAAACTCATAGTCTTTTACATTAATGAAGTGCCAGTTTGTTTTCAATCTGTTATCATTGAAGGGGTTGAATTTTGCTCAATTAGCAATTTTTGCAAAGTTCCTATGAAGTGTGTAGGATTGAGAAGCCAGGGTGACTTCTCAAGTTCTCTGGATTTCAAGACCTGAAGGTACTATTCTTCTCTGCTTCCTTCAAATATGTTCTGTCTGGCTTATTCTTTGTGTGTCTCTATGAGGAACTGAACCAAATTGGGTTTAGGAGAGTTTCTACCATCAACTCAATTAATGCCTACATCATTTGTTGTCCAAACTTTCATTTAATCATTTCTATATTACTTCGTTTTAGAGATCTCCACTACCCCTCTCTCTGCCTTCCATCCCCACCCCTTTATATATATGAGATTTTTGTTTTAATTTCAAAGATTGTCCTTCACTTAGGAAGTGAAGTTTGGTTGATGTTTTATGAGGTCTGATGTCACTGAATTATCTCAATTCTCTCAGAATGAGAGAACTTATTTTTATTCACTTCCTTCCATAAAGCCGCTGCTCAACCTCAACTGAAGTTCACAGCTTTAATATAATTTGCAGTCTGCCAATAGTAACTATATTCTGTATACAACAAAAATGGAATCAGGAAGGTTTTTCTTTTAATTTTGTCATCTACTTTAGGATAACTTCCAGAAAGAAAAGAACATAGTCTTTCTCTTATAAGATGTTAGAGGACTAATTTATAAAAATGCTAAATATAAATGCTTTGCATCAGAGTCTGAACTTTCTCGCCAAAGATACATAACCTCACTCCAGCCATGAGTAAATATCGTGCAAAAATGAACTGACAAACTGTATGCAGAATAACCGAACAATACTATTCTGAAATGTCAAGGTCAGAGAAACAGGAAAAGACCAAGGAATTATCACAGACTAACAGAAACCATGGAGACATAAAAACTAAATGATACATGTAATCCTGCATTAAATTCTAAAAGAAAAAGGGATATTATAGGGGAAATTACTGAAATTCTAATGGAGTTTGGTTTATGTGATGCTATAATAATATACTAATATTAATGTCCTGTTATTGATGATTATACCATGGGTATGTATGATGTTAAAACTAAAGAAAGCAGGATGAGGGATATAAAAGGACTTTTTAAAGTTTTTTGGTAAATCTAAAAATAGATCAAACTAAAATGTTTAAATTTAAAAATTAGGCATAGGAAAAAATTTTTTCTCCTTTCCCCCAAATGTCACACAAAGGAAAGCCCAGAAACTATTTTCAGCTCCCCCTTGAAAAAAGTATCAGATATAATCCACAAAAAGAAATTTATGAAAAGCAGCTAAAGTCATAAAATGTGACAAAGTTACAGAGGAGGGAGGATAGCAGGAACAGTGTGGACAGAAGGGAAGGGCAAGCCAAGCTGTTGCCGGCTCCAGGGCTGAACCACAGGGCTCTCACCTCTCCATACAGAGTTCCAATCAGGAGAGATGGCACCAAATAAACAGAAACTATTCTATGAAGTCAAGTACAACAAAAATACTCAGAACTCCTCTGGGAAGAGCACAGAACATGCTAGCAAAAATGCCTGGAAAACACCTCTGTCCAACAGCAGAGGCAGGAAAACATAACTCAGCATTTTGGGGGATATGACATGGCACTGCTTAAAAAACAAAATTCAATATGAGAAACAGTAGAAAAGCAGAATAAAATTGCCAAAAGAGGAACATTCATCATAAATAGGTAAAACATTTTGCCATGAATTTTAAAGACGTAATAAAGCAATCACCTCTGTAAATATAAACCAGAAACTTGAAATACATGAACTCAAAGAAGAGATGGTGAGAAAACTTAAGCAATGAGAGTAACAGAACAGAAGATGAATCATGTTGTAGAAGAACTCAGGAAAGAAAGTGAAAATAAAAACAAATCTCTCATACAAATGAAAATGAAATTGAAAACTAAGAATAAATTCTGTGAAAAATATAATAAGAGATATTTCAGCTCAAAAAGTAAATAACGTGAAAATAAAATTTTATTTTTATTTTTATTTTTTTTATTATTGTAAACAAATGGGATACATGTTGTTTCTCTGTTTGTACATGGCGTAAAGGCATACCATTTGTGTAATCATAAATTTACATAGGGTAATGTCGTTTGATTCATTCTGTTATTTTTTCCCCTTCCCCCCCACCTCTCCCACCCCTCTTTTCCCTCTAAACAGTCCTTCCTTCCTCCCTCCATTCTTGCCCCCCTCCCTAACCCTAACTCTAACCCTAACACTAACCCCTCCCACCCCCCATTATGTGTCATCATCCACTTATTAGCGATATCATTCCTCCATTGGTTTTTTGAGATTGGCTTATCTCACTTAGCATGATATTCTCCAGTTTCATCCATTTGCCTGCAAATGCCATAATTTTATCATTCTTTATGGCTGAGTAATATTCTATTGTATATATATATACCACATTTTCTTTATCCATTCATCAATTGAAGGACATCTAAGTTGGTTCCACAATCTGGCTATTGTGAACTGAGCAGCTATGAACATTGATGTGGCTGTATCTCTGTAATATGCTGATTTTAAATCCTTTGGGTATAGGCCAAGGAGTGGGATAGCTGGGTCAAATGGTGGTTCCGTTCCAAGTTTTCTAAGGAGTCTCCACACTGCTTTCCAGAGTGGCTGCACTAATTTGCAGCCCCACCAGCAATGTAAGAGTGTACCTTTCTCCCCACATCCTCACCAACACCTGTTGTTGCTTGTATTCTTGATAATCGCCATTCTAATTGGGGTGAGATGGAATCTTAGGGTAGTTTTGATTTGCATTTCTCTTATTACTAGAGATGTTGAACATTTTTCCATATGATGTTGATTGCTTGTAGATCTTCTTCTGTGAAGTGTCTATTCATTTCCTTAGCCCATTTGTTGATTGGATTATTTGCATTCTTGGTGTAGAGTTTTTTGAGTTCTTTATAGATTCTGGAGATTAGCGCTCTATCTGAAGTATGATTGGCAAAGATTTTCTCCCACTCTGTAGGCTCTTTCTTCGCATTGCTGATAGTTTCCTTTGCTGAGAGAAAGCTTTTTAGTTTGAATCTATCCCAGTTATTAATTCTTGCTTTCATTTCTTGTGCTATGGGAGTCCTGTTGAGAAAGTCTGGTCCTAAGCCGACATGTTGAAGCTCTGGACCTACTTTTTGTTCTATAAGATGCAAGGTCTCTGGTCTGATTCCAAGATCCTTCATCCATTTTGAGTTTAGTTTTGTGCATGGTGAGAGATATGGGTTTAGTTTCATTCTATTGCATATGGATTTCCAATTCTCCCAGCACCATTTGTTGAAGAGGCTATCTTTTCTCCATTGCATATTTTTGGTCCCTTTGTCTAGTATGAGAAAATTGTATTTATTTGGGTTTGTGTCCGTGTCCTCTATTCTGTACCATTGATCCACCTTTCTATTTTGGTACCAATACCATGCCGTTTTTGTTACTATTGCTTTGTAGTAGAGTTGAAGATCTGGTATTGCGATACCCCCTGCTTCACTCTTTCAGCCAAGGATTGCTTTAGCTATTCTGGGTTTTTTATTCTTCCAGATGAATTTCATAATTGCTTGCTCTATTTCTGTAAGGTACATCATTGGGATTTTAATTGGAATTGCATTGAATCTGTATAGCACTTTTGGTAGTATGGCCATTTTGACAATATTAATTCTTCCTATCCAAGAACATGGGAGATCTTTCCATCTTCTAAGGTTTACTTTAATTTCTTTCTTTAGTGTTCTGTAGTTCTCATTGTAGAGGTCTTTCACCTCTTTTGTGAGATTGATTCCCAAGTATTTTATTTTTTTCGAAGCTATTGTGAATGGGGTAGTTTTCCTGATTTCTCTTTCTGAAGATTCATTACTTATGTATAAAATTGCCTTAGATTTATGTGCATTGATCTTATATCCCGCTACTTTACTGAATTCACTTATGAGATCTAAAAGTTTTCTGGTGGAATTTCCTGGTTCCTCTAAGTATATAATCATATCATCAGCAAACAGGGATAGTTTGAGTTCTTCTTTTCCTATTCATATCCCTTTAATTTCTTTGGTCTGTCTAATTGCTCTGGCTAGAGTTTCAAGGACGATATTGAATAGAAGTGGTGAAAGAGGGCATCCCTGCCTTGTTCCAGTTTTTAGAGGGAATGCTTTCAGTTTTTCGCCATTTAGAATGATATTAGCCATGGGCTTAGCGTTGATGGCCTTTACAATGTTAAGGAATGTTCCCACTATCCCTATTTTTTCTAGTGTTTTGAACATGAAGGGGTGCTGTATTTTATCAAATGCTTTTTCTGCACCTATCGAAATAATCATGTGATTCTTGACTTTAAGTCTATTGATATGGTGAATGACATTTATTGATTTCCTGATGTTGAACCAACCTTGCATCCCTGGGATGAAACTCACTTGATCATGGTGCACTATCTTTTTAATATGTTTTTGTATGCGATTTGCTAAAATTTTGTTGAGAATTTTTGCGTCGATGTTCATTAAGGATATTGGTCTGAAATTTTCTTTCCTCGATGTGTCTCTGTCTGGTTTAGGTATCAGGGTAATATTGGCTTCACAGAATGAGTTTGGGAGGGTTCCCTCCTCTTCTATTTTATGGAATACTTTGAGAAGTATTGGAATGACCTCTTCTTTAAAGGTTTTGTAGAACTCGGCTGAGAACCCATCTGGTCCTGGACTTTTCTTTGTTGGTAGGCTATTGATGACTTCTTCTATTTCATTACTTGAAATTGGTCTATTTAAATTGTGTATGTCCTCCTCGTTCAGTTTAGGCAATTCATATGTCTCTAGAAACCTGTTGATGTCTTCGAAATTTTCTATTTTGTTGGAGTATAGATTTTCAAAATAGCTTCTAATTATGTTTTGTATTTCAGTCATGTCTGTTGTGATATTTCCTTGTTCATTCCGAATTTTAGTGATTTGGGTTTTCTCTCGTCTTCTCTTTGTTAGTGTGGCTAAAGGTTTATCAATTTTGTTTATTTTTTCAAAGAACCAACTATTTTGTCAATTTTTTGTATTGTTTCTTTTGTTTCAATTTCGTTGATTTCAGCTCTCAGTTTAACTATTTCCTGTCTTCTACTACTTTTGGTGTTGGTCTGTTCTTCCTTTTCTAGGGCTTTGAGCTGTAGTGTTAGGTCGTTTATTTTTTGAGTTTTACTTCTTTTATTAAATGCGCTCCATGAAATAAATTTTCCTCTAAGTACTGCTTTCATAGTGTCCCAGAGATTTTGATATGATTTTTCTTTGTTCTCATTTACCTCTAAGAATTTTTTAATTTCCTTCCTAATATCTTCTGTTATCCATTCATCATATAATAGCATATTGTTTAATCTCCAGGTGTTGGAGTAGTTTCTGTTTTTTACTCTTTCATTTATTTCTAACTTCAATCCATTATGATCTGATAGAATACAAGGTAGTGTCTCTATCTTCTTGTATTTGCTAACATTAGCTTTGTGGCATAATATATGGTCTATTTTAGAGAAGGATCCATGTGCTGCTGAGAAGAAAGTGTATTCGCTCTTGGTTGGATGGTATATTCTATAAATGTCTGTTAAGTCTAAATTATTGATTGTGTTATTGAGATCTATGGTTTCTTTGTTCAATTTTTGTTTGGAAGATCTGTCCAGTGGTGAGAGAGGCGTGTTAAAATCACCTAGTATTATTGTGTTATGGTCTATTTGGTTTCTAAAATTGAGAAGGATTTGTTTGACATACATGGATGAGCCACTGTTTGGGGCATAGATGTTTATGATTGTTATATCTTGCTGATTTATGCTTCCCTTAAGCAGTATGAAATGTCCTTCTTTATCCCTTCTAACTAACATTGGCTTGAAGTCCACATTATCTGAAATGAGGATGGATACTCCAGCTTTTTTGCTGAGTCCATGTGCATGGTATGTTTTTCCCCATCCTTTCACTTTTAGTCTATGGGTATCTCTTTCTATGAGGTGAGTCTCTTGCAGGCAACATATTGTTGGATCTTTCTTTTTAATCCAATCTGCCAGTTTATGTCTTTTGATTGATGAATTCAGGCCATTAACATTCAGGGTTATTATTGAGATATGATTTGTATTCCCGGTCATTTGGTTCATATTTAAAATTTTATTTATTTATTTATTTATTTTTTGACACATCTTGGTTCCTCCTTTATTTGACAGTTCCTTTAGGGTAATTCCTCCCTTTGCTGATATGCTTCTTTGTTTTTTATCTCTTCTTCATGGAATATTTTGCTGAGAATGTTCTGTAATGCTGGCTTTCTTTTTGTAAATTCCTTTAGCTTTTGTTTATCATGGAATGATTTTATTTCATCGTCAAATTTGAAGGTAAGTTTTGCTGGGTATAAGATTCTTGGTTGGCATCCATTTTCTTTCAGAGCTTGAAAAATGTTGTCCCAGGCCCTTCTAGCTTTTAGGGTCTGGATTGAAAAATCTGCTGATATCTGTATTGGTTTCCCCCTGAATGTAATTTGGTTCTTTTCTCTCACAGCCTTTAAAATTCTGTCTTTATTTTGTATGTTAGGTATTTTCATTATAATGTGCCTTGGTGTGGGTCTGTTGTAATTTTGTGTATTTGGAGTCCTATAAGCCTCTTGGACTTGATTTTCCATTTCATTCTTCAGATGTGGGAAATTTTCTGATATTATTTCTTCAAATAGATTGTTCATTCCTTTGGCTTTGTTTCTCTAAGCCTTCCTCAATCCCAATAATTCTCAAATTTGGCCTTTTCATGATATCCCATAGTTCTTGGAGATTCTGTTCATGATTTCTCACCATCTTCTCTGTTTGTTCAACTTTGTTTTCAAGGTTAAATATTTTGTCTTCAATATCTGAAGTTCTGTCTTCCAGCTGTTCTATCCTATTGGTTATGCTTTCTATGGAGTTCTTAATTTGGTTTATTGTTTCCTTCATTTCAAGGATTTCTGTTTGGTTTTTTTTCAATATCTCTAACTCTTTATTGAAATGATCTTTTGCTTCCTGTATTTGCTCTTTTAACTGTCGATTGGTGCTATCATTCAATGTCTGCATTTGCTCTTTCATCTCATCATTCAATGCCTGCATTTGCTCTTTCATCTCATCGTTTGCTTCCCTAATCATTTTAATTATGTACATTCTGAACTCCCTCTCTGTCATTTCTTCTGCCATGCTGTCGTTGGATTTTATTGATGTAACATCTAGATTTGTTTGGGGCATTTTCTTCCCTTGTTTTCTCATAATGTTTAGGAATCAGTGGGTCATTAAGATATTTCAGATTTCCTCTATCGACTTATAATGTCCCTGAAGATTGCTAGTATATCCCCTCTTATCCTTCAGTAGCCTGAAGTCTTGAAGGAAGTTGATAATGCAGAGCTCCACGAAGAAGCTGCCTCTCTAGGGGTGGTGACCCTCAGGTGGCGTATATTCCCTGCTAGTGGGCAGAGGTGCCTCCACTTGTTGACCAATGGTCATCCAACGGGGAACTAGGCTGCGGGCTGAGGCAAGTCCTGTTTGTGCCTGTGTCTCTGGTTTTACCGTCCCTGTGGGAAAACCTCACCCGGCAGGGAAGACTCACTCAGTGGGGATGTCTTGCTGATCAGTTCCCCTCCTAGAGGTTCCCCTCAATCTACAACTACCACCTGGGCTGGGCTGTCTTCCTCTGCAACGTTCCCAGGGGCTCGGACCTACCTCCTGGGCCTGGGAGCCTCACCCTTCGCAGGCGAGTCTCCTTAGGCTGCCTCTCCCAAAGAATCTGCCCGCAATCCTGGAAACTTCACTCCGCCCCTAGGCGTGTCTCTGTGCGGCTCTTCCAGCAAGAAGCCACCTAGCTCCTGGGACCCTGCTCTGCACCTAATCTCCTGGCTATGCGGCCCCGCCTCTGAGCCGCCACCTGGAACCCCGTACAATAGCTCCGATACCCAGAGACCCGCCACACACCTCCTCCTCTGGACAGTGGCCGGGTTTCCGACACAGTCACTAGGAGCCCAAACAATTCACTTCGCATCTCCTCCTCCCGCCAACCGCCCATAGCCCTAGGCAGTCACTCCAAGTCCAAGTGACCCGCCCTGTTCCTCCTCCTCCTCCTCCGGGTAGCCACCTGGGTATTCAGGAGCGGTGGCTCCGAGACCAAGTGACCCACCACGCTCCTCCTCCAGGCAGGCCACCGGTGTTCAGGAGCAGTCGCTTTTAGTCCAATCAACTCACCACTCGTCTCCTCCTCTGGCAACCGCCTGTGGCTCTGATGCAGTCACTCCTAGACCAAGCGACCCGCCGCGCTTCTCCTCTTCCTCCAGGCATTCCCCCAGTGTTCAGGAGCAGTCGTTCTGAGATCAAACAGCTCGCCACACAGCTCCTCCTCAGGCAGCCGCCCGGAGCCCCAGTGGTTTCTCCGAGTCCAAGCGCTGTGCTGAGCCGCCTCCTCTACGATGATCCCAGTTGTCCATGTTTACCTCTCCAGCGGGGGGAGGGGCGTCTCGCCAAGCAACTCTACTTCACTAAGTTCCCTGTGTTCCGGGGCTACCGCCCCATCCGGGACGCCTCCCCAATGGGAGAGACTCACCCGGCGGCTTTGAGTTGGTCCCAAGTCTCTCACTATCTCCTCTTTTGAATCTTGCATCCTGGAGCAACGTGAAATGCAGCCGCCCCCTAGTCCGTCATCTTGAAACTCCTCGAAAATAAAATTTTAAATAACTAGAAAGAAGATATTATATATAAAAGATAAAGGAGATAAATCATATTTATAACTGAAGACCTGAGAGAATAAACAGAATGAAATACAGCAAGTATTGAAAGATATAATTCATAGAATATTTCATTTATGCAGGGAAAATTGTACCAGAAAGCTCAGTTGTATGGTCTGCCTTAGCTAAAGGGCATTTTAAAAAGGAAAATAAGAAGAAGGAGAAGTGGGGAAAAGAAGGAGGAGGAGTGGGACAGAGAATTACTTCTAAAGTCCAGCAACAAGTTTAAATATCTCCTCAATGGGAAGAAACACCGGATTGGATTGATGAATCTCCACAGTGTCGGACAAAAATTAGAAGACAACAGAACACTATAAGGTTTATCTTAGCATGAGCTAAGGTGTTTAAGTTCTGCCAAGGCATCATTCAAGTGTGAAGGTTTTGTACAACCAGTTTTGAAAACACATGAACTCAGGGAAGGGTGGCTCCATAGGTTTTCTTAATGAAAAGACAAAAGTATGAACTTCACCCAGACCAGGTCAGGAAAACTACAACAAGGAGACAGGAAATAAGGTCTGAAATATATTTATTTGTAGAAGCAACTCTAAATAAAAATGGGGATAAGGGTGAATGATCATAAAGCTCTGAAGATGTCCAGTATATGAGACAATATATGTCTTCACGGTTGACATTTTAAGCAGTCTTCAATTGTCAACAGATATATGTAAGAAAGAATAACTGCACCCTTTTCTAATTTACTATGACATACCCCCTAAGGTCATCTGAGATCTATTATTAGAAGTCATTATAAGAACTATTTCATTTCTTAAACAATTGCATTTAATCCAATCAGATAAAAACAAAGATCTGTATGAGAAAAGTTTTCATAATAGGCTTTATGAGACAAATTTACCTGTTATTTCTAAAACAATATCAAACACTTCAGCAGCACCTACACATGGTATGGGATCCTAAAAATTAAAATTTTTTTGGCAAAAACAATTTTTTTGCTTCACTAAATCACAAATTATCAAACATAACATGAAATGTTTCAAACTTAGCTCCATGCATTCTGTGTAAGCCTAAACACTCTCAGAATCAAATGACAGGAAAATTGAAGAAATCAAAAGGGTATTTCTTGCTGAATCCAGGAATTTAAACAATGTTTTCAGGACTCTGTTCTTTTACTTCTTTGATTTTGGTTCTGCTTGCCTCTTCTTTACTTTGAATCAGACGGGATTCATCAATGCGGCAAGAAAATGGTTGCAACCATTCCTAAAGCCATATGGACTATAGAAGTCACACGCCTGGAAACTGAATAGCCAGTGAGTCACTAGCCTACACCTGTACAGTCACTGATGTCTATAGGATGCAGTGCTGGTCAGACCTGGAACATGCTATGGAGGATTAGGAAACATAAATACACAGCCAGACCTAGCTGATTGTTCTGAAAAGGGGGAAGAGGAGGCACTCTAAAAGAGAGATGCTGAAGAAATTTATCAATATGTCTGTCTTTTTAATTACATCTAATGCTAAAATACCTAGCCTAGTGAATGAACTTTTTGAAGTTATAAAAATGGCTTCTTATAAGACTTTCATAATAATACTTTAGAACCCTAACTTATTTTAGGTAGCATCCTGGGAGTTGGGTCTTCCAGTGGTATTTTAGATTTCCCAGGGACTCCCATTTTCTCCTTTTAATTGGCAAATGAAATGTCTTCCACTTTTATAAGCAGAGGACAAGCAACACAAATTGGCCTTCTTAAATTATCAAACTTGGAAGATCAGAAAACTACAAGAGGGCTTGTTGCCTGCATTTCTCTCAGGCCACACCCTCTTCTTAGAGAATGTGCAGCCCTACATGCCAGTCCTGAACTTTAATTTATAACAAAGACCGACTACGACCAGGATCCCCACTCCTGCTCAATTCCTGGCTCTTTGCCACTATACCTCCAGCTACATCTCAACGACCCTTTGTCTGTGATCTTCCTTACAACTGACCAAACAATCCTTGGTTGATATGGACATAATTTGTTTTTTATTTAGAGATTATAAACTGGAGCTCAGAGAGGTTAATTAATTGCCCAAAATGACACAAGTAAGTATTCAGCCAGACCTTCTGTCAAGGTCTTGTGCTTTCCCCCCTGAATTCAACTTCCAGGTTCTCTCTGGGTCTGATCATCTTGTCCCTGGACCTGGGTACTACTCTGTCTCACTTTATCTCGTCTGATCTTGTCTTCTTATCTCAGCTTCCTTCCTAACTCTCATATAGAGCATAACTTTCTTCCCAATAGTTTTGCTATACAACAAAAGTACTATTTTTGTAGTGAGGTATGTTTTTGTTTGGGTTATTTTTTTCAAGAAGTAATTAAAGGCATATTGCTGTGGTTTGGATCTAGAATGTCCCTCAATATCTCAATGTTAGGTAGTGCAGCAATGTTCAGAAGTGAAAAGATTGGATCATGAGGCCTCTGACCTCATTGGTAGATTAATGAATGAATTTACTGAAAGGGTAAAAATAATAGGCATGACTGGAAGAAGTAGGACACTGGAGGCACGGCCTTGGGCAGTGTATCTGTCCCTGGCATCCTCCTCTTCCTCCTCCACCCTCTGCTTCTCTGCCGCCATGAGCTGAGGAGGGTTTCTCTGCCATGTTCTTCCACCATAATATTTCTGCCTTTAAGACAGCCATGGACTAAACCTCCAAAACTAGGAGGCAAAATAATGTTTTTCTCCACTAGCCTCTAGATTGTTCTTGTCAAGCATTTTGTTCACAAGAATGAAAAGCTGACTAACACCCATGTTGAAGTAGAAAAGAGAGCTCTTACACCAGAACCATTAATGTTCTTCCTCCTCACAATGAGAAAATGAAAATGGTAGTCTAGAATGGCCACCTTTAAGAGGACACTACAAGAAATGGAATGAGAGACTCTGTCTGATTAAAGAGAAGCTGGCATGAGGGTATTGGCTTTGGCACAAACTGGAAAAGTCTGGGAAAGCAAGATATGGATTTTATAATTTATGTACTACATATTTAGGCTGCGTATTTTGATTGCCTATTAAATCAGGCTGGGAAATCAGCTAATTCCCATTGATTTATAAAGCAAAAATTCTGTTTAGATTATGATAGATGATAAATGTTGATGACTAATCTGTTATAATTTTCCCCCTTTATTTAACCCCTTAGAAGCTACAGTTTGCCTCAAGTAAATTGACTCCTCAGAAGTCTGGTGGTCATATTTAACTTATGAGTCACAGATACCTTCTCTACTCAGTAATTATGTACACCTGAGGGCTCACCAGCCACCAAAAACCAGACTCAAACATGGAATTTTATTACTGATATTTCAAGGCCATAGGACTAAAGCCCTGTGTGTATACATATACAAAAATATTTATGATGAAACCCAAATGTTATTAGATACAACCATGGAGTTTGGGGTAATAGTTTCTAGAATTAATGGATCAAAAACTAAGTACAAACATTCATCAGATTTGAAGTCAAATGCTGTGCTCCTGTTTAAAAAACAAAAATGTTGTAGGAAACCATAGATTTGGACTGAGCATCTACCTACACTGTTCCCAACATAGCAGATCAATGTCAAATTTGATCACAATAACTAAGCTTTTGGTTGGTTGTAGGAGAACCATAGACAATTAACTAAGCTGTAAACAACTAAGTGGATAAGCTGTAACCAAGTAGCTAGTTGATTAAGTTATAGTCAATTAAGTTGTTTTCTCCACCTCACTTTAGTTTTTCTGTCAGTGCTATCAAATCATGTTGTTTGTTGGAGTTCTCACAACCTGCTCTCAATCTGGAAGCTGTCCAGGTCACAAATAATGTTTTGTTTTACTCTAACTCTACTAAATTTGATCGTTCTAAGGGTTTTTCCTTTTAACAATTTTGGTGGAGGCAGTAGGATCCAAAGCAGAGCTCCAGCAATCCTTTGAGCATCAGGTAACCAGACACAGGTAGCACTGAGCTGATTGGGGTTATGTTCTTGTAACATCAGGGGACCAGTGTGAGTTCATGCTCAGACTCCAAAGTTACATGGGTTTATGTTTTGAGCAATGCGTTTGTTTGAGCTAACTTTTTGGTACAGACTGGTTTGGGAAGTTGGGACAGAAAGAGGACTGGGTCCTATACACAAGTCTTGGGGGTCTGACTGGATTAGACAAAAAGTACACTAGGTTCTGTAGGAAGGTAAAGTTACTAGACAAAAGGGAATCATGGTTTCATCTGGATCCAGAGAGTCCAGTGCTCCACTCCTGGAACTCTGTGGAGGATTAGTTTGTGCTGTGAGGAGGTGGTACCAGTGGTTGTTTTGTGCTATGGGAGGCCATATGACCTTTCTGGGGTTTGTGGCAGCTGCCTTAGTCAGACAGTCAATGGTCTGTGCCCAGAGTGTAAACCCCCTTCCAGTTTCACATGGAAGAATTCTAGAACAGGTGCTTTCTTTTAGAGAAATGTATAAACCTTGCCAGAAATATTTTTGGAATTATAGTGGGCATGATGAAGAACTTTTAATTTGGATAAAATTCGTATTTGGAGGGTACATTAGAAAAGCAAGGATCAAAGGTTGCATAGAAACAGTAGGAAGGGCTTTTTTTTTTTTAATTAGCATACAGAGGTCCTTCGAGAATTAAATAGAAGTGGGGAGTTGTTGATAGAAGTTGAGCCCTTCCATCAGTGGGGTCTGCCTCTTTAACCACCTTTATGCCTGGGTTAAAATGTTAAGTTTAGAATAAAAACAGAAGGTATCTTAGTCCACTTGGAAGATGCTTTGTCTACCCTAGTCATTAATGGGCCCTACTCTGAGCTCAAATTTGGTGAAGAGAATTTCTTAACCCAGGTTGAAAAGCCATCTATTCTTAGTTATTCTGAGACCTATCTTTACAGGAGGACATCTTCATCTGTGGAGAAAGTCTTCATGTTTGAGTGTCTACTCCTGAGCACCTAGAAGGAAATAAAGACATGTTTTTGGTGGGTAATGTTATAAGATATGAAAGATGTGATTTTTTTTTAAGGAAAAAATAGTAAATTTCTGGTCTAAAGGAGAATGTTTATTCCAAAATGATAGAAGTGTAGGACAAATAACTAAAGGGATATAATAAGGTTGTAGAAAATGTGTAGAAGAAATTTTATATGATCAAGCTGTCTAAAATTAGGAAGGAATTAAAATTTTTTCTAGTAATTGAGTATTAATATATAATTATAACTATGCAAAATAAAAATTTGGTTCCCTATGTAAACCAAATTTCTCTAGGAGAATTAATCTGCTCTAAATGGGAAACAGCTTTATTAACTCTTTTACCAGGAAAACTGAGTCTTCTTTGTTGAAGAACTAGAATCTTTCCTATTGTTATAAGGCTTTTGTATTTGCTTTTGAAGTCTTATCATTTTGGTTAGATGAATGACTATTTTGCACTGACTTGTAATCTTACTTGGTCAAGAGTTTTGAAACTTTGACAGATAGAAAAACTCAAGGTCTAGATTGAGTCTTTTAACTTCAAACTTACTTTGGGACTTTCTATGAGGGTCCCTGGAATGTTCAAAAGAGACATAAACTGATTAGGCTTGTTTATTACATGACATCATTGTTGAATAGTAGATCTTACTGGATTGAGTTGTATTTATATAGATGAGTTATCATTTTGTTACAAAAATTGAAATTCACAGATTTGACATAATGTTGTCAGTCATAATTCTTTCTAGTTATCTTAAAATGTTATGTGCAGTGGAAATAACTGAATTTCCTTGTCAGTTGCATTATTATTCTAATGAATTCTCATCAGATCTTTAATCATGGCCATTTAAGTCTCATCATTTCATAGATGGTTAATTGTTTACTCTGGACTGAAGTGTTTCATTTTTAAGGAGACTCATGGAAAGGACTCTGACAAGTACAGGTTTTTGATAATTTTGTGATCATATAATTAGAATAAGAATTTCTAGAACTCTAATGGAGAGACTATGATTCATAATACAGATAATCCAACATCAGGCAGAACAGGAATTTATTGAATATCAGGGAAATGCTTTCACGGATTTTCATGCTGAGTAAGTCAGGGCTGAGATTATTGATGCACAAATGAAGCCAGAACTAAAGATAGGCAGTTAGTGTAGAATAGGTGATCAAGTTGAATCAAGAAAATGGAAGCCAATCTGAGTCCAGGAAGTTGGAAACCACCCCCGGGAGATTGGAATGTTCATGTCTCCAGGGCCCTTTGATACCACCCCTCCCAAAAAGGTTGTTAATGAATCAACTTCTGAGCAGATGGAGAGCTACTAATGAATGCGCCCTGGGCTGCTGCTCCCTTCCTGCCTAGCACTCCACCTTGACCCTTCAGCCCACCAGCTCACTCCCTGGCCATCCCACCAACATCTCCTGGGTCTGGTCACGAGGCAGAAAGGAGAAGGATAAGGAGGAAGAGAACAGGAGAACAAAGGAAACTTTAGGTTATAAAAGGTGCAGGGTGCTCTCACATCTGAGAATATCAGAATACTGGTCATGGCCCCCTTCTCCCTCCCAGGAGAAGTCTGTGTTACTACCTTTAAGTAAAACCTGCTCGATATGCTTTCCTTGGTGTGCTTCTCTAATGTTCAGACTTCAACATTTGAGGAAGCACAACTCATCACCGATAACCGAAGGTATCACAACTTGAATGAACTTATTAAGTTTGATCCAAATCAAATAGCCTGGAGTGACCTCTTTAATGGAGAGTGTTATATGCCTTGGTTGAAGAAATAAAACTGGTATTTGAAAAAAATTCGACATTAAGCTTGTGCTGATGGATGGTCTGGCTGCCTGGTCTCTCCCGAGTCTTTAGAACTTCCACTGCTAGAGGCTCTATACTCTTCATGGAGTGAACAGGATAATACAAATTACATAGAAATGTCAGAATGGTAACTGTTCTAAATTCTTCTCACCACAGTAAAATGTCAGGGTTTCAAACCCTGAGTCTACCGGTATGTGACACAATAAGGGTGCCCCTCTCCACTCCTGGAGCCGTACAATCATCAGAGACTTTAAGGAGAGGCTGACTATGGAAATGTTTCCTCTGGAATAAGGCACCTTAGATGTGTGCAGCTCTCCCCAAGACATAAGATCAAGCCTTCCCATCACGAAACTCTCACCCCTCATTCATCCTTGTGTCTTCCCATCTCTTTCTCTTGCTAGGATCATGTTGTAACCAGACTCCTAGATAATACTTGTCCCCGCTCTATTTTCATTTAGCAAGTATAGAGTATTTGATTACTAACTGAACCGAGAGGAGTCTGTGCCATCACTAACACTTTTTGTTACTGCTGGGTTTTGCAAATTACAAGAAAATTAACAAATAAGCTCCTTGGCTAACATAGATTATGCATCTGGCTCATTTGTTGATCATTCAGTTTCAATTAGTTTGGTGTATGAGGACTGTGGCTTCAGGAGCACACTCCAAACTCTGGATGTTATCCTTCTAACAACCCTAACAGCTGTCTCACTGGTGCATTGTATTCTCAAAGTCTTCACCGTCTCTGTGCAGTTATCTGCTGAATGCCAAATGGTCTCTCTTTGGTTGGAATGACAAATATGGGGTTATGAATATACTACAAACTATCAATGATGTACTGAGGCACAATCCAGGATGATAATGACTAAAAGTGGTGCTCATGCCAGAAGTTTGGAGCTTGGGCCAAAGGGGAGAATTGCTAAGTAAAATTTTATTGGGGGCTGGGGCTGTGACTCAGTGGTAGAGCGCTTGCCTAGCATGTGTGAGGAACTGGGTTCGATTCTCAGCACCACATATAAATAAATAAAATAAAGTCCATTGACAACTAAAAAAATATTTTAAAAATTTTTGTGGGAAGACATGGATTAGACTGAGCACATGCACTGGTCCCAACAAACCAAATCAATACAGAGTTTAATCATAATAACAGAGTTTTGAGCCAGGTACGGTGGCGCATACCTATAATCCTAGTGGCTTAGAAGCCTGAGGCAGGAGTATCACAGGTTGGAAGACAGTCTCAGCAACTTAACAAGGCTTTAAGCCACCTAGTGAGGACCTGTCTCAAAATAAAAAATAAAAAGGGCTAGAGATGTGGCTCAGTAGTTAAGCTCCCTTGTGTTCAATCCCTGGTACCAAAAAAGTAAAAAATAACTGAGTTTCAGTTGCTTATAAGAGGCACTGTAGACAATTAACTAATTAAACAATAACAACTAAGTTGTATTTATCTTTCTAACATAAAGACATTAGCTTAAGCCCATTTTAAAAATCCTTTCTTCATTCAGAGGTATTATATATATTTTATTGGATGTAGCCAATAAATGCTACACATGGTTGATTGGAGTTTTCAGAATCTGCTCTGATTTTGGAAGTTGCCTGATTTGTGAATTGTGTTTTGCTTAGACTCTACTAAATTTAATTGGTATAAGGAATTACAGTAAAAGAGTCTATCAAAACTCTATTATAAGGTAATAATTAAAACTCTTCCAAGTGCATGATTTATGGTTTACCAAGAATACTGCATGGTGTGGAATGAATTACTAAACCAGTGAGGTTCTAACATCAATTTTGCTAGAATTACTAAGGCTGTGACCTTCAGCAGTGATTTAATCTCTCAGAGACTCATTTTCACACCTCTGAGTGGGAAGGATTCAACTGGATCAGAGGACGGTGGTGATGATTAACTGTGACAAGGAGGCAGTACAAGAGGTCAGAGTGTCTGGTACATGGTTCTCCTTCCCAACCCACTTAAGACCTATGCAAAACCAGTGAAATGCACTGAAATAGCTGAACGTAAGTGGATTCTAGACTAAGAAAAAAATAACACATTTTAAAGATAAATAATAGTATTGAATTATCTTAATTTGGAAAAGTATAGTCATTTGAAAAGGCATAAATCATTCCTGCTTCAAACATGTCCATGTCTTCATTTTTTTATAACTGCTTTCTGTTGTGGATTTTTGTTTTGCTGTAAATATTACTTTTGCCTGATGAAATATTATTTCTTTGAGATTTTTTAAAAATAAAATTGTCACTTATCATAAAATCATCACTGGTAATTTATTTCTTTTCATGTTTTCTTCATCTGTATAAAACCATGCAAACATGGTTGACATTTCTTATTTAAAACACATCAATAATATTGGAGACCGGGATACACTTATCTTTTTTCTGTCAAATTGAAGCCAGTTATTGTGCTATCTTGAATATTAATAATGAGCTTGTCAGATAGTCAAATAATAGAGGAACAACATTGATCAAAATCATTATGCTCAGAAAAAAAAATGGATAAAATCTAAGGTATCTAAAGTAAATGAAAAGTTAATTTTTTTCAGTTTACCTTACATCTTCAATTCTTAGTGAAAAGAAAAAAATGAATATGCCAAATTCAAGTATAACCTAATCAAAATGGTCAATATGAAAGGGTAAAACATAGATGATGTCAACTTCTTATTCCACAATTAAAAGAAATTCATGTTCTAAATATTTTCTCTTTAACAAGGCAAATTATAATTCATGTTAAATTTCATCTGCAAAACTTCCCTAAAGTGGACTGGGGAGATAGCTTAGTCGGTAGAGTGCTTGCCTTGCAAGCACGAGGCCCTGGGTTCAATTCCCAGTACCAAAAAAAAAAAAAAAAAAAAAACTTCCCTAAAGTAAATTTTCTTTTTCTAAATATATTGAATTAGTGATTCATATCTTCCAAATTTGGAAAATAAAATATGTTTTGGTTGAAAATAACTTCTGATAGGCTCTTTAGGGATATAAGAAAAATAAAAGAAATACTATAATGAAAAAAGAACCTTTCAGTCACTCTTTAATGTAGTTAAGTTGATAATATATGTTAGATTGGTCATGAAAACTCAATCCTTTGGAAATAATTCCCAAGTTCGTGAAAAATAAACATAACTCATTAAAGATCAAAATATAGCTGAAGAAATTATGCCTTAAGCAGAAAGAAAATTGATCAGCTAAAAAATTAGATTCTTTAAAAAACTGGCAGTGCCTACACAGATTGTGTCAAGATAAAACAGAAAATTTAGCCGTCAGGCATTCTGGCAACAAAATTGGTTCCTAAGAAGATCAACATAGAGAAAAAAACAGATTCTGGTCAAACTGCTAGGAGGATTCTAGTTCTTATCACGGATAACTGTTAAAGTAAAAGATTGGCACTCTGATTTTACACATTAGTTTTCAGAGCTTTAGCAGTTTTTAAGTCGAACCCTGAATTAGGATTTTAAACCTATCTAGCTGAGGACTAGCCCCTCAGTCATGACAAATCCACCAGATGATTCTACTCCATGAGGCTTCTTCTCTGAGGATGAAACCTTGCCTTCCCATGGCTCTGTTAGGCTGACGCTCCCACAGACAAGGGCACATGACAAGACAGAATCCTTAAGGGGAATTAGCAGCTTTTAAGATCAGAACTGATCTGGTCTATTTCCAATAGAGCATGGCAAAGCTTTTCAGAAGATCTATTTCTTGACACAAATAAACATGCAATCTTTCATTTTTCCTATGGGACCTTTATATGTGTGCTTTGTTTTTATAATATACCAAGGGCCTCATGGAACTTATCTCAGGAGTTATGGAGATAGTTTGGTAGCTTCTGTAGGGATGGAATGGAGTCTCTTAGGGAAAGACATATCATCTCCTTCTAGGATTAGAAAAGGATCTAAGTCTGACTAAGGCAAACTTACTCCAAACCAATATCATCTTATTCCAAAATCTTTTCATTACTGGGAAGCTTTTAAAACTATGCTATGGTAAAGCTTAAATCTTCTTAGGTGGGAAAAAATTTTGAATTCAACTATTCTAATTCAATTTAGGAAAAGGAACATCTGTAGATCAATTAGCTTTCCAAACCCAAATTACATAAGGAACTGTTAACATGATTCTGTCATTGAAGGAAGGAGCTAGGCAGAGGAGGCAGAAAATTACAAAGATGCCTGTGTTTGTTTTCTATCTCTGAGACAAAATACCTGAGAAAAACAACTTACAGGAGGAAAGAATTATTTTGGTTGACTCTTCCCTGAAGTTTCGGTTCATGACCATTTTGTCCTGTGGACTCTGGGCCTCTGGTGAGGCAGAACATCATGGCAGGGGAGTACATGACAGAACAGAGCTGCTCCTCTTGGGGTGGCCAGGAAGTGGGGTTGGTTGCTGGGGACAATGCATACCTTTCAAGAGCACACCTTTTGATGTTTTATCACCTCCCAATAGTTCCACTAGCTGGGGACCAAGCCTTCAACACATGAACATTTGGGGTACATCCCAACTCCAAACCACAACACTGTCCAAATGCATCTATTTAGAAAAAATGGTACAGAAAAGGAAGGGAGCAGGGCCTGGCTAATTTCTCACCCTTCTGAAAGACTCTGCTCTAAGAGGTTGATTTCTGAGTTTGCTGGAAGGTAGAACTGTCTACAGCACTTATTTTAAAACTGTCAGGCCTTAACTCAGACCTTAAAAACCAGTGTGTCCAGGTAAGAATCCTGGAAATCTGGTAATCTGTTCATAAAACAAAAGCCCTGGGTAATTCTGGTCAGATAAATTTGGGGTGCATTGTTTTAAAAGAGTGTTAAGCTACTTGCCAAGAAGACGCTTCACTGTGCGCCTCCTGACATTCTGAGCTCCGGGAGTAGTAAACCTCATTCCTAATAAGGTAGCCCAGTTCTTGAAGTCAGAATAGGAGCTCTGATTCAGATGAACAGAACAAAAACATTGGGGCCACACAATGTGGGGCAAGAGCTTAAGCCGATGCAGAAAGAGCAAGAAGTCCAAATAAGGCAGTTAAACCCTACTATGAATTGCAGTTAATTTAAACAAACAAACAAACAAAAAACCCTGATATCAATAATATGACTCTTTGAGTCACGTTTATATCATCTATGTAAAAGAAGTGATGGTACCCAATTTATAGATGGTTAATATCAGAGCCAATATAAGTAAATGAAATAATGTGTTTTAAGTGCTAGGTAATTATGAGGTAATGATTTATTAGGTAAAGAGTATGATGCCCGAGTTGGTAGCAGGAGTTCAATAGTTGTGTCTTTATAGATGGGTAGAGAAACACTGCAATGGGTATATGGAATGGAAGAATTCTAAAATATGGTAGGTGCCAGCAGGTACCATAGCCCCCTCTACGGGCCTGTAGTTCACCAAAGACTCCATGTTTAGAAAGAGTGAAACAGGAGTCACTGTACTTGAGGATTTGGGTAGTTGAGAGTTTACCAAGATAAGATTCAAACATGAAGAAAAAAGAAATTTGGTACCTATTTCCTGGTGATGGGGCAGATGATGGGAGCTTTGTGCAATACAAGTCATTACACTGAAAGCAAAGTTATAACAGGAAAAGCAGCAATGAGCTATTCCTGAGAACTTTATTCCCTTTGGTTATGTCTGGGAAAGTTAAACCCACAAACAGGAATAAAATCCCAGCTATAAAGAGTGAGGAGATGCAAGAGACTAAGAGGTTTTAGACAAGGGGCCAGTAAACCAAAGAGAAAGTACTTAGTCAATCATGAAATGGTGTTCAAGAGTGACATCTGCTGCCTGCAGAAGATCCTAGTTCCATCCAGAGGTTTTAAATACAAATCAGGCAGATGTGGAAATGTATAAAACAACTGGGCATGAGACAATGGAGAAATATGAGTATTTTTTGAAATTTAGAATACAAGAGCTAAAATGTAGTCAAATTCAGATTTATAAATCCTAACAGGCAAAACTGGTCTGTGGGCTAAATTAAATCCTAGGTGACCTATTTGTTACCTCTACCTAGCCTCTGAATGGCCCAGGAAAGAAGGTACTGATATAAATGTGATATATTCATTAATATTAATTTTTTTGAATTTCAGATTTAGCCTTACGGAACATTCAGGTTGCATGCAGCCTATGTAGATTTAAGATGCAAGGAAATGGGGACGAGCCAGCCTACTTGAACCAAAGTATTTTAATAATGATAACTGTCCTCCCCAAAATCCCAAAGTCCTGACTTAGAGTCAAAAGTAATAGCAGTATTAGTATCAACAATCACAGTAATTAAGAAAATGTTACTAAGTAAGGTAGGGAAACCAGTTATACTTATACATATTGCAATTTCAACTGTGTAAATGTAGGTATACTCTTGAGAATTTAATTGTATCCTAGGTATTAAAGAACTTAAACCACTCCAACGGAAGCATTTAACATAGAACACAAAATTCCTGCTGGTAAACGCAGCTATTTAAATCATGGCATACAAATTCTAACCTTCTTAAAACTATTATGGAAGAATTTTAAATATCTGCATTCATTTAAGAATTCCTCCAACTCTTAAAACACAATGGAAGTAGGGTGCCCTCTAGAGTCTTATTTGTATTTTTAATGACAAATTAGAAAGGAAATCTCATTTTGAACATTTCTGGCTGATATTTAGAAACAAATTTGACTATTGGTGCTGTAAAAAAAGTATGTATCTATAAAACTTAGTATAATTTTTCCCAAGAGAAACATCTTTGTTACTTATCTATGTGGTCAGAACAACAAGAACAACAAAGAAAAGATTTTTATTAAAATGTGTTAATTTTTATTCTACTCTCTCTTTCCTACAAACTTATTTGAAGTAAATCTAATATCAATACTACTCTTTCAACACATAAATGCATATATTTATTTTACACATTCATTTCAGTCTGTAAGTTCCAAACAGGGGAAACATGTTAATCTAATATTCAGGCTTCTCTATAAAACTTAGATGATGTTTGTACAACTAGGTGAATCAATATACTCTGATTAAGACATAGCTAGAAATGTCTTTGTACTGTTGTAGACACATATCAATAGCAGGCTATAATGACAGAAATAATGGGAATAGGTTTGTAAATAAATATGAAGCCTGAAGCTGAAAACTTGTAATCAGAAACTAAAATTCAGAGTCTAAAAGGAACAGTTACTTTCTGCAGTTGAACAAGAGACAAGCTTTTAACATTCATGTATGCTACTGTGTTATTATGTAAAATTTTAATGTTTTTTATGTAGCAGTCAAAAATAAATTTCATTTACAAACAGTGAAAAAGATCCATCTATGTACACTTTTATCAATAAGTCAGGGATCCAACTTTCTTATCTCTAAAATGGGAATAATATTTTTATTATTATTCTTTTTTGTTCCAGTGCTGGGGATTTGAACCCAGGGCCTTGTGATTGGGAAGCAAGCACTCTACCAACTGAGCTATAGTCCCAGGCCAGAAAATGGGAATAATATTGATAACTGAGTTTATTACATAATTACTATATCAAACATGAAAATTTACAAATGTATTAACTACAAACAACTATGCATTTAAGATATTATTTTTATTTTCCATGTAAAATCAAGAGGGTTATCAAAGAAAGACCTCCTTTAATAAAAGCACTAAGCCTCTTCCTAGTATACTCAAGACTGTTTTTGAAGCTGCTTTGCCAGAGTTTACTCCTAGCACTTGTTCCTCAAATATAAATGTCTTTCATATTCTTTGGGAGTCTTCCTTGTAATCTAATTTCTCTCAAAATTCTCCAAGTGCAATCTCTTTCCCCATTTCTCTGTAGTCTGGAAACACTTAAATTTACCTCCCCAGATCTATTTCCTAAAACCTATACCCATATTTCAGCTACCTGTGTTATACCTCTTTTGTCCACAGTATCAGAGGAGCCCTGGAAATCATAGGCACATAACACAGATTTGAGGCAAGATGTCAATGCAATGAGTCAAAACACCTGGAACTGTCCTCTCCAGTCACAGCCATGAAGGTATGACGGAAAGGATGTGAAGATGGGCACCAAATTCATCTTGATATGTCTACTTCCCATATCACTCAGATCCCCTTGTGTCTTATATTAAATGTAAACCATTGCTGAGTGTCCCAGGTGGCAGCCTCTTCAAAATGCTTACCACACAAGAGCCAGCGACACAAGACCACAGATGCTTCATCTGATACCCAAACCATAATTCATATTTATCTTCTCACTTCTCTATCACCTTTTATCTCCCTCTCTTCCTCTCCCTCTTCCTCTCTCTTCTACCTGTGCCAGGCTGCCCAATCCCTCCTCAACTGATCCAGGTTGCTTGCCTAGTGAAGTGTCTCAGACTTTCTGCTCTTACTTGCCTTGTTCTTACCATGCTGAACTTGCTACTTCATCACTTTCACCAGATATGAAAACACCAGAGCAACTCCTGAGCTTTACTGTGTCGATCTTCATGATCATCAGGCTCATCTCCTTTACAATACAGTAATTCCTTTCTTGGTGGATACTCTGCTGGCATGAGGAGCCCATAATAACACAGAAGTCACTCTTGACTCTTTTGAAGTAGTCACAACTTTGGATTCAAAGTTTATTTAATAATGAGTGAAAATATTCCCCCAATATATTAGAGCTGATTTGTCAAAAAGGGAAAATCTGAACTCCACAGATGAATCTCACAGAGTGATGGTGAGATGGACAAATTCTATTTCCACATATTGAAATCTGTATGTTTTAGTCATGGGGGACACCTCATCATTTATCATTGGTAATTTGAGGCAAGGGCATTGGCTAAGCCGCTTCATAACTTTTAATCATCAAGTTGGTTCCAGGTGATGTGAACATCTTACCACACACTCACTTACACAGGCTTTATGAAGTGAATTCCTTGATTAGAGAAGATGTCATATGGTATCTCTTTTGTAAATCATGCATTCTCTAAGTGCTTGAATGATGATGTTTCAGAAACACTGCTAGCATGGAAACTCATATCTGGAAAATGTATCAATTCAAGCAAGGCAGAATCACTTTTATCTTCAGGATGAAAGGAGGATTGATGTAATCAGCTTGCCACCAAGTGACTTATTGATCTCCTTGAGAGATAACTGTTGTAGTCAGCTTTTTCACTGCTGTGACCAAAAGACATAAACAAGAACAATTTTAGATGTGGAAAAGTTTATTTTGGGACTCATGGTTTCAGAGTTCTCAGTCCATAAATGGCTAACTCTATTGCTCTGGGCTAGAATTGAGGCAGAACACCATAGAAGAAGAATGTTAGGGAGGAAAGCAACTGGGAACATGGCACCAGGAAGCAAAGACAGAGAGAGAGAGAGAGAGAGAGAGAGAGAGAGAGAGAGAGAGAGAGAGAGAGAGAGAGAGAGAGAGAGAGAGAGATCTGGTCAACCAGGACAAAATATGAACCCTAAAGGAATACACCCAATGACCTACCTTCTTCAGCAACACCCTACCTGCCTATAGTTACCAGTTAATCCTTATTAGGGGATTAACACACTGATAAAGTTAAGTCTCTCATAACCCAATCATTTCATCCCTAAACTTTCTTGTATTGTCTCACATATGAACTTTGGTGGGACACCTCATATCTATACCATAACAATAACATGTAAGGAATTTATCAGTCATCTTTGATTCCAATAGGCCCAGCATTCAGCAGCAGCAGTATCTGGATCAGCTATGGTGAATGGGACTTCATGCTATTGAGCTTTTGTACAGTCTCCATCTCTACTACCTTTGCTAGCCTATTTATCAGCCTATTGTGCAAGCACTGAGTAACTTAAGACAAAAGGTAACATCCATCAGATTATTCAATCCTACTGTATCGGCTGCATCCCAGTAAACAATAGCATGATCTAGGAAGAACCACACACTTTCATAAGTATAACCCATGACTCTTTGTCAGACCTTCTGGTCCTTGATCTTCTAATGTTGCCCTTTTCAGTTCCCTGACAAAGCCAAGCCACCTACCACCTTCCTGGGAGGCATATCCTTATATCAGTCCAGTTCTCCTTCATAAAAAATGAACAACATGCCTAATGTTCACACCCCTGTTCATGGGGAATGTTCCCTCTGTTCCCTCTTCTAGGTAGAGCTATATTGAGAGCTCAGTCCATATTTAGTTCCTCATATGAAGTCAACCAATCTGGAAGTAGTCTTCTAAGTATAAACTGAGTTAGTGCAATATAGGTAGGTGACACAAAATCTTGACATAATTTAGTGTGCCCTCTTGAACTGTTTTAATTCAGTTTCAATTTCAATTGTCATTGCGTTCATTCGAACTTTACAACTTAGCAACCTAACAACTTCAAGATTGTGATGGGCAACTGATAACACAGGTTTTTGGTCTATACTATCACTCAGTGCTGCACCAGAAACTGTTGCTGGTAGGTATTTCCTATGAAAGACATGATCTTGTTCCAAATCCTAGGAGTCTGTGCTACAGCTTTCCCACTGAGATCCCACATAGCCATATGAAGTCCTTAAGTCCTTATCCACCTCTTAAGAGATAGCTCATACTATAGCCTGGAAACTTGAAACTGGCAGCCATCAAGTCCCCCCATAAATGGGTCTAAGCAGTGTTTTTAAGTGCAATATGTACATTTCATGAATTAAAAGTGGCCCACTAAGCGCTGTGTATTAAATACAAATTCTTAATTGTAGTGGGTGAAAGGTGCAAATAGCTTATCCTTTCCTATGGAGAAAATGTCTTAGAATATTCAAGGTGATTGAACCCCTAAAAAATGATAATGATAAAGCATTAGCTGAAACTTCATAGTGTTTTTCTCCCATCGTTTGACACATAGGAGTCTTACTGAGGCAACTAGAGTACTTTCTTCTCTCTGCACGTCAGATCCAGTTAGCCCCTGAAGACTACATTTTTAAAAACTGAAGAGTTAACAATGCTCTAGAGCAAGACAGTGAATGCATACTGCTATCCATCTAGCATAAAAGTGAGTGTATTTTGTAACTCTTGACTGATATAGATTGAAAATATGCATGTTAGATTAATACCAAGTACCAGAGGCTATCTTGATTGAATCTATTAGAGAAAAAAATACTTGGTTTAGCTGCAATTGGGTCCACCTTATGTTTAAGTTCATATTAGTCCATCATGTACCAAAATCTACATGGTTGTTCCATGGGTCAAAAGGGTGAATTGAAAGGAAATGTGTTGGAAACAACTCTGTGTTCTTTAAATCTAAGGATATCATTATCACACAATTTTTCCTAGGTTGCAATTTCATTTTGGATTTTTTTCTTGGTATGGGAAGTTAGAATCACTGTAAGACATTTTTAGCCCAGGACTCCCGTTAGCACTTGCTCCTCCAAAGTCTCACTCTAACCAAGGCTTATGATGATATTTCTGGTTCCCTATTTTGAGTGCTACCTAAAATTTATTTATCTAAGACCCCTTGAAAAATCTTTATCCAATGCGCAGTTGGGTACCTGACTTTAAATCCTTTTGAGGGAGGATTGAAGATATATTTGTGGTATATACATGAAGGAGCCTCTGTGGGTCCTTTCTTAAGTGAACTCAGCCTTCCTTTCAATAACTGGGCTCTGGATTCATGAACTAGATCAAATCTGGAATTTATTTTCTGTGGTCTTTTGTTCCATCTGACATCAATCTTAGGTTCACAACTCACTTTTTTCCATTTACTTTTGTTAACAAGCTCCACCTTGAGGGGCTTCCCATCTCTCTCCTCCTCTGAGCACCATGATGTATAAATCATTTCTACAGATCCCAGTGAGTCAAGGTCTCCATGTTGCCACTCTGGTCTTGATGCTCACTAGTTACATCTAAGATGCCACCATTTGGTCTCAGAAATTCTGAATCCTATCATTTCCATTTTTTTCTAGGTAACCACATATGGCAATCTCAAGTTGTCAACCACAGACTCCAGATGACAACCCTTAACAGAACTTTTCAAAGATGCCTCAAAGTACATTCCTATTTTTTTAGTGAATGAATTGTCACCAGGACTCTCCCAGGGAATAGGAAGGGGTGAGTTTTCAATTTCACATAATAAATCCATTCTAACATGGGCACCTCCCAGAGCTTCTAATTCCAATCCTCAATTCTCAATCAAACAAGTTCTGTGTCTTCTATTCTGTACCATTTGTCTGCCTGTCTCTTTTGGTGCCAATACCATGCAGTTTTTGTTACTATTGCTCTGTAGTATAGTTTAAGGTCTGGTATTGTGATACTTCCTGCTTCACTTTTCCTGCTCAGGATTGTTTTGGCTATTCTTCCAGATGAAGTTCATGATTGCTTTCTCTATTTCTATGAGGAATGTCATTGGAATTTTAATTGGAATTGTATTGAATCTGTATAGTGCCTTTGGTAGAATGGCCATTTTGGCAATATTAATTCTGCCTATCCAAGAACATGGGAGATCTTTCCATCTTCTAAGGTTTTCTTCAATTTCTTTCTTTAGTGTTCTTTAGTTCTCATGCTAAGTGAAATAAACCAATCCCAAAAAACCAAAGGTCGAATGTTTCCCTGATAAGTAAATGATGATATATAATGGGGGTGGTGGGTGGGGAGTGAGAGAAGAATGGAGGAACTTTAGATTATGTAGAAGGAAATGAGAGGGAGGTGGGTATGAAAAATCGTGGAATGAGATAGACATCATTACCCTATGTACATGTATGATTACACGAATGGTATGAATCTATATCATGTACAACCATAGAAATGAAAAGATGTATCCCATTTGTGTACAGTGAATCAAAATGCAGTCTGTAAAAAATGTAAAAATAAATAATTAAAATAAATAAATAAATAATTTTAAAAAAAGAATTTCTGTCTTCTCCACTATACTTTGAAGAGCTATGCCAGTGTAGCATTTCAATGGGCTCCAGGTGTCCTCTCTAGAACATTAAATCTCAAGTCCTGGAACTATGAACCCGTGTCAATAACTTTCTACTTACCAGCCTTATATTCTTGCACCAAGCTTCAGGCAATGTCCTCAATAGCTCTGTCCACTCATATTCCCCCAACTCCTGAGTGTAGGTTTTTTCCAGAGCCTGCAAATCTTTGGAAAGTAAACTGTTGCTCCTAGGTTTACCCCTTACATTGTGCTCAGATATGACTAATTTTTAACCTTCAAGCATTAAGAGAAAAAAGGAGTGTATCCACTCCTTCTCCTATGTTAAGGCTTTTCTTTTCAGACAGAGAAGCTGCTCTCCTTTAGCTCATTGATGGGAGTCACTTCTGTCACCAAGTAAGTAAAGGGTGCAAAATTTCCTAATACATCCATCTTATGTCCTCCTTCCTGTCCTGTAGTTTCCACTCTAATTTATGAGTAAGCGAGTTGGTGTTCACAGCTCTTCTTTGCATCTTGACCACCTTCACAATTAAATTGCAGTTCCATTCTCTGGCTGCAGAAGATAAGATGACTCTAAATCCTGTGAAAGCATCTGGTTCTCAGTGTCCTCAATTGATGTTTGGATGATCTGAGCCTGTGGTTCTTCAACTGCCGTATTTCCCCCACATCATTCAATTACTAGAGCAACCCAGTATTTCACCTTCTAAATGTTGCAAATTCAATCTTCCACAGGTAAGATGTACCGTGTCACCTCAGGAGTTATCATCACCCCACTTATCATCAACATATAGATTCTTATAAAAGACCTGAACACGTGAGGTACAGAACTAGAAATGCCAGTAATGAAAACAACCTTCATTATAATAAAAATCTCTGAACATCTAAGCAGTTTGACTGTATCTTACTTTTATTAAACAGACATCTTGTGGTTTACTTCTAATGTGCATTCTATGATGATTTAATGGAATTTAAATTATTTTAATTTAAGTTATTTTAAATTATTTCAATGAAATTGAACTGGGGAAAGCACAAGAAAATACTTATCTATACTGGATACAGCCATATCAGATATATAAATTGACAACAAATACAATAAGTCAGATTCTTCTCTGTGAACTTGATAAATGCAAATGAATCTTTTAAATGTTCTTTTTCTTAGTCTGCCATGAGTAATTACACCTAAAACTTGAAAAGCATATTAGAACAAACCTGAATAATACTAAAACTATATTAGGCATATCAAATGTGTATTCCTCCATCTATCCTAAATTAAAATTTTTCATCTTATTTGAAATTTTTCAATAGTAGCAAAATGTATATTAGTAATATCCCATTTGATGTTTGAAGTTTTCATACAATATATTATAAAAAGTATGCCAAATTAGATGGAATGATTAAGATCAGTTGTCATTTTCTTATTTTGTTTTCTAAGTTCTTTATGATGAAAATATAATTTGAAGCTTATAAAAATTAAAATTTTGTAATTATATGTAGAATATCAAACAGTTGCTTAAGCCAGATAATGTGTCAAACATACATTATGTTATCCTACATCTACCGAATATTTCAACTTAGTCCTCATATTTAACACTATTACAAATATAAACCACCAGTGAAGACAGTGTCAGCTCAGGCAATAAAAGTGATTAAGGACAAAAAATGTGTAAGATGTATTTGTCAGACTCCCACAAAACCCTGAAGTGGGAAGGATGTGTTTTACACTCCTACTCTTCCTTTTTTTCCCATGCTCTTTTCACTCTCCACTCACTTTTCCATTGCCATGTCAAATGTTCTTAAGCTGCAGAGCCTCTATGACATCAAGGGAAAAAAACCTCTCATATATTTATGATTTCAGCATATAATGTTATTTCTTCTAGGAATATTTACATGGTAAAAGTGAATATTAATGATAAAAAATAATGAAATTTCAGGCATTGAATAGGAGATGTAATTTTTGCTTCTCATCCTCCTGAAATCAATCACGTTAGCCCCAGATAGCTAGCCAATTCTCAGTTTAGCTGCTCCTTTATAAAAGGAAGATCATCAGTAATAATGTGGTGTGATGACTTCCCTATTAGATAGAGACCATCTAAAGTGTGACTTTGGAATAGTAATCTAAGACTTTCTGAGCCTGACTTTTTGCATCTGTAAAAAAGGTATCAAAATCTTCCTTGTGATGCTGTTGTGAGAACAGTAATGAGATCCTGTCTGTATTGCATAGTGCCTAGTAAATAAGTAGCCCCTTGGTGATGAAAAAAGTTTTCATTCTGCCTTTTCTCCTGCATTAGTTTCCTAGGGCTGCCATAACCAAGTACCACACTCTGAGTGACTTAAACAACAGCAATTTGTTGTCTCACATTTTTTGAAGACTAGAGTTCCAAAGTCAAGGTGTCAGAAAAGTTGGTTCCTTCCAGAGGCTCTAAAGGAGATTGACTATACCCCATCTTTCTGTCCTAGATTCTACTGGTTGCTGGTCATCTTTGGCATCCCTTGCTTTACACCTGTATGACCCCAATCTCTGTTTCTGCCATCCCCTGGCATTCTCCCTGTGTGCATCTGTGTCTTCATATGGCTTTTGATAAGGATATTAGTCACTAGATGTGGAGCCTACCTCAATCCAGTATAACCTCACCTTAATTTGATTATATCCTCAATGATGTTGTTTCCAAGTAAGATAACATTCACAAATTCCAGAGGTTTGGGCTTCAACATATCTTTTGTGAGGGATACAATTCAATCCACAACACCTTCTGTTTATATAATGACATAAGGGTCTTCCATACCATAACTGAGAGACTAGGCCAAGCAAAGATAACTGGAGGTGTGATACCTTGATAACAAGCTTAGCAAGAACGGTGTAGAAGCAGCTTGATAGTGATGAATGGGGGTCATCTTTTACTTGATACCACAAATGTGCACAATTATATTTTCTCTCATTCAATATTATATCAGACCAAGAGTATGACACTCTTGAAAATGGAACACCCAGAAATTTTCTGCATATGAAAGTGTTTTACTGCTGTTTCCCAATCATTCTTAAATTCTTTGATTCTCCAAACTATAAAAAAAAAAAAAAAAAAAACTCTTTTCCATTTTGGAAAGAAGTTAAATTTCACAAATTCTCACTGTAAGCCACCAAACTTCTGATAGAAAACTAGAACTTAGGATGAAAAAAACTCACTTCTTACCTCACATTCTTCAGACCTGTTTGAATCTTCCATGTGTTTATATTACCTGCTCAAAATAATGGAATGTTAAAAGTCAACTGTTTTACTATCTGTCATTATATTTGTGAATGTCTGTCTACTTGTTTTTTTTTAAGGTCCATCTACTAACAAAAGCTGCTTTCACAGCAGAATGTCTTCATAAATCTCCAAACCTCATAAATATTCCATTCTGGACTTTATTGTCATTGTTTTGTTAGAAAATTTGCCTCAAGACAATGAAATGTGATTAAGGAACATTGTAAGTATGGATGACAATGAAGCCCTTGAATAAATCTGCTAAATGGCATATTTTCCATTTGTTCCCTCTTATAAGTAAGAAGATATACAGTCTCATAAAAATGCAAGGAAAACATGAAGCAGACAAGAAACATATGCCAAATTATAAATAATAGGGCATAACATAAAATAAAGTTGATTCAAGAAAATTGCACATAAATCTACAGGAGAAGGATAGATTCATCCTTTGGAACCAGCTCAGAGTTGCACAAAATCAGATTGTGCTGTTCCAATGCTATCAAACTCTATTATTTTATGCAGGTACAAGGTATATCTATGAACTCTACTTGTATGATAGTGAAGCAGATAAAGAGCTCTATACTTGGAAGTCAAAAGTCCTGCATTGAATTCCCAGTTCTACCCAATTCAATTGCTGTTATTTGGAGGACTGCCTGTATCTTTGGCCTCACCTATGGCCTTGCGCTGCTCAGCTCATGATGTATGCATGTGGTTTGACACTTTCCAAACTGTAAAATGTTACTGCAGTGTGGGTATTCCCAATAAGGAAAATTTCTACCAAAGTTAAAACAAAATACCATGAAAGTTTTTTCCCCCTATACTTTTGGGATTTCTAATGCCCTCTTAATTTTCTAAACACACTAACAATGTTCAAACTGGGAAATAAGTTATACCAGAACCTACTACTGAATAATAGTAAGACAATAACAAAACTTTGGGATAAATTACAAATGTGTCAAAGATATGGTTGTGTGTGTGTGTGTGTGTGTGTGGTGTGTTCATGTGTCTTTGAATATAACTGAAACCTAGAGGTTCTTGGATTAAAATCCATAAATTATTCAACTTCAAAAAGCACATGAAAAAGATCACCTCAGGTTTACCTAAGAAATGGCACTGAAACCAAACAGTTTAAAGCAGATAGCATCTTAAGGTGCATGCAAATATTTGGAAAAGAAAAGGATTAATAAACACCTACAAAAATTGATGCCGTGGGGGCTAAGAATTTGGATCAGTGGTTGAGCATGTACCTAGCATGCATGATACCCTGACACCAAAAAAAAAAAAAAAAAAAAAATTATGCCGTTATACAAGAAAGAAAACGCTTCTTCAAGAAAGGAAGCAGTTACCTGGAGGTCCTTTCCCCAGGCGTGGCTACCACCAACACTGCTGCCACTGACACCACTGCTGCCACCCCAAGGTAACCTGAAGGCCTTCTCTCTCTGGGTGAAACTGCTCCCACAGCTACAGCTGCCTGCACTGCCACTATCCCATTACAGCTGCTGCCGACCCCCACCACTACTGCTGCCACCACCGCCCAGAGGTCTGCCACCAGGGAGGCACCAGATTTGGTTGCACCTGGCCTCATCCATCTTTGGATGCCAGCTAGGGCCTGGGGTGGGGGTAGAGTGCCAGCCAGTTTGCCGCCACTGTCATCTTGGGGCACAGTTACCTCTGGGGATTCCAGCCAGGACCTGGAGGTCCAGCATCAGGGTGCCTATGGATTTGATGGTACCTGGGATCTTCCTGCAGGTAGTGCTGGTGGTCACCATCTTGTTCCTGCTTCTCCAGGTTTCTCCTTTATGTGAGCATAGCCTTCATATTCTCTGCAAGTTGTAGCGGCACTGAGATCTTGGAATGGCAGCATGGTCAAGTCTGGGTTATCTGAAGCTCAGATCTGTGGGATAGTGACTGGGTCTGTGAGGTCCAGTCTGGGCCTTGCAATGCCATAAGAAGTCAGAGACAGGGTTCAGAAACTTTTGAACGCTAACATAGAAAGTATGATTTTCCATTGAGATTTGTTTGATTTTATTTATATTATTTTTTTACTTTCTAACATCTCTACCATATTTGGAGTGAGGTATTTCTTATATATCAGATGTGGAGGATAGTGATCTATGAATGGTGTTTTGCACTTTTGCTGTATATTCTTATATTTTTAATTGTTTTTCTTTGTATGTATTCTTCCTCTCACTCCTCTGTTTTAATGGATTCTCTTTCTACCTTTTCTCCAACAACCAATCTCTGTTGGAAGAGGTTCCATTCTTCCTATGAATTTCTACTTCTACCATCTCTCTTCCTTCTTCATGAACATCATGTCCTACATTACTTCTGTTCTCTCCTTGTCTACCATTTGAAATTGTAAACCTTTTAGCAAATTTTCTGTTTATATCATAGACAGTGGTTGAACTGTCATTTCTGTTTATTGCAAGAAAGCAGTAGAAGCCTTAGTGGGAGCAATTAGTTTTAAGGCTATATATTGCTTACACTAGGTGCCATTGATATTGGTCTCCCCCTTAAAGGCAAGGTACTGGAAAATTTTACGGACAATATAACTCTACAGGGTATAATCCATACTGCCTCAGATGTGATAACAAACAACATTTAAAAAACAAGGGAACAAACCAGCCCAAGCAAAACAAGATGCTCCAATAACAGAATCCACTGAAAAAACAGTAGAAGAAATATGCGAGAAGGAGTTTAGAAGGTACATAGTTAAACTGCAAAGTAAAGAATGTTATAAAAAGTGAAATCAAATAGAAAATACAAGAAGTGAATGATTACTTCAATAAAGTATTAGAGATTATAAAAAAGAAAAGAAAAAAAACAAGCAGAAATCCTCAAAATGAAAGAATTAAGAACCCAAATTATAAATTCTATGGAAATTATCACCAACAGACTAGATTAGTTGAAAGGCAGAAACTCAGACAAAGAAGACAAAATATATAATCTAGAAAATAAAGTTGATCATACAGAGAAGATGGTAAGAATCCATGGACAGGGCTTCCAAGACTTATGCAATAACATGACAAGAACAAACTTAAGAGTTATCAGGATAGAAGAAAGAACAGAGATAAAAATCAAAGAATGCACAAACTTTTCAATTACATAATATCAGAACATTTCCCAAACCTAAAGAATGAAATGGAAAATCAAATACAAGAGGCTTACAGGACCTAAAATGTACAAAATCATAGCAGACCCACACCAAGACACATTATAATGAGAATGACTAACATAAAGAATAAGAATAAAATCTTAAATGCCATAAGAGAAAAAAAATCAAATTATGTATAGGGGAAAACCAACTTAGATCTCAATGAATTTCTCAACCCAGACTCTCAAAGCTACAGTGTCCTGGAATATTTCAAGCTCTGAAATAAAATGGATGCTAACCAAGAATATTATATCCAGCAAAATTAAGATTTATATTTGAAGATGAAATAAAAACCTTCCACAATAAAAAAAAAAGTTAAAAGAATTCACAATTAGAAAGCCTTCACTACAGAACATTCTCAACAAAATATTCCATGAGCATGCAGTGAAAAAAAAAGGGAAAACCAGCAAAGGGAGGAACTACACTAAAGGAATAATTAATCAAAGGAGAAACTAAGTCAAATTAAAAATCAGAAATAAAATGATAGGGAATACAAATCATATCTCAATAATAACTTTGAATGTTAATGGCCTAAACTCATCAATCAAAGGTCATAGACTGGAAGATTGGATTTAAAAACAAGACCCAACAATATGCTGTCTCCAAGAGACTCACCTCATAGGCAAAGACATCCACAGACTGAAGATGAAAAGATGGGAAAAAATGTAACACTCATATGGATTGCATAAACAAGCAGGGGTTTCTGTGCTCATCTCAAGTAAAGTGGACTTCGAGCCAAAGATAATCAAAAGAGATAAAGAAGGACATTTAATACTACTTAAGGGAATTATATATCAGCAAGACATAGCAATTATAAATATTTAGACCCCAAACAATGGAGCATCTATGTATATCAAACAAACACTTCTCAATTTCAATAATCAAATAGACCACTACACAATAATACTGGATGACTTTAACACACCGCTCTCACTACTAAACAGCTCTTTCAAACAAAAACTAAATAAATAAACTATAGAACTAAATAATACAATCAATAATTTAGACATAAGAGACATATATAGAATATTTCATCCATCAACAAGTGACTAGACTGTATTCTTGTGAGCACATGAATCCTTCTCTAAAATAGACCATGTCTTATTCCACAAAGCAACTCTTAGTAAATACAAAAAAAAATGGAGATAGTACTCTGCATTCTATCAGATCATAATGGAATGAAATTAGAAATCAATGATAAAATAAAAAATAGAAGTTACTCTAATACCTGAAGACTTAATAATACACTATTGAATGATGAATGGATAGTAGAAGAAATCAAGAATGAAATAAAAAAATACTTAGAGATATAAGAGAATACCAATACAACGTATCAAAATCTCTAGGACACTGTAAAGGCAATACTAAGAGGAAAGTTTATTGCATTGAGATCATACATGAAAAGAATAGAAAAGTCAATGAATAAATGGCCCAACATTAACATTACATCTCAAAGTTCTAGAAAAAGAAGAAGTCAACCCATAAAAACAGTAGAAGACAGGAAATAATTAAAATCAGAGCTGAAACCAATAAAATTGAAACAAAAAAAATTCAAAAAATTGACAAAAGATCGGTTCTATTAAAAAATAAATAAAATGGATAAACCTCCAACCAAGCTAATAAAGAGAAAAAAGAGGGAAAACCCAAATTACTAAAATTCGTGTTGAAAAAGGAAGTATCATTATGCACATGACTGGAATACCAAAGATAATTAGAAACTATTTTGAAAATTTATCTCCAATAAAATAGAAAATATTAAAGACATCAACAAATTTCTAAAAACATAGGACCTACCCAAACTGAATCAGGACAACATACACAATTTAAACAGGTCAATTTCAAGTAATGAAATAGAAAACATCATCAAAAGCTTACCAACCAAGAAAAGTGCAGGTCTGGAAGATTCTCAGTCAAATCCTATAAGACCTTCAAAGAAGAATTAACACCAATACTCCTCAAAATATTCCATGAAATAGAAAAGGAGGGAACCCTCCCAAACTCATTCTGTGAAGTTAACATCATCACCCTGACACCAAAACCAGATAAAGACACATTAAGGAAAGAAACTGCAGACCAATATCCCTGATGAACATAGATACCAAAATTCTGAATAAAATTCTGGCAAAAACATATTAAAAAGACAGTGCACCATGATCCATGGGGTTCATCCCAGGGATGCAGTTGGTTCAACATATGAAAATCAATAAATGTAACTCATCATATCAATACACTTAAAAATAAGAATTATATTATCATCTCAATAGATGCAGAAAATGTATTTGACAAAATTCAGCACCTCTTCATTCAAACCATTAGGCATACTAGGGATATTAGGAACATACCTCAACATCTTAAAAGCTATATGTGCTAAACCCAAGGCGAGCATAATTATAAATGGAGACAAATTGAAAGCATTCCCTCTAAAAACTGGAACAACGCAAGAATGCCCTCTTTTACCACTTCTTTTCAACATTGTCCTTGAAATTCTAACCAGAGCAGTTAGACAAAAGAAAGAAATTAAAGGGATACAAATAGATAAAGAACTCAAACCATCACTATTTACCATGACATGATTCTATATTTAGAAGATTCAAAAAATTCCACTAGAAAACTTCTAGACCTAATCATTGAATTCAGCAAAGTAGCAGGACATAAAATCAATACCCATAAGTCAAACACATTCCTATACATCAGTGATGAATTAACTGAAAGAGAAATTAGGAAAACTACCCCATTCACAATAGTCTTGAAGAAAATAAAATACTTGTGAATCAATCTAATAGAAGAGGTGAAGACCCCTGCAATGAAAACTACAGAATACTAAAGAAAGAAATTGAAGAAGAACTTAGAAGATGGAATGACCTCCCACACTCCTGGATAGGCAGATTAGTATTGTCAAAATGGTCATACTACCAAAAGCATTACACACATTTAATGCAATTCCTATTAAAATTCTAGTGACTTTTTATAGAACTAGAAAAAACAATCATGAAATTCATTTGGAAAAAAATAAGAATCCCAGAATAGCCAAAGCCTTCCTTAGAAAGAAAAATGAAGCAGGAGGCATAAAAATACCAGAACTTAAATGATACTACAGAGCTATATTAACAAAAACAGCATGGTATTGGCACCAAAACAGACAAGGAGAACCAATGGTACGGAATGTAAGACACAGAGGCAAACCTACACAAATACAGTTATCTCAAACTAAACAGAGGTGCCAAAAACTTACATTGGAGAAAAGATAGCCTCTTCAATGAATGGAGTTGGGAAAAATGGAAAGTCACATTTAACAAAATGAAATTAAACTTCTGTCTCTTATCCTGCATGAAATTCAGTTCAAAGTGGATCAAAGACTTAGGCCTAGAACAGAGACCCTGCACCTACTAGAAGAAAAAGTAGATCCAAATCTTTACCATATTATCCTAGAATACAACTTCCTTAACAAGACCCCTAAAGCACAAGAAGTAAAATCAAGAATCAATAAATGGGATGGATTCAAACTAAAAAGATTCTCAGCAAAAGAAACAATCAAAAATGTGAAGAGAGAGCCTACAGAATGGGAGAAAATCTTTACCACATGCACCTCAGTTAGAACATTAATATCCAGTATATATAAAGAACTCAAAACTTAACACCAAAAAAAAAATAAAATAAAAATCTAGTCAATACATAGACTAAGGAACTGAGCAGACACTTCACAGAAGAAATACAATCAACAAATATATAAAACAATGTTCAACATCTATAGCAATTAGAGAAATGCAAATCAAAACTATTCTAAGTTTACATATCACTCCAGTCAGAATGTCAATTATCAAGAATACAAGCAACAATAAGTGTTAGCAAGGATGTGGGGAAAAAGGTACACTCCTACATTGCTGGTGGGACTGCAAATTGGTGCAACCATTATGGAAAGCAGTATGGTGATTCCTCAGAAAACTTGGAATGGAACCACCATTTGACCCAGTCATCCTACTCCTCAGTTTATACCCAAGGGACTTAAAATCAGCATCCTACAGTGACACAGCCATGTCAATGTTTATAGCAGTTCAATCCACAATAGCTAAGTTATGGAACCAACCTCGATGCCCCTCAATAGATGAATGGATCAAGAAACTGTGGTATATATACACAATGGCATATTATTTAACCCTAAAGCAGAATAAAATTATGGCACTTGCAGGTAAATGAATGGAGTTGGAAAATATCATGCTAAGTGAGATAAATAAATCCCATAAAACCAAAGGCCAAATGTTTTCTCTGATATGCAGATGCTAATTCACAATAAGTATGAGGTGGGGAGGCGTTAGGGAAGAATAGAGTTACTTTAGATCAGGTAGAGGGGAGTGAAGTAAGGGGAGAGGATATGGGAATAGGAAGGAGAGTAGAATGAAACAGATATTATTACCTTATGTACATGTGTGACTGCATGACTGATGTAATTCTACAGCATGTATAATACATACTCCATTTATGTGTGATATAACAAAGTGCATAAATGCATTCTACTGTCACCTATAAACTAATTAAAACTAATTTTAAAAAAGGAAGGAAGAAAATCAATACTCTACATATAGACAGTAGTTGAGGTGGCCAGAATCCTAAAATTAGCCCCTGTTCACCCTAATATTGTATAATTCTCTCCACTTGGGTGTGGTAACAGCCTGTGAATGTGATATTTCACTCCTGTGGTTATATGTTACGTGGCAAAAAAAGATTTTCTGAGCTAATCAAGGTACCAAATCAATTGATTTTAAGTTATGTATGGTCCTAACCTCATCAGAATCAGTTGATCCCTTAAAATTAAGAGTTTTCTCTGGTTAGCTTAGAGAGGAGATGGAAATAGCCATGTTACAAACTGTCTACAGAGAGAGGTGGTCTCTGATTGTTTAGAGTGCTGCCCAAGACAATTAGAAAGAAAACGAGGAACTCAGTTCTACAGCTGCCAGAAATTGAATCTTCCAACAACATGAATGAGTCTGGAAGAGGAAATCATTCCCAGATGAGAGCAGCAGCTCAGCTGGTGCCAGGAGAGCAACACTGTGCACTTGAGCAGAGAGTCTGGCTAACCTGTGGCCACAGACAGGCCCATGGAAACTCTGACTGATGAACAGGGATGTTTTGAGTTGCTAACTTTGTTGTAATTTGTTACACAGCAATAGAAAATGAATACAGTAGCAGAACTTCAGAACTTGACTTCCCTGTCCGGGTGCCTAGTCGTGGCTTACAGAGGCAGCCCCTAAACAGCTCTGAATGGCATGTTTAACATTCAGTGTTTATGCCTAGTGGATCAGTAATAATGGATGTTTAAAAACAGCAATATTGCCATAAATCAAATCTCACTCCCAGAATAATTCCTTCATGTTTATGACAGAGATTAAATAGATTCTTAAACACTCAGGTTGACACCTCCTTTGGATAATTTAAGATGTAACACCAGATTGCAAGCTTTAATCATTTTGCATTTAGGCATATAGCTTTCTGAGATTGTTTTTGCCTGGCAGAACTGCTCTTACTTAATACATGTTCATATACTAGGAAAAATATCATAAGATTTAAATCCATAATTATTTCATAAGCATCTTCTGTATATATAGTTTAGGTGCTAGGATCAACAAGAGCTTGGTAAATGGGATTTTGAAAACATTGCCATTAAGATCAAATTTTCTCCCTATCACTATGCTGTTTCACCTGGTACTAGAAGTTATCCTGACCATGAGGAAGACAAGAAGAAATAGATAGATGGAAACGTTGGAAATAAGAGAAACAAAATATACATTGTTATCAGGCAATATGACTATCTACATTAAAAATACTACCAGAAGGGGATGAGGTAGCTCATTGGTAGGGTGCTTCTCCAAGATGTGGGTTCAACCCCCAGCACTGAAAAACAAAATCCTACAAGAACCTGTAAACAATTTACTAAAATTAGTCAAATGTAATTTGCCATATACATTCCTACACTTTAGCAATAAATACCTAGAATATATAAAGAGATTCTCTTTGTACTAATAGAAACAAAAATATAAGGTACCTAAAAACAAATTTAGCAAAGGATTAGTGGGACAACATAAAACTTTATGAAAATACATTAAAAAGGACTAAACACACAAAAAACACATTCTTCCCTATTAGTCTATAAAGTTAATGCAATTTCAGCCCAATATCTAAAGAACACATTATGAATTTGATAAACTGATTCTTAATTTTATATGAAAAAATAAAAAGCCAACAAAGATCCTAAAACATTTTGAAAATATATATACAAAAAATAAGGTGAGGTGAGGGAGGCTTATTGGCCTGATTCTAAGACTTATTAGATGGTGCAAAATGACCTCAGAAGTAGATAAGCAGAACAGAATAGAGAACCAGGCAATGGGTATGGTTTGGGAAACATGATATCTCACAGCATGGAAATATTTTGAGCTAAAGTACCCAAAACAATGTTGATTATCCATATGGAAAATAAATGTATTCCAAAGTAATTAAAAGCATGCATACTAAAAGCAAAATTTTGGAACTTTTTAGAAATATAAATGACCTAAAGAAAATATAAAACTTTTAAACAAGATCTTTGTGAAATAAGATAAACAATAAAGGAAATAATTTATTGGAATCTAAAGCTTTTAAGCATTACATTTCCTCATTTTAAAAAGTGAAAAAACCAAATACAGTCTGAGAAAACATATCTGCAACTCTCTTCAAAGGCAAAGGATTATTATTCCAAATGTAAAAGGAAAAATTAATAAGATAAACAACTCAACAGAAAAATGAGCAAAAATTAGAGAACAGTGATTGATTTCACTAGTAATGAGGGAAACACTAAGGAAAGCAACATATTTTCACATCCACCACATGAATATGAATAAAAATTGAGAAACTAGCAGGTGCAGTGACAAGCACCTGCAATCACAGACACTTGGGAAGGAACCTAGAGGATCACAAGCTCAAGTCCAGCTTGGACAACAGCAATGCAAGACCTCTATCTCAAAGAATAAAATAAAATTTGGAAATTAGACAAACACATCAAATAATTGTGTTGGTGCAAGTAGAGTGCAGTTTGGCAATATCTGAAAAAGTTGAAGAAGCACAGACCTTCTAACTCAGCAATTCCACTACAGAACCTTTTGCAAATATGACCCAGGAGTCAGATACAAGCACTACTTATAGGAGCAAAAACTTTAAATACAATCTAACTGCTCATCAATGATAAGATATGTAAACTGTGGTTTATTTGTTCTTTGGAAAACCACCTGGATATGAAATAAGTAACATCAAACCACGGTATTAAAATGAAAAAAAAAACCTCACAGTGGCAAAAGAATAGCAAAAGTCTACTAATATTTGTGAAAATTTTAAAACACCACTGTACTGTTTAGGAATTAACAGACATGTAAGAAGAGGAGACAACATGGCAGAATAGAGGAAGTTGCTTTCCTGGGTCTCCCATGGTGTGAAACCAAGAAAGCATATAGGCAGCTTCTCAGTATTAAAAGAAGAAAGAAACTTTACTGGGAATTAATACTAGACATTCAAAACAGATTGGAGACTTAGGAGGTTGGATATGATAAAATAAGAAAGAAATTCCCCTCCCACCATGGCTGCCATCGGTGCCAGCCAGAGCAGTCTTCCCATGAGGAAAGTGAAGGATAAGGGAATTAAAGGAACCCACATTTTTCTGAGACCTGTGGCATGTCTGGGTACAGAGAGATAAGAGATCAAACACTGTTCAACTAACCTGAAAGGTGTGCTGCTTAATATGCTTGTGCAGGAAAGAAGCTGCAACTCTCCCACCTGCCATGGAGGACAGAAGAAAGAGTCATTTTGCAACTGTGCTATGGGGGCTAGCAGCTATGGGATTCCTGTCCAACCTGATCTGGGCTTGAAATACAGGCCTGGCAAACCCACACCATACAACATAGAGCATGCCTAAGTCACCAGGAGAAAATCAGAAATGAGGAGGGGTTTACACTGGGGAATAGAGGTCCTAGAAATGCACCCAACTTCCCCAGTCCCTTGAGTCTGGCAGTTCATGGGACTGGCTGGGAGGGATGTGCCCAGCCTGGAATTTGAAAGGGTCAGAGCAGGAGTGGAGTGACTGAGATTGGAGATTGAACCAAAAAGAACAGAAAATATCAGGTCAATGGGTGACAAAGAAGGCAAAGAATTGGCACGTCCACTGAATGAATGTAGCCCAGGGGAAATTCCTGTAGTGTAGTCTTTTAGCTTTGACCAACAATTACTAGGTACTGGAGGTGCCCTGATTTAACATCTTCAGACCAACTGCCATTCAAAAAAGAACCTGGAGCCTACCTAGGCCTCAACCCCATCTCCAGGAGCTCTACCTCCAGGATCCCCTGTCACACTCCAGTGACCCCAGCTAAGGGTGAACAAACATCACACTCCAATCCACCCCAATTAACACTGCTGAGAATGGAAGATGGAGAACTTTTTGAACTCCAATAAAAACAATTTTCAAACTTTTAATCAAATTTTTTTTCTTTTCTCTGTTCAATTATGAGCTCAATGGTTCATGCACACTTACACATATACATTTTTGTCTTTTTTCCCCTCATTTCTAGTGTTTTTTGAAGGCAGTTATTTTTCAAGGCTCAGCCTGGAGGGCTAGGATATTTGATTATTATATTTCAGTTTTGTTCTTGCATTTTTTAAAATTTTCTTACATTTACTTTTTCTCTCACTTATGTTTCCCTTGATTCTATTTCTCTCTTTTCTTCTGCTAACTAACTCTTAATGTTCTCTTCTTCACTCTTCCTTTAAATTTTTACTTCTGTTTTCTCTCCTTCTCCCTCATAATCATCACATCCTACATCTCTTCTGGTCTTTCCCTGTTCACCATTCAAACTATAAACCATTTTGCAAACTTACTGTTTTTACTGTAGGCAACAACTGATCACATCATTTCTGTTTATTATTACAATTAACATTATAGATGTCAAAGTAGGAACTATTTGGTTTAATGCTGTATATTTTTTATGCTGGTTGTTATTCTTTGTCTCCCCCTAAACTGAGGTACTGAAAGCCTTCAGGGACACTATAAGAGTTTCTAACTGCCTCAGATCCATACTAATAGATGGGTAGACACATAAACAGCATTAAAAAAAGGGGGGGGCACACCTAAGCAAACCAAGATAATTCAGTAACAGAATCCATCTACACCACAGTGGAAGCAGTGTCAGAGAAGGAGTTTAGAAAGTTCATATGTAAACTGACCTATGACATAAAAGACAATGTGAGGCTGGGTGGGGTGGTGCATACCTGTAATCCCAGGGACTTTGGAGGCTGAGGCAGGAGGATCATAAATTCAAAATCAGACTTAGCAAAAGTGATGTGCAAAGAAACTCTGGGAGAACCTATCTCTAAATAAAATACAAAATAGGGCTGGGATATAGTTAAGTGGTCAAATGCCTCTGAGTTCAAGCTCTAATACAAAAAAAAAAAAAAGCAATGTGAGGAGTGAAATTAAAGATAAAATAAAGGAAGTAAATATCAACTCAATAAAGAACTAGAGATTCTGAAAAAAAAATTAAGCAGAAATCCTTGAAATAAAGGAATCAGTAAACCAAATTAAAAATTATACAGAAAGCATCACTACCAGACTAGACCATTTGTAAGACAGAGTTTCAGGCAATGAAGACAAAATATATAATCTTGAAAATAAGACTGGTCATGAAGAAAAGATGTTAAAAGACCATGAACAGGACTTCCAAAAAATATGAGATAACACAAAAAGACCAAATTTAATATGTATTGGGATAGATTGAGGACATAAAGATACAAATGAAAGGAATGCACAATTTTTCAATGAAATAATATGAGAAAATTTCCCAAGCCTTAAGTATGAAATGGAAAATCAAGTACAGGAAGCTTACAAGACTGCAAATTAACAAAATTACAACAGACCTATATGAAGTCACATTTTTATGAAAATTCATAACATACAGAATAAGGATAGAATTTTAAAGACTGAGAAAAATGACAGGTCACACTTAAAGGGAAACCAATCCAGCTCTCAAATGATTTCTCAATCCAGACCCTCAAAGTTGGAGGTCTTGGAATAACATATACCAAACTTTGAAATAAAATGTATGGCAGTCAAGAATACTACACCCAGAAAAATTAAGCTTCAGAACTGATGATAATATAAAACCCATCCATAATGAAAAAAAGTTAAAAGAATTCACAACTAGAAAGCCTGCACTACAAAACATAATAAAATATTTCATGAAGAAGAAATGAAAAATAAAAATGAAAACCAAAAAGAGAAGAACGACACTAGAATAGGCAATCAAAGGAGAAACTAACTCAAATCAAAAAACAGAAATAAATCAAAATGACAGGAAATAAAAATCATTTCTCAAAAATAAGATTGAATGTTTAAATGACCTAAGTCCATCAATCAAAAGACGTAAACTGGCACATTGGATTTAAAAACAAGACCTAGCAATACACTGTCTCTAAGAGACTAACCTCATAAGACAAAGACATCCAGAGACTGGAGGCAGAAGGATGGAAAAAAACATATCATTGACATGGATCTCGTAAACAAGCAGGGATTTCTATCCTCATATCAGATAAAGTGGACTTTAAGCCAAAGTTAATCAGAAGGGACAAAGAAGATCATGTCCTATTGCTTGAAGGAATTATGGAACAAGAAATAATAGTCATAAACATTTATACTGCAAACAGTGAAGCAACTACATAAATGAAACAAACCATTCTCAATTTCAAGAATCAAATAGACCACAACACAGTAATGCTGGGTAACTTTAACATGCCTCTCTCATCACTGGATAGATCTTCCAAACAAAAGCTAAATAAAGAAGCTATAGAACTAAAAAATATAATTAATAATTTTGACTTAACAAACTTATATAGAATATTTCATGCATCAATGACTGAATACACTTTCTTCTCAGCAAAGCATGGATCATTTTCTAAAACCATATCTTAGGCCACCAAGCAAATATTAGAAAACATAAAAATTAGAGATAATACTTGGCATTCTTTCAGAACATAATGAAATAAAATTAGAAACCAATGATAAAATAAAAAATAGAAGACACTCTATAACCTGGAAACTAAATATTACACTATTGATTGACAAATGAATAGCAAAAGAAATAAGGCATGAAATAAAAAAAAAATTCAAAGTAAATGAGAATAGTAACACACATATTAAATTCTCTAGGATACAATGAAGGCAGTTCTAAGAGGAAAGTTTATTGCATTGAGCTCATTCACTAAAAGAATAGAAAGTCAAAAAATAAATAACCTAACATTTTATTTTGAGACCATGGAAAAAGAAGATCAAATGAACACGTTAAGCAGTAGAAGACAGGAAATAATTTTAAATCAGGGCCAAAAATCAATGAAATTTAAGCAAAAAAAAAAAATTTTCAAAAATCAATGATACAAAAATTTGGTTCTTTGAAAAAAAATAAAATTAATAAACCCTTAGCCAAGTTAACCAAGAGAAAGAGAGAAAAATTCAAATTACTAAAATAAATGATGAAAATGGAAATATCAACACAACACTACTGAAATATAAATTATAATCAAAAACTAATTTGAAATTTTATATTCCAATAAATTAGAAAATCTTGAATATATTGACAAATATCTAAAGGCATATGACCTATCCAAATTGAATCAGGAGAAATAAAAAATTTAAATGGATCAATTTCAAGCAATGAAATTGAAGAGATCATCAAAAGCCAACCAATAAAGGAAAGCCCAAAAACAGATTCTCAGCTAAGTTCTACCAGACCTTCAAAAAAGAACTAACACTAATCCCTCAAATTATTCCATGAGATAGAAAAGGAGGGAACCATTCCAAACTCATTCTATGAAGCTGTATCACCCTGATACCAAAACCAGATAAAGACATATCAAGGAAAGAAAACTTCTGAACTTGATGAATATAGATTCAAAAATTCTTAATAAAATACTGACAAATCACATACAAAAACCAATTAAAGAGATAGTGCACCATGATCAAGTGGGTTTCACCCCAAGAATACAAGTTTGGTTCAACATACAGAAATCAAAAAACATAATGCACCACATCAAAGATATAAGGCCAGAATCACATGATTTTCTGAGTAAACGTAGAAATAACACTTCACAAAATACAGTATCCATTCATGTTCAAAACACTAGGAAAAACTAGGAATAGTAGGAACATACCTCAATATTGTAAAAGCTATATGCATCAAATCTAAGCCAATATTAATCTAAATGGAGAAAAATTGGAAGCATTCCCTATAAAAACTGAAACAAGACAGGGAAGCCATGTTTCAGCACTTCTATTTACCTACTCCTTGAAAATCTAGCCAGAGAAATTAGACAGATGAAAGAAAATAAAGGGATACAAATAGGAAAAGAAGAACTCAAACTATCCCTATTTGCTGATGATATGATCCTATAGTTTGAAGACCCAGAAAACTTTTACAACTTATAAATGAATTCAACAAAGTAGCAGGATATAAAATTAACACCCATAAATTACCTAAAGAGAAATTAGGAAACATATCCCATTCCCAATACAAAAAAATAAAATAAAAATAAAACTTTCGGGAATCAACCTAACAAAAGAGGTGTTAGACTTCTACAACAAAAAACACAGAACACTAAAGAAAGAAATTGAAAAAGTCTTTAGAAGATGAAAAGAGCTCCCATGTTCTTGGATAGACAGAATTAACATTGTCAAAATGGTCATACTACCAAAAGTGTTATACAGGTTTAATGAAATTCCCATTATAATTCCAATGGCATTCTTCATAGAAATAGAAGATTCAGTCATGAAATTCATTTGGAAATATAAGAGGCTCTGAATAGCCAAGGCAACTCTCAGCAAGAAAAGTGAAGCGGAAGGCATTTCAATGCCAGACCTTAAGTTATACTATTAACAAAACAGCATGGTACTGGCACCAAAACAGGCATGAAGACTAATGGAAAAGAACAGAAGACACAGAGACAAACTCACATGAATTCAGTAATCTCATGCTAGACAAAGGCGCCATAAACATACATTGGAGAGAAGATAGCCTCTTCAACACATGGTGCCAGGAAAAATGAAAATCCATATAGAGCAGAATAAAATTTAACCCCTACATCTCTCCTTTCACAAAACTTAACTCAAAGTGGGTACAGGACCTAGGCTTTAGACCAGAGACCCTGCATCTACTAGAAGAAAATACAGACCCAACACTCCATCATGTCAGCTTAGGAACCGACTTCCTCAACAAGATTCCTGAAGCACAAGAAGTAATTAGGATAGTATCACACTAAAAAGCTTCTTCCCAGCAAAGGAAACAATCAAGAGCATGAAGAGTGAGCCTACAGAATGGGAGGAAGTCTTTGCCACCTGCACCTAAAATAGAGTATTAATTTCCAGGATATATAAAGAACTCAGAAAACCTAACAACAAAAAAGCCAAATAACCCAATCAATAAATGGGCTAAAGAACTGAACGGACACTTCACAGAAGAAGATATAGACTCAATCAACAAAAATATGAAAAATGTTCAACATCTCTAGCAATTAGAGAAATGAAAATTAAAACTACATTGAGATTTCATCTCACTCCAATCAGAATGGCAACAATCAAGAATACAAGCAACAATAAAATTTGGTGAGGATGTGGGGAAAAGGATACTCATGCATTGCTGTTTGGGAATGCAAATTGGTGCAATCACTCTGCAAAGCACTGTGGAGATTCCTCAAAAAACTAGAAATGGAATCACTATTTAATTCAGTTATACCAGTCCATATATATCCAAATCACCCCCTCAAAAAAAATAAAAGTAAACTCAAAATGCAAAGTAGTTGGTGTGACAATAGTTATTTTTAGGGGATGTCTTCTTTGTATAACTTTGTATAAATTTAAAACTTAAGAAATAATTTAGGGATGGGGCACACCCAAACCCTTGACAAGTGCTGTGTGGCTCTTCTCAGTAGGTCATGTATCTGATTCCCTGATCTAAGTAAGGATGATGGCACCCTGGAAGAGTAGAGGCCAAGTAGAGACACCTAATCACCAAAGATAAGGTGGGAACATTTGCTGTAAAGGGCATACTCTAAAGGTATTACCTTGACCTGCAGTGATATTTGGCAGTGACTACTTAAGCATATGAATACCAGGAATTAAAGAATGTGGAATGAAAGTGTTCTTGACAAATTTTAATCAAATCAAACTTTTAATTGTTTTTCTTTTCCCAACTTTCTTATTGTAAAAAATTTCAAACACAGAAAAATTTGATAAAATACCACAATGAATTAGATTTTTCATTTTGATTTTAATTTAGAATTTTTTATAAAAAATTAAGTTAAAATTAAAAGGAATTCAGAAATATAAATTTTATCATAAAAAGTACATACTTAAATTAATTAGCATGAAAAATATGGCTTAATGCAGTAATATCACTACATTTTAAACATTTATAGATGACATATTCAATTACCAAGGATGTTTATTTCAATTATGCATTCAAGAGTGAGGGTGGGGATAGATAGTTTCTACTGTTCACTCAAACCTAGACCAAGTTTGATCTATCACTTGACCCTCATAAAGTTTGCATTTGATAGGTGGACCACAGTGGACTCAAGGTACTCAGGAATGCCATCAATTCATATCCAATGTCTAGTAATCTCTGAAAAGTCTAGGTATTTCCTTTTCCCCTGTCGCACTAGTAAGTGGCTCTTGGAAAAAGACCCAGGGGAAATTTTATAGTATATACTTATGATTGTTGTAGCATCCTTCCTCAGAAGAAACTGGGGCCACCTGCAATCCAGGGGCTCTAGCTCTGTGAGCTGGTTTAGATCTAGAAACCAGGTAAAATACATTCCTCTCCACTAGGTGACTCAAATTGAACTTTTAGTCACAGGACCTATAGTTTTTCTTGTTTTCTAAATTGACCAATAGTTTAGTAGGCAGCTCATCTCTTTCAATCTTGGAAAGAACATGGCCAATTATTCACTGATAAATCACTGCAGGTCAAAATAGTCTGATTACTTTTATGATAGTCAGAATCCACTACCCTTTATAGCAAGAATACCTTATCACCTTATCTTTGGCAGTTAAGTGTTGCTGGTGGGCCTTTCCTCTCCCTGGGTCCCATTATCCCTACTGACATCAGGGAACCCATCACCACAGGGCTTTCAGAGAAGAGCCACTGCCGTGCTTTTCAAGGGTGTGAGTGTCCCCCCTCACTGCAGTGTTTCTCAGTGCTTTCTACAGGAGTGTCCTTTAGGTTTTCTCAGAGAATAAAGTTGTGGGCTGATAACACAGAGCCTAGGTAACAAACCTATCCTGACATTCCTGCTCCAAGACTCTGGATCTCTGAATTTTTAGATTCTTTCATGTACATCAGGAAGAGAATTAAGGATAGTCTGTCACAGGGAGGACTAAAAATGCTATATCTGGAAAATGCACAACAATATCAATATTTAAGTTCCAAAACTGCATATTACATGCCAAATGAGAGTTTTATAAATTCAAAAATCTATTTCTTCCATATGGAAAATAAAGCCTGGGTGTCTGAAAATAGGGTTTTATGGGAAACCATAGTATAAAGAAGATAAAGCAAATCCCACTAGAGAGAAAATGAAATTTAGTCTCTGCTGAGGAAAAAAACTAGGGGATGGGAAAAGTGTTGAAGGAGATTCAACACCCTTCTGGACCCCTGGAATTAAGCCAGAGGAAAGAGAGCCCCAAAACGGTCAAAAAAGAAGCCAAAATTATTTGGATGGCTGTTCTCCTTCCCTTCTCCATGTAGCATAGCTGATGGGTATTAGTTCAAGATCAAAGAGCAGTGAGTAACTATTTTAGTTAGCTTTTACACTGCTGCAACTGAAAAGACCCCACCAGCATGATTGTAGTGGAGGAAAAGTTTATTTGGGGGTTCAGTTTCAGAAATCTCAATCCATACATGCTGACTCCATTCCTTGGGGCTCAAGGTAAGGCTGAACATCATGGCAGAAAAGTGTGGCAGAGGGAAGTGGCTCATATGATGATCAGGAAGCATAGAGACTCTACTTGCCAGATACAAATTATATATCCCAAAGGCACATCCCCTATGCCCACCTCCTCCAGGCACACCCTGCCAGACTTCGGTTATCACTCAGTTAATCCCTATCAGAGGATTAGTTCACTGATTGGGTTAAGACTCTTGCAAACAAATCATTTCTCCTCTAAACTTTCTTGCATTGTCTCACTCGTTAGCTTTTAGGGGACAACTCACATCCAACCCATAAGAGTAGCCATGAGTGACAGGAGTACATCCTGATTCATTGCAAGTGACATGTGGTTACTGAGGACCAAGAGACCTGGAGACTCCAGAAGTGCTGACAGAATGCTGAACAACTAGAGGTCTTGGAGACAACATAGGAGATAGTAGTAGATATATCATGACTGGGGACAAAATGGAGGAGCCAGGGACTTGACCATCAGTCAAAAATCAAGGTAGTATAAATACACCTCTGCAGGACTAGACTAGACCAATCAACCTTGCTTCAATGGAGACCTAGTATGAGACAGGTAAGGGCAAAGTTCAGACCAATAAAGAGGCACTATGAGAAATGTAGGGCACACACACCCCTGGACACTCTGGAAATGAACAAAGGAGAGGAGAAGATTTTGATGAGGCATCCATCTTTTAGGAATTTTGAACTTTTAATTAATTGATCATTTCCCCAAAAGAGTCTATTCTAGACTGAAGAGACTAAGTAACCTTTACTAAAGAAAGATTAAACATCTGAATCTTCCACTCTACCCAGACCCACTATTCACAGGACTCCAAAAAAAGACTGTTTCTCAAAACAGAAGGATATTGCTTATATTGGTCCTTTGTATCTAAAACTGTTCTTGGATTTTCTTTTAAGCCATACCACCTTTTGATAAATATTATCACCAAATAGAAGTTCTTGAATTTTTTTGTCTATAATTTTACTGTACAAAAAAAAAGCTTGGAGGTTTGTTTTCTATCTTTAATCTCTTTTCTGACTTCACCTGGTATGTGGATCTTACTATTATGGTTTAGAAATAAGAAGTCCCCAAAAAAACTCATGTGTGAGAAAATGAAGAATTTTCAGATGTGAAATGATTGGGTTATGAGAGCCTTAACCTAATCAATAGTTTAATCCACTGATGGAGTAACTGGATGGTAACTGGTGGTCACCCATTAAAGTCAACTGGAATGCTTTAAAACAAATTTCTGAGTTCTACAATAATTGCAGATAAATCAGAATCTCTACAAGTGGGGCCCAACTGTCAACATATTTTAGAATTTCTCTCAGGATTGTAATGTGCAGCCAAAGATGAGCATCACTGATCTAGAAGTAGATGAAATCAAAGTTGGGATAGATTGTCCTAAGCCTAGGGCAGTATTTTATCACAATCCCTGGGGACAGAGAAGTGGGTAGCCTGCTAATATTCCTGGACTTGAGACCTAATGAATTAAAACCTCTAGTGAAGGGTGCTGTGAATTTCTATTTTTAACAAACTCTCCAGGCATTCTTACTTATCTCAAATGGTCTTGTTTTGATAACTAGCACACTTGGAAACAAACAACCTAGCAATCAATGTTTCTCAATTTTTAATGTGCATGTGAATCGCCTGAGTAATCTTGTTGAAGGGCAGGTTTTAATTCAGTAAATCTGTGGTGAAACCTGAGATTCTAACAATGATGGCTCTGCTGGCCTATGGATCACACTTTTGAGTAGCCAGCATTCAAACTGGGCAGACCCCTTTTTTCCCAGTAGCTACATTTCTGCACTTTTCCTTTCTACCATCATTTGACATGGTTGTTGTGACATTCTAGAATACTCTTTCTGTTTAGTGACATACTTCACACAACCTCTGCCTGCTAAATTTCTACTCTAAATTGCCATAACATTTATTGTCCCCACTAATCATTTATTCAAGGCTAATAGCAAGCTTATCAATTATTTAAACATTTTGCATTTTTCTTGGATCCCTAACTGGTTATATTCAGAAACAACATTAAGAAAACAGTTGATATTTTTAAACTGCAGAATAATTGATTAATGATCATTATGAGGTCATTATTCCTATTATTATCTATTGATTGAGAAAATACACAACTTACATTTTATTTAATAAAACCACATGAATACAGTTTAAAGTAATATATAAGTGCAAGTGATACTGTGAATTTGGACCATCAACAAATAAACAGTATTCACACAAAATGTTATTCACGAAAGATTCAGTCATTCAATAGTTGCCAATAAGCAATAGTACAAACAATTTATAAAAGAGAAGACCAAGTAAAAAAACAACAGTTTGTCTGAAAGAAATGGGTTTTACATTTCTTTGAGTAAGCCAATAGGCTGGAAGCCATCAAAAAACTAGTGTGTGCCCCTGCCTTCGAGCAGATCAACAAGACTTTAATTATGTTAGTTCTTCTGAATTATCTGAGAAAATTTGGATGTTAAACTAAGCGACGTTCGTAACAAACTACCTTGGTATGTCTGCCCATGTTCTCCTATAACATTTCCACTTCATTTAGCTTCAACTGGCAATACTTGATCTTCTTTCTAATTTATAATAGGTCCATCAGCTCTTGCTTCCTCCAGGTTGCGAATCCCTATTCTAAGGTATCATTTCTCTCATCTTGTGTGAACATCCAGTTATTTTCCGTAGACTTGCGCACTTGTTCTGCTACTCATATCATTTCAGGATTGACTTTCAGAAAATAGTACAGTTGTTTTCCTCATGTGAAAAAATGTCAATAGGACAAAAAAAATCATAACAACTCACATAATATCATCACAATTACCAAATACAAGTAAAGATATGCCATTATAAATTAGCCACCTGCCATTGTAGACATCAAGCCCAATATGGTAACTTCTGTAATTCAGATTATTCCAAATTGAACACTTTGTAACCATGTTAGTCTGAACTTGAAATTCCAAGTTTTGACATGTCTTCATTTCAATATATGAGTTACTAAATATTATATCACGTGAGTTATCAAAAGGTGTACGTGTTGGGAGACAATTTTTCATGGGTTTCTCATATTACTGTACTGCTTATGAGTAGAGGCAATGACTGTGTTTATTCTAGACTGTCTTTTCAAGAATAATAGTACAGCCTTGGTTAAAAAAATTATTTTAGAGCAAAGGACATGTGTACTTATCATTCAGTACACATGTCTTTTGCTCCATTCTTCTTATGTTCAGGGTTTTCTTCTGTAACATAACCTACTATGTACACAGGTATTACCTAGACCTGGTCACATCATACTATGGGACCAGAGGTGGAAGGAACCAAATAAAAATGCTCATACCCCAACTACTGCTATTGCTATGATAATAAATTGTCCTACACCACTGATCTATGAGTTTCATGTCTTCTGATCACATCATGAGACGAACCTGTTAACCTGCAAATAGGGCAAAACTTCAAACACTTCAAAATTCTTTATAGAAAGAACTAAAGTTCTAAAGTTGCTACACTTATTTCTAACAGGTTACAATAGATCATCTGCATTTTTCTAAAAATGAGAGTTACACCAGTTGTTACCAAATATGTCATTGTAGTGAAAGTAGTCTTTTCCATAAAGTAATTTTATAGCAGTTTGTCAAAGCATAGTACAGACAGAAAGCATACAGTCTCTAATATAACTAAATTTAATATCCAATAGAACACTTCTATAGTTATAAAGATAATATTTTATATAGATCACATTGTTTACTTATATAACTCATCTTGAAGGAATCAATAAATTTCATTCGATTTCCTCACCATTTATTTTAAAAATAGATTAAGATTCCCTTTATGAGAAATTCATTAGATTTTCAAATTGGAAGATTATGAAAGATAATCTAATATAGATTTTTACTTCTTTAAGAAGGTTATGAAACTCAAGCGGGTAAGAAATATGACCACACTTATTTTTACCAGCATCTACCTTCTAGTTCAATACATCTAGATTGAGACAATAATATTCTAAGAAAAATCAAGCAACAAAAATGGTAAGAATAGTTTTTCAGATAATGTGTCACTTATTATGTATAATTTTGTCTGTAGTAATTATCTATTTTATTTTAATAACATAATGGGGCAGCATTTTGATATAATATTCTATTTAAGATTTAGCTTGAATTTTACTGTATGTATTTTATTTTATACTTGACTTTCACAGACTTCTTTAAATAGAAATGACTTAAAATACATTGCTTATTCAACCCAATTTCCAGGACATATGCTCTGATATAATAAAAACCAAGAATACTATAATAGGAAATCTTAACGGTAATAAAAATATTCCAATTTCTCACTTAAATAAAATAAGTCACCTGTATTTTCTAGGCTGACCATCCTATAAAGGTCATAAGTAAGAGTCTTTAACCCTAATACCAAAGATAACTTGTCACTTAATAAAAGTCCTAATCTTCCTAAGTAAGTAAGTGTACTTACTATGTTGCCTACAGTATTTTAAGCTCTTACATATATAAATCAATTTAATCCTAATAATCATCTCTGAGGTAGGCATTGTTATCTGTTTTTATTAAATTATTATTTTTATTTGTTGTAATTAGTTATACATAGCAGCAGAATGCATTTCAGTTCATTGTACATGAATGGAGCACAACTATTTATTTCTCTGGTTGTACATGATACAGAGTTCATACCATTTGTGCAATAATACAAGTACCTAGGTTAATAATGTCAATCTTCTTCCACCATCTTTCCCACTCCCCTGCCCACTTCCTTCCTCTCACTCCCCTCTGCCCAATCCAAAGTTTCTCCATTCATCCCACTCCCCCCCATTATGGGTCAGCATCCACATATCAGAGAAAACATTTGACCTTTCATTTTTTGGGATTGGTTTATTTTACTTAGTATGATATCCTCCAGTTCCATCCATTTACCTGCAAATGCCATAATTTTATTGTGCTTTAGGGCTGAGTAATATTCCATTGTGTATATGTAGCACAATTTCTTTATCCATTCATCTGTTGAAGGACATCTAGGTTGGTTCCACAGCTTAGCTATTGTGAATTGAGCTTCTATAAATGTTGATGTGGCTACATCACTGTAGTATGCAGATTTTAAGTCTTTGGGGTATAGACTGAGGAGTGGGATAGTTGGGTCAAATCATGGGTCCATTCCAATTTTCTAAGGAATCTCTGTATTGTTTTCCAGAGTGGTTGCAATAATTTGCAATCCCACCAGCAATGTATGGGTGTACCTTTTCCCCCACATCCTTACTAACACTTATTGCTGCTTGTATTCTTGATTGTTGCCATTCTGACTGGAGTGAGGTAATATCTTAGTTTTGATTTGCATTTCTCTAATTGTTAGAGATGTTGAACATTTTTTCATATATTTGTTGATCAATTGTATATCTTCTTCTGTGAAGTGTCTGCTCAGTTCCTTAGTCCTTTTATTAACTAGATTATTTGTTTTTTTGAAGTTAAGCTATTTGAGTTCTTTATATATCCTGGAGATTAGTGCTCTATCAGATGTGCATGTGGTGAAGAATTTCTCTCACTCTGTAGGTTCTCTCATCACATTACTGATTGTTTCCTTTGCCGAGAAGAAATTTTTTAGTTTGAATCCATATCATTTGTCAATTCTTGATTTTGTTTCTTGCACTTTATGAGTTTTGTTAAGGAAGTCAGGTCCTAAGACAACATGGCGAAGATTTAGGTTTTTTTATTCTATTAGGTGCAAGGACTCTGGTCTAATTTCTAGGTCCTTGATCCACTTTCAGTTGAGTTTTGTGCAGGGTGAGAGAAGGGTTTTAATTTCATTTTGCAACATATGGATTTCCAGTTTTCCAAGCACCATTTGTTGAACAGGCTATATTTTCTTCAATGTATATTTTTGGCAAGTCTGTCTAGTATGATATAACTGTATTCATGTGGGTTTGTCTCTGTGTCTTCTATTCAGTACCACTGGTCTACATGTCTATTTTGGTGCCAATGCCACGCAGTTTTTGTTTCTATTGCTCTGCAGTATAGTTAAGGTCTGGTATTGCAATGTCTCCTGCTTCATTCTTCTTGCTAAGGATGACTTTTGACTATTCTGTGTCTTATATTTTTCCAAATGAATTTCATAATTGCTTTCTCTATTTCCATGAGGAAAGACATTGGGATTTCAATTGGAATTGCTTTGAATGCTTTTGGTAGTATGGCCATTTTGAGAATATTAATTCTGCCTATCCAAGAACATGGGAGATCTTTCCATCTTCTAAGGTGTTCTTTAATTTCTTTCTTTAGTGTTCTATAGTTTTCATTGTAAAGGTCTTTCACCTCTTTTGTTAGATTGATTCCTAGGCACTTTTTTTTTTTTTTTTTTGAGGCTATTGTGAATGGGGTAGTTTTCTTAATTTCTCTTTCAGAGGATTCTTCACTGATGTATAGAAATGCATTAGAATTATGGGTGTTGATTTTATATCCTGCTAATTTGCTGAATTCATTTATTAGTTCTAAAAGTTTTCTAGTGGAGTTTTTTGGATCCTCTAAATATAGAATCATGTCATTGGCAAATATTGACAGCTTTAGTTCTTCTTTTCCTATTAGTATCCCTTTAATTTCTTTGGTCTGTCTAATTACTCTGGCTAGAGTTTCAAGGAGTCTGTTGAATAGAAGTGGTGAAAGAGGGCATCCCTGTTTCGTTCTAGTTTTTAGGGGGGATGCAATAAATTAAAATCAGAGCTGAAATCAATGAAATTGAAATAAAAGAAACAATTGAAAAAACTGATAAAACAAAAAGTTGGTTCTTTGAAAAAAATCAATAAAATTGATAAATGCCTAGCCACACTAATGAAGAGAAAAAGAGAGAAAACTCGAATTACTAAAATTTGTGATGAAAAAGGATTTATCACAATGGATACTACTGAGATACAGAAGATAATCAGAAACTATTTTGAAAATTTGTACTCCAATAAAATATAAAATCTCAAAGACATCTACAAATTTCTAGAGACAAAGAACTACACAAACTGAATTAGGAGGACATACACAATTTAAACAGGTCAATTTCAAGCAATGAAATAGAAGACACCATCAAAAGCCTGCCCACCAACAAAAGCCCAGGACTAGATGAATTCTCAGTCAAGTTCTACAAGACCTTCAGAGAAGAACTAATACCGATACTCCTCAAAGTATTCCATGAAATAGAATAGGAGGGAACCCAAACTCATCCTAGGAAGCTAGTATCACCCTGATACCAAAACCAGGCAAAGATACATCAAGGAAAGAAAACTTCAGACCAATATCCCTGAACATAGATGCAAAAATTCTCAACAAAATTCTTGCAAATCACATACGAAAAATATATTTAAAAGCTAGTGCACCATGATCAAGTGGGGTTTATCCCAGGAATGCAAGGTTGGTTCAACATATGGAAATCAATAAATGCAATACAGCATAACTATAGACTTAAAGATAAGAATCATATGATCATCTCAATAGATGCAGAAAAGGCATTTGACAAAATACAGCACCCCTTCATGTTCAAAACATTAGAAAAAGTAGGGATAGTAAGAATATACCTCAACATTGTAAACGCTATCCATGCTAAGCCCAAGGCCACCCTTATTCTAAATGGAGAAAAATTGAATGCATTCCCTCTAAAACCTGGAATGATACAAGAATGCCCTCTTTCATCACTTGTCATCTGTTTTTATGGATGATAAAGGTAAGGCACAGAAAATGTATGGAATTTGACCATGATCACAATTAGTTATTAAGTGCAATAGATCGGAACTGAACTTAAAAAGTTTGACACCAAAACATATGTACTAAATTACTATCCCACACTCTACACTAAATCACAATGCATCACAACTGAAGTTGTGTTGCTTTCAAACTTCCCTTAAAACTCACCTCTTTCTTAACACAATATAGCAAAGCGCCCACAGTGCCTTCTACCAAATACCATAGACAAACATAACAGGGTCTGAATTCCAAAAAATATTCCACAATGATCCCCATTAAATTATTATTTCTTTAGTCTGATGTTGTTACCCTAAATTTATAATAATTTATAAGTATGTGTGAAGAATTCAAGTAAAAATTCAATATAATTCCTACCAAAATGAAATCTTGGGATGCCTAAGGGAAAATAAAAAGTGACACATATTCTGAATTTAATTACATGCATTAATCCCAAAGTCTCATTCATGAACATATATTCCCCACTCACTCCAGATCTCCACACAAATTTGTCCTTAATCTTTTCAGAATTATCACTTCTCACAATAGTGAAGCAGTAAACAAATTCAGTGGTGCATTTGAAGGCATGCACCCAAGTACCATTTTCATAACTATTCACAAATACGTCAAGAAGGTCATTTCTGTACTTACTTGAGATCTCATTTTATTACCTAATGCTTAATAAGACCCAGGAATTCTTTCTAATGAGAAAACATTCAGTAAAATAATGATAGAAACTTCCTTAATAAATCTTGGCACAAAAATCCACGGAGAATATCAGAAGAGTTCATTGTTAAGGCAAAAACAAGACAAGGAAAACCACTGTTGTTGCTACCAGTTCACATTGCATGGAGGTATTAACTGTAGCACCATTAAGAAAAAGGGAAAGCCAGGCATGGTGGTGCATGCCTATAATCCCAGTGGCTCAGAAGACTGAAGCAGGAGGATCATAAGTCCAAAGCTAACCTGAGTAATTTTGCAAAGCCCTAAGCAACTTAGCAAAACCCTGTCTCAAAATTTAAAAAGAAAAAAAAAAAAAAAAAAAGGGCCAAGGATGTGGCTCAGTGGTTAATGATCTATCAGCATCTACCTTCTAGTTCAATACATTTAAACTGAGATGGGTTCAATCCCACGTACAAAAAGAAAGAAAGAAAAAGGCTTAATTGCTTTCTCTTGTTAATAACATAAAAAATCATGTCATATCCCTGGACATCCCAAAATCAATGGAAAGACAACCACAATAGGAATTCAGTAAGCTAGCAGGATATAAAATTAATATATAGAAATTACAGACTTGACCAAAACAATAACCTGTTACATGATATAATGGCATACCATAGCAACAAAAACTGTATAAAATGCTAGAAATATACCTAATAAGAACTATAAAAACTTCTAAAAATAATTAAAACTTTTTGGAAAACACACTTATAGGCTTAAGCAAATGGAAGTTCTTTTCTGAAGGCATTTTGTGAAGAGGAAGGCTCCATATTATAAAAGTGTCAGTTCTCTCTGTTAAGTTCTGAATTTAATGTGATTGCTTTCTAGCAACACCATTTTTCCTAGAACTAATGAAATTGATCTGAAGACCATAATGAAAAATTAGTGAGCAAAAACAGGAGAGGAAACCTTAAAATGTAGCAAGGTTAAGAAGGCAGTAAACTCAGGAAGGAGGAGGAGCACATGCCACCAGAGATTAAAGCATTATCAGCCCTCAAAATCAAAATAACATGGGCATTGGTACATGAGTAGTCACACCATGAAACAAAATTAAATGTCCAAAAATAGAAAGAGTACACATGGAAATTTAGCTTAAAATAAAAACAGCATTTCAAGTCAAGGGAAAATATGAATTGTCAGTTCTGCTATAACAGAAAAAAAACATGTCAAAAGTCACCCCATTATGCAAAAATCCCAAGATTAAAACTACGGGGCTCATGGAGAAAATGGGGCTAGTGTTCAACACTCAAAAACCACATACTGGGCTGGGGAGATAGCTCAGTTGGTAGAGTGCTTGCCTCGCAAGCACAAGGCCCTGGGTTCAATCCCCAGCACCACAAAAAAAAAAAAAAAAAAAAAGAAAGAAAGAAAGAAAGAAAGAAAGAAACCTCATACTGACATGTTTTCAATGTTAGGAACCTGCCAGATGTGGCAGCCGACATCTGTAATCTCAGAGACTCAGGAGGCTGAGACAGGATAATCGCGAGTTCCAGACCAGCATCAATAACTTAGAATCTGTCTCAAAATGAAGAACTAAAGATGTAGCTCAGTGATAAATGGAGCTCGATTCCTATATGGGGGAGGGGAAAAGATAGGAATCTTATAAAAAATGTAGCACAGTTTTATATGTATACAGTAAATGGTTACAAAATTCACAAATACTGTTTTTGTAATAAGCATGTAACTTTGAAAAGACCTGAAGCTTGCTTACAGAGGTGCAAGGAGGAAAGGGTGAATCTTTTAGCCTGTGAAGTATGTAAAAGGAGAATTCTCATAGTCTGAGATATTTCATAGCCATAGATCCTTGGAACATTTTTCTGCCTTTAAGATGTAGCTCCTTCAAGATATACATCTCTGTTTTATCAAAACTGGAAGTAGATACAAAATATAGTCCACTTCTTCAGTTAACATGTGTTTTTCTGCTGGAATTTTCTTTTTTTGAGGATGTTCAAAAAAACTAAACAGCTGAAGACTTTGAAAACTGTAGTGATATTTAAAAATCACTAAACCAGAACTTATACATAAAAAAAGAAGCTCCTTCTTCAGGATTTGACTGTCTATTTAAAGTCTTTGTATATAGATTATAATTTATGATCTTAAAAATGTATTATTCTCAATGCAGTCCTTGGCGTCTCTCTCAATAATGTAAACTCCTACTATGCCTTTTCCTTGGAAGATATCACATACTTTCTCACTTCTTTCCAAACCTTTTCTATTTCAAGATTTTAACCTATATTTAGTTTTTCTTTTTTTATCCTTTTTTTTTTTTAGTACCAGGGATTGAACCCAGGAGTGCTTAACTACTCAGCCACAGCCCTTTACCTTTCTGTTTTTGTTTTTGTTTTTGTCTTTTTGTTTTGAGACAGGGTCTCCCTAAATTGCTGAAACCGGCTTTGAACTTGGGATCCTCCTGCCTCAGCCTCCTCAGTTTCTGGGATTACAGGTGTGTGCCACTGCACCTATGTTTAGTTTTTCTTTCACTTACACTGCTTGGCATTTTGAACCAGGAAGCTTAGACATGTCTGCCATGTTGAATGAGTAGTCATTTTTTTTAATACAGGAAAGTCTACAAATGTGTGCAATAATAACAAACACAATTTTGTAGGATTAGATGTGGTGCACTGAGGTAGCAAGTAAATTCCTGAAGTGAGTGAGTGTGTGCATGTGTGAGCACGTGTCTCGCACACGTCCCGCATGGACAAGGGAAAGAGTTCCTGTGGAAGGGATGGGCAGGCTGCAAAATAAAAGCTAAAAAAAAAAAAAAAAAAAAATACACATCAGAAATAAAGATAAAAAGGCAAGAATATTTTTGAAGCAGGGCGAGACCAATTGAGCCGTCCAGAAGGGTCTGACTCTAACCCAGGAAGGAGTCCGCTTGCTCTATTTATAGCAGTAAAAATCAAAGGGGACCGGTAGGAGCTTCTTCAAGTAAAACAGGATGTGGGGTGGAGGTAAGCAGACCTTTGACTCTAGCGGGTCACTCCCATCTCTGGGTGCCTATCCTCGAATGAGTTGTGAGCTAACGCAGGATACCATGTGACTCAGGCGTTCTAGGTCAGTCAATATCTGACTGTGAGTTCCTGAGGCCCAGTGTTCCTGGTTAACAGCTCGACCTTTGCCTGGTTCTCATGCCAGTCACTTGGTTGGTTCCGCGCAGGTGCAGGCCTGTGTTGCTTATTCCTACACAGGGTAGCTCAGTCCTGTGTAGGCACAGTTTTTTTTTTTTTTTTTTTTTATTCATCAAGTGTTTTTCTTAAATGAAACCTTCCCAAATTAGTGTTATGTTCAAACTGCTCCCTAATACATCAATTTCATTGAAGTAACTTGTGTGAAAGGGAGGAAAGGAGGACAGAAAATCTTTTTCAGCAGTCCCTTGTAAAATGTCAGCAGAACTAACTGTACTTTCTAAATATGGAAAACGATGCCTCTGGGTACACTTCAAGTGGATCACATATTTAAATGTAAAACAGTGAACCTGCTCAAGTTCTGGAAGGCGACAAATACAAGACTAGAAGAATTTCTGTAAATCCTAGGAACCAAGAAGGTTTTCTAACCCTTCCTCAACAGAAGCAATAAAAGATCGTCAAATTTGACTACATCAGATATTTCTAAAATGTGACAAAAATGCAAAGTCAAGGAAAAAATTAGCAAACAAGGTTAAAAACTTAGACTCTTCCCTGGAAAAGGACTTAACTACTTTTTTAGGTAAAGACCTGGAGATCAACAAGTATGACTACAACGTCTTTAGTAAGACTGTGCGTGCAAGATGGTCCAACAGACCATCATGCTACAGTTTCTTAAAAAATTATAAATATTGGGGTCGGGGATGTAGCTCAGTGACCAGGTACATCCTTAGTACAGAGAAGGCCCTGGATTCAATATCCAAAACTCAAAAAGAATTAAAAATACAAATGATACATCAAAACTACTTCTATAACTTCACTCCAAAAATACTAACAAAAATGTATTTGACTATAGTGTGTGTGTGTATGTGAGTATAGCATTTCCTGACCAATATCACTAATTAAATACATGAGAAAAATAAGCTACAAAACAGATATTTTAGCTAATCAGTTCTCACCCAAAAAAAAAAAAAAAAAAAAAAAAAGCCACTAGTGTTTTCTTGCCCTGCTATAAACTGAAGACTGAAAACCCAACCTGCAACTCTTGTGTGAGTAATGACTTTAAAGACAGATATTCCTGAAGAAGGATCTGGGACAATTTTATAAAAGGATGTAAAAGATGTAGTATTTAATTGACTACATAAATCTTAAAATTGTACTTTCTTAAATGTGATATTAGAGAGCATATATCTATACTATTCATACATTTTTTTTCCCAAGGGAGAAGGATATACATACAAAAGCAGACAGTAAACTCCTAAGACCCTGACTATCAAAAGGGAGACAGATGACTTGCTTGGTTTTAATGCTTCATTAAACAGAAATATGCTATAGAAATAAAATAATTCCCACTGGTTACTTTTCTTCTTTGTATTTAATAAAAAAGATCATTTTCTGCTTCTGAATCTCACTGAAGTTTTCATAAATCAATGAATTATTTATATGCTATGTATAACATGCTGATATAATATGTATCTCATCTTCTCATGATTGAAAAATAAGGTATAGCTTTAATTCCACATAGCATTGTAATAGTTGCATCACTCCATGTAAGTGATTTAATGTGCCTAAGAATTCAGTTTCTTTATCTATAAAATGTGAACAATCCTAGCACTCACCATTATAAAATGTCTGTTGAAGGCTGAGTCCATGGAAGGTGCTCCTGAATGCTTAGCTCCTCTCCTGTTTTGCTCTTATTCTAGATTTGCCCTTCTAATCTGTGATTAGAGCAGACATTCAGGGATCACTATAAGCCAAAATGTTAGGTCAGTAAAATCTCCACTCCAGGAGACAAATTTTAGGTCTTATTTATGACTTACCTTTCTCCCCATCTTATGTATCCAATGAATTTTCCCTCCTTTCTACTTCCCCAACAAAGTCTCCTCTGCTAATTGACAAAAGAAGCTGAATGCATCGTTCCTACCAAGATAATCTACATTTTAATAAAACAATTTCTGTTAGTTATCACAGTAATCTTAATCATCATGTATTATATGATGATTCTGCACCACATAAATGAGCTTGATTTGAACCAGTTTGAACTTTATTAGAATAGACTTAGCAATCTACTTTTCCAGAGGGACTGCAAAAGATTTTTTATCTTCCTTTCCTCCCTCTGCAATAGGTAAATGTATGAGTTATTAATGGATCACCCCCACATAACCTCCCAGTATAACCTCCCCTAGCAATACCAAAATTGGAAAAGTATCTATTAACAAATTACACGATTTTTCTCCTTTAATCTACTAAGATAATGATTTATTTTAATGAATTTCCAAATGCTTGTCTTTTGAACTTGAAAAGCAAAAACCAAAACGCTACTTGTTTATAGTTTATTATATTCTTAATACATTGCTCACTTTAATATGCTAATATTTTATGTACACTATTTGTATTTATATTCATGTATATTTTTGTTTGAACTATCCTTACCAGTATTCAATAGGAAGGTTATTTTTGAAAAATTAATTGTAGTCATTTTGCATCTTCCCTCACTCCCTTTTTCAGTCTGAAATAATAATAGAGGAATTACATGTTCTTTGAAAGTTAGATTGAATTCAGGCATTAATCTGAAACTGATGATCCCCCAATACTCATTCCCCTTTCTTCCCTTCATTCCCATTTTTCTAATCCAAACTACTACTATTCTAGCACCCCCCCTTATTGTGAAGTTAGCATCTGCATATCAGAGAAAACATTAGGCCTTTGGTATTTTAGGATTGGCTTATTTCACTTAGCATGATATTCTCCAGTTCCATCCATTTGCTGGCAAATGCCTTAATTTTGTTCTTTTTTATGACTGAGTAATATTCCATTGTGTATATATATATACCACTTTTTCCTTATTTAATCATCTGTTGAAGGACATCTAGTTTTGTTCCATAGCTTAACTATTGAGAATTGAGCTACTATAAATATTGATGTGTCTGTATTATGGTAGTATGCTGATTTTAAATCCTTTGGGTATAAACCAAGGAGTGGGATAACCGGGTGAAATGGTGGATACATTCCAAGTTTTCTGAGGAATCTCCATACTGCTTTCCAGAGTGGTTACCCCAATCTGCTGTCCCACCTGCAATGTATGAGTGTTTTTCCCTGCATCCTTGCCAATATTTGTTGTTACTTGTATTCTTGATTATTGCCATTCTGACTGGAGTGAGATAATAGAATAGTTTTGATTTGCATTTCTCTAATTGCTAGAGATGTTGATCATTTTTTTCATGTATTTGTTGACCAATTGTATTTCTTCTTTTGTGAAGTGCCTGATCAGTTCCTTTGTCTATTTATTGATTGGGTTATTTGTTTTTGGTGTTAAGTTTTTGAGTTCTTTATATATCCTGGAGATTAGTGCTGTATCCAAGGTGCAGGTGGCAAAGATTTTCTCCCATTTTGTAGTCTCTCTCTTCACATTATTGATTGTTTCCTTTGCTATGAAGAAACTTTTTAGCTTGATTCCTCCCCATTTATTGATTTTTTTACTTTACTTCTTGTGCTTATTAAGGATGTCAGTTCCTAAGCCAACATGATATAAATTTGGACCTACTTTTCCTTCTATTAGTCACAGAGTCTCTGTTCTAAGACCTAAGTCCTTGAACCACCTTGAGTCAAGTTTTGTGCAGAGTGAGAGATAGGGGTTTAATTTCATTTTGCTGCATATGGATTTCTAATTTTCCCACTACCATTTGTTGACGAGGCTATCTTTTCTTCAATGTATATTTTTGGCACTTTATCTAGTATGAGATAACTATATTTATGTGGGTTTGTCTCTGCATTTTCTATTCTGTTCCTCTGGTCTTCATGACTGTTTTGGTGCCAATACCATGCTGTATTTCTTACTATAGTTCTGTAGTATAATTTAAGGTCTGGTATTGTGATGCCTCCTGTTTCACTTTTCTTGCTAAGCATTGCTTTGGCTATTCTGGGTCTCTTATTTTTCCAAATGAATTTCATGACTGCTTTTTTTTATTTCTATGAAGAATGTCATTGAGATTTTAATGAGAACTGCATTGAATCTGTATAGCACTCTTGGTAGTATGGTCATTTTGACCATATTAATTCTGCTATCCAAGAGCATGGGAGGTCTTTCCATCTTCTAAGGTCTTCCTCAATTTCTTTCTTTAGTGTTCTATACTGTTCATTGTAGAGGTCTTTCACCTCTTTTGTTAGACTCATTCCCAAGTTTTTCCTTTATTTTATTTGAGGCTATTGTGAATGGGTTAGTTTCCTAATTTCTCTTTCAGTAGGTTCATCACTGATGTATAGAAATGCATTTGATTTATGGGTGTTAATTTTATATCCTGCTACATTGCTGAATTCATTTATGAGTTCTACAGGGTTCCTGGTGAAAGTTTTTTGGGTCTTCTAAATATAAAATCATGTCATCTACAAATAGTGATAGTTTGAGTTCTTTTACTATTTATGTTCGTTTAATTTCTTTCTTCTAATTGCTCTGGCTAGAGTTTCAAGGACAATGTCGAATAAAAGTGGTGAAAGAGGGCATCCCTTTCTTGTTCCAGTTTTTAGAGGGAATGTTTTCATTTTTTCTCCATTTAGAATGATGTTGGTCTTGGATTTAGCATATATAACTTTTACAATGTTGAGGTATATTCCTACTATCCCTACTTATTCTAGTGTTTTCACATGAATGGATACTGTGTTTTGTCAAATGCTTTTTTTCTACATCTATTGAGATAATCATATGAGCTTCTTTTGTATGGCTAAATAATATCCCATCGTATTTGGACTATGTTGAAGAGTCAAATTATAGAATCATATGGTAACTGTGTTTAACCTTTTGAGAAACTACAAGATTGGTTTTCAAAGCAGCTGCTTCATTTTACATTCCCACTAGCAAAGTCTGAGCATACTAATTTCTCTACATTCATGCTGACACTCATTAACTATATATTTTCTTATTCTAGCCATCCTAGTATATATGAAGTTGTATTTTTATTTTATTTTCCTGATGAATAATAATGTGGATCATATTTTCATGTGCTTATAAGCACATTTGTATATCTTCTTTGGAGGAATTTTTCTGGTCATGTTTTTAAATTGGTTTATTTTTTTTTTAAGTTGGAAGTTTTCTTTATATATTCTGGACACTAGACCTTTATCAGGTATGTTTTATAAATATTTTTTTCTCATTCTGAGTGTTGTCTATTTACTTTCTTGACAGTGTCCCTATAAGCACAAAACTTTAATTTAGTCTAATGTTTTTTCCTTTCATCATTTCTGTTTTTAGTATTATATCTAAATATCTGAGACCATTGCCTAATCTAAACTCATGAAGATTTATTTAGAAAAACATCAGTTTCTTCTAAGATAAATATATAGATGACTATCTTCTGGGTTAATTCTTAATATGATGTGAGTAGAGATCCAACTACATTTGTTTGCATGTGGCTAGCCAGCTGTCCCAACACCATTTTTTGAAAAGATTGGTTTCCCATTGAATTGTTTTCTTAACTATGCAAAAATCAATGGCCCATAAATGTATGTGTTCATTTCTGAACTTTCAGTTCTCTTAGACTGATGCCTTTATTCCACTCAGTCTATGATACAATGAACTCAGGTGGATGCAGCTCATGCAGTGATTCTGCTTTGCACCTGAGTGACTCTGAGTTTGTGGAATCCATCATTTGTACTGAAAGCAGTAAACAAGCCTTCTCTTTTTCTGAAAAATAGCCCAAGCAAAAGAGCAATCAGGGCTTGCACTTTTAGCACATATGGAAGACAAATAGGATCATAAGACACCCATGAAAAGCAGTCTCTTCCAACAGGGAAAAAGGCTATTACTTATAGAGCCAGATAGGACGGATGTGTCTGTGTTCAAACAAATGTTTACAGAAAGACTTTTACTAGTATAGTGAGTTCATATACTGAAAAATAAAAACCAGAGAAGAATGCTTAAATATTCAGGATGAAGATGTGCTATTGATGGAAGAAGATACCTAAAAGAATGAATTATGGAATCTAAGTTTGGGTTATTTAAAAAAATGAAATACTGTTGATATTGCCTAAAGAAAAGATGGGTAAAGTTTTTTCTTTATTAAAAAAAATAAGAAATCAAAAAATAGATTAAAGCAATTATGGGATTATTCATGTTCTTTTTCATTTTTTGAAAAGTAACTAATTATTTTAATAATCTAACAAGTGACCATTTTTTAAATTAGGAAAAATATTGTATTCTAAGATTAAAGAATTTAGTAGCTATAACTGATGAAGTACTTCTTTCTTTGAAAGGTATCTCTTAAATTTTTCTTCTTCACATCATTTTAAAATCAAACATGGCCAGCCTGGCATCTAAGGGGCTTGGACGTCACCAAATCTGAACAAACTGAAAAATGTACAATTCTTGGATCTTAAGACAAATGAGGTCACAGGGCAAACCACTGCCCCCAAAACTGGGGAGACAGGCAAATACAGAGAATCACAACTTACCAGACCTAAAAACCACAAGCAGAAACCTCCATGGGGACCAGTGTCAGGAGAGGAAAACCTGAACTATAATCGCTAATTGCTGAAGATTCAGTGTGAACAAGTCTGGAATTTAAAAACTTATTAAAACTAAACATTTCCACTCTGCAGAAAACACTATTAAAAGATTGAAAAGATAAGCCAGAACTGGGAGAAAATATTTGCAAAAGACATAAAGAATGGTTATCCAAAATCTATAAAGAACTCTTAAACTCAACAGTAAGAAAAGCAGCTACACAATTTTAAAACAGGCCAAAGACCTTACTTAACACATACCTCACCAAAGAGGCATGAATGGCAAATAAGCACATGAAAAAATTGTTTCATATAATATGTCATCTGGAAAATCCAAATTAAACAATGAGCTGTCACCCCATAGCTATTAAAATGTCCAAGTTCAGAAGAGTGACAGCACGACATGCTAGCAAGGATACAGAGCAACAGGAACACGGGTTCGTTGCTAGTGAGATGAGAAATGGTGTAGCCACTTTGGGAGACAGTTTGGCAGTTTCTTAAAAAAAAAAAAAAATAAGCATACTTTTGCCCTACCATCCAGTAATTGTGCTCCTTAGTATTTACTCAAAGGATTTAAAAATGTACATCCACACAAAAAACCTGCCCTTGGCTTTTTTTTTAGGAGATTTATTCATGATTGCCAAAATGTGGAAGCAACAAATATAAATTCAGTAGGTGATGAATAAATAGATTCTAGCATATTAAGACAAGAGAATTATTGAACACTAAAAGGAAAAGAGATATCAAATTATGAAATAAAAATGGAAGAAAAATGTCATTACTATGTGAAAGAAATCAATCTGAAAAGACTGTTTATTGTATGATTCCAACCATATGACATTCTGGAAAAGGCAAAACTATTGAGACAATAAAAGGTCACTGGTTGCTAGAGATTGGAGGAAAGGGAGATGAGTAGGAAGGAAGGAATAGGTAAAGCACAGAGGATTTCTCAGACACTAAAACTCTCTATGATACTATCATGGTGGTTACATGCACTGTACATTTGTCCAAACCCAAGAATGTGCCACACCAAGAGCGAGCCCTAATGTGAAGTATGGGCTCTGCATGAAGATGATATATCAATGCTGGTTCATCAAGCTGTAAGGAATGCTCCACTCTGAGGTGGATATTGATAGCAGGAAAAGATTATGTATGTGCGGGGGAAGATGATTATATGGTAAATCTCTGTAGCTTCCATTAAATCTTGCTGTGAACCTAAAACTGATCTACATAATGAAGTGTATATTTAATTATACACAATAGTAGAATGTATTTTGAATATCATACATACATGGAGTACAACTTCTGGTTCTTCTGGTTATACATAATGAGGAGTTACATTGGTCATGTCTTCATACATGAACATAGGAAAGTTATGTCAGATTCATTCTACTGTCTTTCCTGTTCCCATTCCCCTCTCTTCCCTTCATCCCCCTTTGCCTAATCCAAAGTACTTCTATTCTTCCCTACTCTATCCCCTTATTGTGAGTTAGCAATAACATATCACAGAGAACATTTGGCCTTTGGAGTTTGGACTTGGCTTATTTTCACTTAGCATGATATCCTCCAGTTCCATCCATTTGCTGGCAAATGCCATAATTTCATTTCTCTTTATGGTTGAGTAATATTCCATTGTGTATATACCACATTTTCTTTATCCATTCATCTGTTGAAGGCACCTGGGTTGATTCCATAGTTTATTGTGAATTTAGCTGCTATAAACATTGATGTGTCTGTGTCACTGTAGTATGCTGATTTTATGGCCTTTGGGTATAAAGTGAGGAGTGGGATAAATGGATCAAATGGTGGTTCCATTCCAAGTTTTTTGAGGAATCTCCATACTGCTTTCCAGAGTGGTTGCACCAATCTTCAGTTCAACCAGCACTGTATTAGTGTACCTTTTCCCCCACATCCCCACCAACATTTATTGTTGCTTGTATTCTTGATTGTTGCCATTCTGACTGGAGTGAGATAAAATCTTAGTGTAGTTTTAATTTGCTTTTCTTTAATTGCTAGAGATGTTGAACATTTTTTCATATTTTTGTTAACTGATCATATTTCTTCTTCAGTGAAGTAGTGCCTATTCAGTTATTTAGTCCATTTATTGATTGGGTTATTTGTTTTTTTGGTGTTAAGTTTTTTGAGTTCTCTTTGTATCCTAGAGATTAGTGCTCTATCTGAGATGCAGGTGGCAAAGATTTTCTCCCATTCTACAGGCAATGAAGTATATTTTTAAATGTCCTGTGAAATATATGAAGTATTAAAAAGTAAAGTTCTTACAGATTGTTATGTAATAAAGTCATGTTTTAAGTTTAAATAACAGAACTATGTAACAAAGTCTCATTTTAAAAGTTATTTCTCGTGGCAAAATGTCTGAGATTCTAGGAAATTTTCTTTCATATTTTTCTATCTAGAATTTAAGCTAGTCATTGTAGAGATCCAAATAATGATAGATGAGTTCATCATTTGAGAAATGTCTACGGTCCAAATTGCCCCAAATCTCAACCCTTAAGGTCAATCAGGAGATCTGAAATTCCTACCATGTGAGTCAGTCCCACACCTAAAGAGGTAATGTCTGAAGAAAGCCTGTATATATATCTCCCTAGAGGGAGATAGAGTCCAGGAAAGCAGAAGCACTTTCAGCACAGTGGGAAGAACCCCCATCTTGGGTCTTACACACCTGTGTTTAAATGTTGGCTTAACCACTTGCCACTTAGCTGTGGGACCTCAAGAAGTTGCTCAACATATCTGAACCTCAGGTTCCTTACTTTAATTACCATTCTAGTTCTTGTGGTATTCTTTTAAAGACTATTTGTGGTAATCTGGGGAGTGAGAAATCTCAACGCTAGCTCCTTTCCTCTTGTCTCCTTAAGGGCACTTCTCTGCTCCACTCCCTTCCAGAATGATGAACCTGATGGGGTATGCAGAGGCAGCTCCCCATAGGGCAAGGTGTGACACCACCAAGCAGACAGGAGAGTGTTTCTCTCTTGACCTCTTTGATCTGCCTGCTCCCTTACACAGTAGGCACTTGTGTTTTTAATTTTTATGTGATAAGCTAACCAAGGTGAACCTACTTTCTCACCTCTAGCTTCTCACTTGTAAGCAATAGACATATCAGAGATAGGTAGATGCCAAAGTCTGGGCTTGGAGGGAACTAGGAGGCATTTCACATACCTTAGTCTAATTTTTCCAAGAACAGGGCAAGATCCCAAGCCCTGTTTGACTCAGATCTCCATTGTACTGATCAGGCCCCATGGGATGAGGCAACAAACCCCACTCTGACACTCCAACAATAATAAATGTAAAATAATGATCACTGTTTCTGGCACTCAGTACATGGTAGCCTCTCCCCTTTCTGAGGAAGACAGCAATTTGAAAGTGTGTTCTTTCTGTTAAACTCTCAGGCATCAGTAGAACAGCACTGAAGGCCAGAATTTTCTCCTGGTAGTAGTGCTGCTAAGATGTTTATCAGGAACAGAAGGCAACTCCCTTATGGAAGTCACCGTTCCTAAAATATGGCTCCTCAAGACAACCTTCACCCACCAGGTGTTAGAGAGTGGGCTACATTTTTATAAGGAGAAAGTGGTTCTTTACCTCCTACTGAAATAAGTCCTGCAGGAAGGTACCTTAGACTCTTGGCCTCTGAAGTAAAACTTTGGGGACTCTTCCCTAATGTAAGAAATCTGAAACAGCAGAGGCCTTCTTACATCAGCAGAATAACATTTACAGCAGAACTCTTTATTTTAAAGGAAAATCTGAAAACAACTTCAAAAACTGGAAATAACTATGGGCGACTGGTTGAATGACATAAATCCATCTTTTGAAAAATATAAGTGCTATGGCATTATTTAGTATGTTCATAAAGATTACAACCTGGAAAATATTTGTTATGATTTTAAATAGAACAGAATAAAATACTTTCAATATTTTTTATTTATAAAACTGAATGATGGACAGAAAGATGCTAACAGTAATTATTGGTGATGTATAGGAACACTTTTTTCCTTGTCCTACTGTTCTTTTTTTAATTACCTATTCTTATCAAGGACAAATCTTTCTTTTGAAGACCCAGAGAAATTTTCATAGAGTGAGCACATTGCATACCCCATCACCTAGGCAAAGGGAAAAACTGTCTGGCTACAATTTCATTCCCCCTTTAAGACTGTCCTTAATGTTCATTTCAAGCTAATTTCATCTCTAAATATACTCATGTGGGAGAACATGAGAACACAGTGTATTTGACCCTGAAACCTTGAGTTCCCCAGGAAAACATGCGCTTGGTAATGCTTGTCAACTAACAGGAGGGTCAGACAGTAATATATTTATTATTCCTAAGTATTAAAGACTGCATGTCTATCTCTGACATAGTCCTTTATTCATAATAATAAATTATGTCTTGACCCCTGTTTGATTCAAATCTCTTCTGATCATAATGAAGGAAAAAGGAATATGTGGTAATATTCTGACCCTAGCCTTCACCCTGAAACTTCATAAAGCAGATTAATTGTATTCATCAGCAAAACCAAGGCTTCTAGGCAGAGCAATGACTAGTAACTGACTGCCCACTCTCTGGAGGCAATTCACTCTAGTCCTTTTCCCAAATGGGTAAGATATGCTGATAGTTCCAGGTCCACAAGGTATACATTCTAGTAAATATAACAAATTTCGGATCTGAATTTTTTCTTATTTTTGGGTTTCCAAAAATTTATTTTATCAATTCACTGAAAGGATAGTAAAGAACTGGTGATATTGATACAAATAATGTATTTTATAATTTACTGATAGAAAATCAAGTTTGCCACATATTATGTTCTACTGTATCTTCTGATTTAATTCCCCTTTAAAAAAATATAGGATACAGGAGGTTACTTTGAGTATGTAGACTTTTAGATGACTGTTGCAGGCTCTTAGGAAATATTTTCCTCAACCTAAAATAGCATGATGAAATACCATTCTCTGCTCTTAAGAATATTTTTTTGGTAGAAGGAACAAGTTTGTTTTTCTTTATTGTTACTATTTGATAAATGCTTATTATGTACCAGGCTGTTTAAAAACATAGCGTTTTAAAAATTCTCAAAACATGCCTATGAGATAAGTAAGAATTATGGCTGTTTTACAGATAAGGAGAAAAGAGGTTGACCGATCTGTCCAGTGCTAAGATGGCATTGCTGGCATTCAAACTTCTCCCAACCCCAGCAGGGCCTGCCGATTCTCCTGTGATTCCTGCTCTTAACCACAAGGCTCAGCCTGCTGCCAGCATTACTGAGATCTAACCATTCTCTTCTCCCGGAAAAACTGAGGAAGACTTTATTCTCCAACTTTCCCTTCTTTATTAACAGTACTCTCATGAGACAAACCACTATTTCAACCCTACTGTCATGATGCTACTCTTCTTAAGGTTAACACAAATACCTTCATAAGTCACATTTCCTAAAAATAAAAACTAGCAGCTTACTTTAGGTTGGCTACATTTGGAGGACACCTGACTCCAGAGGATTAACCATTCCAAAATTCAACATACAGCAAATATTTCTGGGCAATTTTTGCGTTTAAAAATAATTAATCCTTGGACTTCTTATTCCAATTAGTTTTCATTAAAGAAAATACTTTTCCTGACAGAAGTATTCTGTTTACTTCCTGACCTTCTGTTTTAGTAAGATTTTATTTCATCCCAAATGTTAAGATTTATTTTTAAAAACTGTGTCCAAATAACTAGAGTGCTAGATTTATCCCAAACCAATTGACTGTCCCTATCCTTATTCTAAGCTGCCTTCAAAGACCAGACAAAGATGTGGTCTCCAGGGTCTATAAACTAAGAACACAGATTTTATTCCAACAAAACAAACTGATCCAGATAACATTAATAAGATCAATTCTATTCAGTAGTTAGGTTAATTTCTGCATTTTATGTTAAACACTTGTTTAAAGAATACAAATAAATATTTTTCTAAAAAGTAAGGAAGATAACTAAATTTTGGGTCCTATGATTCTAGGTTCCTCTTTAAAAAAACCCATATAGGATGAAAATTTAAACTTTGAGAAAAACTTAGTCATGTTGAATGAATAATTTATGTCCATCAATATTTATTTGGCACATATGATATACAAAGCACTGTACTGCTTTTAGTGAAGGATTCAAAGATAAATAATCAATTCTGTGCCCTTGCTAGCTTACATTCAAGTGAGGGAGAAGAGAAATATATAGAGAAGGTGGTATATGATGCACATCATAAAATGTGTGCAATAAATTAATATGGGGCAGAGAAAATAGGGACATGTCTTGCTTTTCATAACTATTAAACTTATGAAAAAAGATACTATGGCTTAAGGAAATATATATATAATGTACTAAATCAAATCAATCATTTTGAACACCATTTTCTAGTTATTTAGAATTCTCTTAGCTTATTATCATATACCATCTTAATAAGCATTTGGTCTGAGTTGATCTAAACTATTAGAAAAGTAGTTGGTGTTGCTCCCCCACTCCATTAATGTGACTGAGTTAAATTCAAGTCTTTTCCTATTAGGAATAAAATAAGTAAATTGGTGATAGTTAAAATGCATTAGTTTTGGTTTGTGCAAATTATTCACTCTCTTCCCTATGATCTTTCACAGGGAAAATCACACAGAGTACTTTCTGAAAGAATAACTATTATTTTTTAAGACCTACATTATAATTGCAAATAGACCTGAAAGTTAACAGTATGAACTTATTCATGCATTTCAACTGATTACCAAAGTGGAACTGAGTCAGCCAAATTGGTCCAGATAGTCTAATAAAAGCAAGACAGAATTTCTTTTCAGGAGGGGATATGGGGATGTGAATGAAGATGTATATTTCCTGTTACACTAAAAAAAAAATCCTACTTGTGGTTAATTCCTAATAACTCTAATGACAATTTAGTTTTAAGTTCCTGTTAGACTAATTTCAATTTTTATTGTGAAAGAAACAGATCTATCTCATTAGTTCTCACAACTCTTGAAAATTCAGTGACTCTCCATGCTGAAAGATCTTCAATTACAATACAGGACACACATTTATGAATATAGAAAATGGCTAGAAATTCTGATTCTGATTAGGAATGGAATGAAATGAGAGAAAAAAGGAAGTATTCCAACAGCTAAGCAGGACCCAGCCCTGGTTTGGGTCAAATTTTCTACAAAAATGAATTTATTAAAGTGTTATGATCAAAGACCTGCCAATGCAAAATCCAAAGAAGAAATAAATGTCACAAAAGAAATTGAAAGGCCCCCTTTGCTCACATGGCTCAAGACCACATCAAGCAAGGCTGGGAATCCCAATGTCATCAATTAGCTATGTTGTTCTCAACAATCATTTCACTTCTCCCAACCTAGGATTCCTTATCCTTGAAATAGGTCAGTTATGCATATCTTTGAAGAAGCTAAGGATTAAAAAGAAAAAACATACAGTTCCTAACAGAATATCAAACATATTTCAGACTGCCCATAACTGATAAGTTTCCTGCTTTGGTTACATGAACATGGGGTTATAGGAGGAAACTTATTTATAAAACTTCAATTCATCAAAACTCATTTTTTTCTATTATCTCTTTTTACCTCTCTAAGTATTTTTTCTTTCAAGTCAGCAAGTTGTTGCAAGTATTCAGAACTCAAAAATTCGGGATTCAAGCTAATTGATCTGGCAGTGAATTTGTAGCTAGCAGAGTATGGTTTAAGGAGACATGAGATCCATTAACAAAAAATGTAGCGAGGTCATTGGAATGGGTAAGGATGTTGGGCAAAAATTCAAGCACACATTTCCTGGAATAGAAAGATAAAAGCAGAAAGTTTTCTTGGCATTCTTTGCTTATGTAAATTGTATCTACTGATATTTATCTTATCAGAAAGAGAGAAATCTAAATATTTATAAATTCATTGAATATTATAAATCCATTACCTATTAGCATACATATTTATAAAAAATTTCCCCAAAATTATAAGATGGCCATATTTTACCTTTCTATAAATCTTTTTAATGCTTGGTTTTAAAAAAGAGGAATAGATTTTCATATTTGTTTCTACATTCATTCTACTACAGTATCACACATTATCAAATAGCCTCTGGAAAATATTCTTGTATACTTAAGAACAAGAGTGAAGGGAGTGGGGTATGGCGGTACACACCTGTAATCTCAGCCATTCAGGAGACTGAGGCAGAAGGATAACAAGTTCAAGGCCAGCCTCAGCAATTTAGTGAGACCCTGAGCAACTTAGTGAGACCTTGTTTCAAAATAAAAAATAAAAAGGGCTGGGGATGTAGCTCAGTGGAAAGCACTCTTGGATTCAACTCAAAACCAAAAAAAAAAAAAAAAAATGAGCTAAGGAAATAATTAACATCTTATTATTATCATGAAACTAGTTTTGATCTCATGGATTCCTAAAAGAGGTTTGGTTGGACTTTTGGCCCAAAAGTCTCTAGGTCACAATTCATGAATCCTGTATCCTAATGATTGAAATCTTTAAAGAAGACAGATTTTTTAAATTCTTAGATATATTATAGAATGTGGCAAACTACAACCTGTAGTTTTCTTGCTTCTGCCACTGTCAAATTGATAGTAAAATATGTTTTAAAAGTTTAGTGTTTAAGAATTGACCAATGTGAAAATATCCAGGCACCCTGGAGGGCCAAATATTGCATGTGATAATTTTTTAATCAAAAATTCTGTATGAAATGAAGTCTTTCTCATGAGAAAGTCACTTTTTTTGCCAGTTACTTTTGCAGTTAATGTTGCCTAATTAATAGTGGATGGTGGTGACAGGAGAAACCATGGAAGTTCTTGAAGCTGTTGCAGCTACTGAAGAGTGTCCATCAGTATCTACGCTTTCTGACCAAAGTATTATGCAAGTGGTTAATTATGTATTGGCCCAACAGCAAAGACAGAAGCTATCTGAAGTTGCAGAAGCTATTCAAATTGTTGAAGTAGAGATGGCACATATTTCAGAAGCAGAATGAATATAGTAGTAACAAAAAGAAGAGACATCATATTTATACTGAACTCACAGAACATTTGTTTACAATTTCATGTGACTACCCACTTAGAGTTTATATATGTCAAGGCTCTAGGCTGTTGGTGACATTTCTAAACTCTAGCCACTGAGTTCTGTAGAAAAGTCCATTTACTGTAAAGAAATTGAAAACAAATCTATATGATGGTAATAGTTTATCATGGTATGCCCTTTATGAATTAATGTTTGTAAACAACTGCACTAAATTTAAAGCTGAACAGTATCATTTATATTTTGACATTATTTTATTATATATTCTGAGTTTAAAAGGCTGCACCAATTAGCTTTTCTTCTGTTTTATTCTCAACATATAGAGGTTCCGTGATTTCAGTTGCTCTGTTTGTGAATTAAAAAGCAAATTCTAATATAAAGCATTTCAGTAGGATGCATAGGTGTATTACATTTTTAAAATGCTTTAAGATCTGTGATTCTTACTATTTATTTTAACCCCACATCAGGGGTTCTTTATTCTGTTTTAAAGCACTTTTAATGAGTTCCATGTTGTAATCAAGTTTGCACAATATATTTAACAATATGGGAAACCCATAAATAAATAGCTAATTTTAATATACCATTAAAATGCATGAGATGCCTTTTAAAGCCTTACTGTACTACCTCTTCAAGGCAGGTAATTGACAATAAGAAAAGAGTACCGTTATAAAATTGTTGATGGGCAATTTCTCCTTGATAATGTAGGAACATAAATAAAGACCAAAAAAAAAAAAAAAAAACCCTCATTCTTTTATTGAAGAATGAACAAGTTACATTTCATGTTTTCAACTTTTGCATCATGTTTAATTGTTTTATTTTGTTGAAAAACTGAAGTTGAGAAATAAGACAGCAATATAGACATTTACAGTCATCCTGTGGATATCTCATAATTGTCAAGTAATTTCCAAATATTGAAAATTCTTCAGTGCAGCCCTCTTCATAGTATACTACTTGAAGAAATTAATGGGTTATGGTCCTACCAAATTGTTGAAAATATTTTGAAAAGTTACCTCAACACTAAATTAATACATGTGTTTGATTTTTGAATTCTTGCCTCTTTAAGCTGTCCAACTTTCTGATTTTCAAAATAACCATGGGGAAATGCCACATTTCTCTCTAGGAAACTACCATTCAAACTATAATTGTTGAAATGAAGCTTTTAGGTATTAGGAGCTGTTATAAGGTATAAAATTAAGATATAAGCAAATTATATGAAATCATTCCTAAAGCACAAGAAAAGAATGTGCCTTGATGTACATATATTACTCAGATGCTTATTTCAGTTTACTTTAAAAATGGTTTTATGGATAAAGAATAAATGTGACAGCTGTGCATGCATTATACTTAGATATGTAATATTTGCATTTGCAAATTTCCTGTTGTTTTGGTAGTTGTGTGGCTGACTTTCAGTTTTAAGAAGTGAATCAATATACAGTCCATACATTATAATGGCTGTTTGTTTACCGTATCTTTCAGTTAGTGAAAAAGTATTTCAGTCTATTAAAATTTGGAATTGTGTCTTTTATGTTCCATTTCCACCATTGTTAATTAGATTTAGTTAATTGTATAAGATAATTAATGTATGTCATAATTATGTAAATAAAAGATGTTGAATCTTGCTTTAAAAAAATAGTGGATGGCACCTTTTGCTGGTTCAAAAACAATTACAGTGGGTGTAAGGATTCAGGCATAGTGACAATATGCTTGCTGTCATCAATATGATGACAATCTGCCTTGTAGCATTTTAATAACACAATATTTATTCAACTAATTAAAATTGCTAATTCATCAAGGAAAAGGCATTGATGAGAGGTAATCGAGATATTTAACCTTCCAAGATTTAAGTCTTTAAAGGAAAAATTCACATAAGAATTAAGCAGTTATATTTCACTGCAGAATAGGATTGATTTCATTATTTTCAAATGGAATAATTGCTTAAAAAGAATCTGCTGTCAGATCTTATGGTAATTTATGCCAAGAAAATCATTAAACTCAAATCTGTTAAGGAACTAAAGCCTTGAAAAGGAGCACAGGATAGAAGTCTATAGCAAAATTGACTTCTTGAGAAGTCAACTTCTTGAGAAGTTGGCTGTTAGGTATTGCAAACCCAGAAGCAGCCATTTTTCAGTCAGGCATTTGTATCCAGTCAGGAACAGTGGTTCAGGGTTTAAGGGTTGAAAAAGACTTTTTATTTAATCTTGGTTTCTATTATATTAATTTGGGCAACAGCACACTCTGTTCTGTTTGATGTTTTTAAATGTTGAGGAGGGAGAAGCTCCTGGGAATAACATTTAGTAAAGAAATGCCTTCATGTATAGAATAGGTTCATCAAGAAGAGGGAATCATATAACTTGGAGCTGGTTGAAATGAGTACTGTCTTCCAAGGTGGCCAAAGTAAACTTTTCTGATTGAACAAGACGATCACAGAGGAACAAAATGTTTGTTTTGTATTGGTTTTAATACCCATGTTCATTCTTTGTTTACTTGTTCTGGCCTCACAATACTAAAAGGCACGTGGTTTCTAAAGCAAGCAGAAGTAGTCAAAGACAAATATGATTCTCTCTCTTCCAAAGACTGTTTAATCAAAGCAAGTGATTGTATTTTAATAATATGAGAAAGTTCAAGCCCTGGAAGCTTTCTGATTTTACACCGGTAGTCACAAAGTAGTATGAAAGAGTAGACAGTGTTTATAGTAGCAGAGGTAAGAAGAAATTGAGGTTTCCCTTTAAAGCAAAATGAGGAAAACCAAAGGTAAATTTGGCAGTGGAAATAATAGCTGATGCACAGCAACTATTATGTTAGGCACAGTTCCAAAGCACTTCACTTCTGCAACAGATCAATGTCCCTCGTGTGCCACAGCAATTCTTTTAGAAAGGTACTACTTTACTCTCTACCTATTACATCTAAATAATCCATGGGCCAAAGAAGGAAAATTAGAAAATAATTTGCTCTGAATAAAATGAAAACACAACACAATAATTTATGGGATGCCACTAAAACAGTACTTAGAAAGAAATTTATAGTGCTAAATGTTTATACCAGAAAAGAAGAAATATCTCAAATCAATAACCTAACATTCATTTTAAGAGATAAACATTTGGGGGCACTCGACCACTGAGCCCCAGCCCCAGCCCTATTTTGTATTTTTATTTAGAGACAGGGTCTCACTCAGTTGCTTAGCATCTCGCTTTTGCTGAGGCTGGCTTTGAACTTGAGATCCTCCTGCCTCAACTTCCTGAGCCTCTGGGATTACAGGCCAGAGCCACCATGCCCCGCTGAAATAAACATTTTTTTAAAGATCAAATAAACTCAATAGAAACAGAAAGAAGGAAATAAAGATAAGGAAAAATCAACAATATAGAAAACAGAATCATAAAAATCAAACAAAAACTGATTTTTTGAAAGGATCAATACAATGGATCAGTCAGTATTTTGATCAAGGGAGAATGAGAAAGACACAAACAACCAGTTTCAGCAATGAAACCAGAATATCACTACATATTCCCCAGGTGCTAAAGGATAACAAGCAAATATAAACAATTTTATAGCCATAAACTTGACAGCTTAGAAAAAAATGGAAAAATTATTCAGAAGATACAAATTACCAAACCTGTCTCAAGAAAAAATGAGAAAGCAGAATAATCCTAAGTCATAGAGAAATTATACATAATTTTTAAATTCTATGAAAATCTCTCACAAATAAAACTCTGGGTCCAGGTGGATTTACCATGTGTCGGGAGCCAGCCCCAGCAACTTGCTGGGTCCCCGAAGGATGGGTAGAGTTGGCACAGAGAAAGGACACGAACCCCTGGAGCAACTTGAAGCAAGTGCTGCTCAGATTTATTTTAGCTCTTCTTTTATAGTAGTAAGTAAAGCATGATTAAACAAGATAGAAGTTATAGAGAAATTACCACAAGTTTTGTCATTAACCATACTTTCCAGCAGGTATCTAACACATAGAGGGTACATTAAGGTCAACTTTTAAAATTACTCACATAAGCATATTGCAGTGAAAGATATTTTCCTCTTTTCATCCTACTGGCCTTTTTTTACCCTTTGGTGTCAGACCTATTGTCAGCATAATGACTCTATTTTGTTTTAAGTTAATTCTACTGAACTGCTAAGCAAAACATGCACTAATCTTTAGTTCATATTATTATGTTTTGTTTTGTTTTTGTTTTTGTTTTTTATGTATAACGATTTAACCTTAAAGGTCTACTCTATTACCTAAACAAGCTCAGTTGAAACTAAGGTTATTTACTGCCAAACAATCAGTGTGAGTGCTTAATTTTTATCCTAATATTCTTTATGTTATTGATTTGTCCTCTACCTATTGTAATACATATGTGAGACCTAAGCCAGCATAAACTACGCATAACCAGTTAACATGTAATGAGGGCATTTGATCTTAAGATAATATTTTTCTAGTTATTTGCGTATGCTGTTTCTTTGCTCTTTAGTCCTACATTTCCAGGGTGGCCCTTGATGTCCAAGCCTTTGAATGAAGAACAAACATTGGACATTTGTCCATTTACCATTAATATTAATTATTCATTTACCACTTTCATTGTACACTCCTGTATAGGGAAGAGGTGGATCTGTGAGAGGTGGGTCCTTATACTTATTTGCTGGTTTCCCTCTAGGTGGAGACCACAAACATCCCCCAATCTTGTAAGCTAAGTAGAGTAGTCCTTGTACTGTGGGGACAACAAGTCTCCTGTTCTCTTTGTCAGGCCGTTTTGCTGGTACAGCATTAACTGGGTCAGGTGTGCTCAGCATAGGAGCAAGCAATTCCTGTAACTGTAGTTTTTTGAAGAACTCCTCAAACTCTGTACTTTTAGACTTATTATGTGTGATATTAGTACATTTTTTAAAGCATTCCTCATCCTCCCCCAAGCTCCACAGACTCATTGAGGTTAAACTCTTATCACAACAATCAGGGAATATGATTTTCAGTTGCATAGTTATAAGTATGATAATTACAAGAACACACCCAATTCCTAGGAGAGATGATGGCAGCAATTTCCTGGAATGGTGGCCTTGCCAAGCTCTTCTGCATGCTCGGACCTTGTCAAGCAGCATGGCAGAAACAGTCCCCACCAACCAAGAATTCTATCAAATATCTAAGGAAAATCAAATAAAATCAATTTCTCTTGGAAAGTAACGGAGAAGAGCATACTTTCACTTATGAGGCCAGTATCACTTTCATATCAAAATTCTAATCCATAAACAGGCTGTCGAGTTTCAAGTGCCAGTTCTGTCCCACTGACTGCACACCCTGGCCAGAGCAATGTAGTCTCTGTACCTCACTCCCCTCCCCCCATAAAACTGGCATAATAACATCAGCCTGAGAAGGTTTTCAAAGGATTTATGATGTGAAGATCACCTGGAGCACTGCCTGGTGTGTAGATAGCACTTCGTACGTGGCATTTATGTTAGCTATTTTTCTGAATTTTATTCTTTTCTTTTTATCCTTAGTAAGTTCATTCTCTTCAATGCTCCTTCCCAGGAACCCGTCAGAGGTGGCTGTAGAGGGTAGTGAGAAAGAAGTATTTTCCCAGAAACTAGAAAGAGGAAGTATGGAGAATACAGGGTAAAGGAGATCACTTCAGAGAATATCATTGGTTAAACCATACAACTTCTCCTGCTTTGTCTTTCCCATCCCACAGAATTTGATGTCTGCTCCCAAGAAGTGTTTGGGTTTCTCATTACATCTTTTTTCAAATACGAATTTTTACCGGGGAGCTCATGTTCCTTCTCCTCCCTCGTGTACTAGATGTTTTAAATTACTATTAATGATATTCTCAGAATGCACTCCTTCCACTTATGATTCTAGACCCATAAGGAGATTTAGATCCCTATTAGTTCACCTGGAGCAATGCAAGAACTGCTTGTAGAAGAAATGACATGCACCTACAAATATTTAAAAAGAACTGCCAATTCATATTGACAGCAGTCTGGGAAGCATGCAGAAGAATAAATTTTAAGGATATTCAGACCAAGAGGTTCAGAATATATGACTAGGTGGGACCAAATTCATCTGCATGGATGTACACCGTTGGGATTTTATATTTATATTTTGGCTTCACCTGAAGACAGGTTAATAACCTATTAGGACAGCTAAATGAAAGCTAGATTATATGATGGTTTATAGTTTATAAGTTGAAATGTCAGAACATCCTTAGAATAAAGTTGAAGAAGAATTTTAAAGGCTTAGGGTAAAAGGTAAGTTGAAATGGGTCTATTATGTTCAACCTGCCAAATCATTCTGTTCAAACAACCAAAAGAATGTAATCTTCACCAGGGTATTAATTAATGCACTGGGGAGAGGCAGGTAACATCCTTGAAAGAGCTCTGTGTTGGCTATTTTTCATAGGTCAAAAGTGCAGTATTATAAGGAACGAGGTAAAGGGGATGAACATGACCTGGCTGTGTGACCACAGAATGAGTCAGGAGATAGCAATGTCACCAGGGTTGGTGTTCACCCACCCATTAACACAAGAAAGTGACTGATCAAGCAATCTAAGAGGGAAAAGGAGTGACTCTGGGAGTAGTATCTAGATTTGGGTCCTGCCCTGTATTTTTTCCATTCCAGACACTTACTTGCCTCCAATTTCCTGGATTGTTGATAAGAGAGAGTTAAGAGCTCCTCTAGAACATATATCTAGAGCATGTGAAGTATTAGGCAGGAGTTAATCTTCCAAATAGAATGGTAAAGAGCAGACTGGTAAAATTTGATTTTTTTTAGTGACCCATTTCAGCACTTTATTGTGCTGACACTCTGCTGGTGAAATGATACAGAATAGCAATAGGATCCTATGATAAATGGTACAGATTTATTTTCTGAGTTGTAAAGGGTGTTCTAGTGTCTTATTGAAGGATGACTGGATAGCTCAGAAGTAGACTGACTTTATGTATGTGAGTATCAGCTTCTAAACAGCCAATGCTTCTGCTTTGGTATATGAATCGTCAGACGTTTCTAGGGACTCTGTGGAATGGGTCAACAACTACACAAAGGACACCTACTTCACTAGGCAAAACATTTTCCTATTTAAATTTCCTATTTATCATAGGAGCAGGTATAATTTGGGGTTCCTCTTTGGTCTCATCTTTCAGATGGTCTGAACTCTCCCCTAATATTCCATCTCGCATGCTAAGAACTCCTTCTAGTTATCACAAGAGGGGACCCCCCCACACATTTTTTTCCATAAAACGTGGCTGGAGACAACTTTAATGTTATTCCATGTGGCACCTTGAGTTTAAATGTCAGAACCACATAACCTTCCAAGAGACAGCCTCATGGTGGAGGCCCACCCTGCAATTCTGTAAGTACACTTGATACAGTTATCACCTTCAAGGGAACTTGGGTGAGGGGTCATATAAAAGTCACATATTTTATGCTACCCCTCCTCTTTCCCTACATAGTGCCCTAACAACATTCGGTGTAGGACCAACAGAAGAACACATAGTTACATGACCATCTGTATTGCTCTGGTTATAGGGAGTGGATTAGGGAAATGGCCCATTTATTTGGTTTTATGTTAATCTAGAATTCTTTGCAAAGTCCACTTCTAGTATTATTTGTTATTCCATGCTAACACCTCTGCTTCTAGTTCACCTCCTATACAATTCCCTCTATAGCTCTAAAAATAGCCATGGAATATTGGCAATCTGTATCTCTTCAAGTCTTGACATTCTTGGAAAATTTACTGCTTAAGAAGTTTGGAACTTCAAAGGTCTGGTTCCTACAACCAGTTGATAATTACCTACCCCAATCCTTGAAGTTGATCATGCTGCCCTATTTAAGCTGTTCCCACTTCCTCCTTAGGTCTTTGATCGGTGGTACCGTGTTATGCTGAGCAATATGCCCTGCTTTCTGTGCCAATGTTGAGCACACAATGCCAAATGACCGGGCACAAACACACCAGGCCTGTGATAAAGCTCCTGAGAAAGTTTCCCTGTTGCCTATCACATTCTGGGTTAGAACCTAAGCATCTAGAAGGTTAGACGTTAAACTCAGGAAAAGCAGTCTGGATCTTATGCTATGGGGATTTAATGGGGAAAATACTAACCCCTCTCTGGTATAATCAGGGTTCTGGATCTAAATCTTGCTTTGGTAGGCAATAGATGAGTGACTTGATCAACTACCCCAGAATTCTGCCAGCACTGAGTTCTTTAACACTCAGCTGTAGCCAATTTCCATGGAACTCAGCAAAATGCCAAATCCATCTTTGAGAGGACAACCTACAAGGAAATCAGTTTCAGGCAGTTTACTATAAATCTTTACCTTTTTCACTCCTTTATATATTTTCAACATGTGTACTTGAAATCCTTTTATTAATGCTTAGTTCTTCCATGTTCCTTCAATCATTATTTTTGAACATGTTGGAAAAATTATTTCTAACTGCATCAAAATGTATAAAATTCTTGTGATGGTTACTTTTAGGTATCAGCTTGACTGGATTAAGGCATACCTAGAAAACTGATAAAAGATTATTTTTAGGTGTGTCTGTGAAGGTGTTTCCAGAGGATATTGGCATGTGAATCAGTGGACTGAGTGGGAAAGAATCTTTAATCTCCAAATAGCTGAGTTCCTGGATAGAATAAAAAAAGGAATTCAGTCCTCTCTCTTTTGGAACTGGGACACACTCTTCTCCTCCTACCCTTGTACATTAGAACTCCAGCCCTTCTACTCCCCGGATTGCACCAGTGCCTCAGGCCTCTGACCTCAGACTGAGACAACAACATCTTCTCTGGTTCAGAGGCATTAGGAGTTAGACTGGGCCAGTTACCAACATCTAAAAGCCTCCAGTTTGCAGATTTCTTGTCATGGGACTTGTCAACCTCCATAATTGCATAATGCAATTCCCCTAATACATCTTCATTCATATACCTATCCATCTACTTATCTGTCTATCCCATTGGTTCTCTCTGAGGAAACTTGATTTATACAGTTATCTTTCTCACAATGGAATAAGCATATCAAATGTTGTAGAATAGTGTTAGCTCCTTTCATTTACCCCTTCCTCACCTCTTATTTTAAATTGAGTTCTCTCCAGCCTTTCTCATTTATATCTTATAGTGGATCCCTTATCTATATAAGAATAGGGTTTATAGTTCATTAGAGTTCATCTTCCTTGGAAGTTTTCTCCCATGTTTGCCTTTCCTCTAGTACAGCATATATTTGCATGTGCTTTGGAACCTGTCCTGGGTTGATAGATTAGTACCTTCAGGGCTCTTGTCCTACCAGAAAGGCATGGTTCTGAGTCCTACTCCAGAAAGTGGTGTGTACTCTCTTCCCAATCTGATGTAATTCACTCTGGTGGCAATGCCATCAGAAATGGGAAAGCTCATTTACCATCATCATAAATTCGATGCAGAATGCAAATCCATTTGTTCTGAAATACAGTCCCACCTTTTTGGTGTGCAATGAAAATATAGTTCTTCCAACAGTAACTAGTAGAAATGCAAAATGGTACAGCCACGCTGAGAACTGTTTGCCCCTTAAAAAAAAAAAAGTAAACATACACTTAACCATACAACCTGGAAATCACAATCCTGGGTATTTATTCCAGAGAAATAAAAACAAGTGTAAACACTACACACAAATGTTTAATAGCATTATCTGCATGGGTCCTGAACTGGAAACAACCAAGATGTTCTACAAAAGGAGAAGAGTTAAAATGTGGCATATATACACCATGGAATACTATTTCAAAATAAAACAAGTGAAACAAACTATTGACACCTGCAGAAGTTTAGTTGTATTTCAAGGATATTATGCTGAGTGAAAAGAACAAACCTCAAAAGATCACATACCAGTTTACAAAACACTGTCAAAATTATAAAATTATGAAGATGAAAAACCAACTGGTTGTCAAGAATTAGGGACAGTGGGACATCCAGAGGTATGTTTCTAAAGGGAAGTGAAATAGTTCTGTACCATGATTTAAAAGTGATTACTATTATGCACATATGATAAAGTGACAAGGTTTCAAAATTGTACTATAGTTGTGTAAAATACCCATTAAGGAAAATTGAGTGAAGCCTTAGAGAACATTTGTATTCTGTTTTCCAAATTGGAGTCTATAATTACTTTAAAATAAAAAGTTAAGTAAAAAGAAATAAATACACTTCATAACCCTGTATCTATTTTTTAATTGAGGCTAAAAACCTTCCCACAAATAAAATCCTAGACTTGAATGGCTTCACTGGTGAATTACAAAATATTTAAGAAAGAAGTCATATCAATTCTATACAAACTGTTCTAGAAAGTGAATACAGAGTGAATGTACCCCAACTCATTTTGTGAGCCCAACATTATAGCAAGACTGACACCAAAGACAATAATTGAAAACTACAAACCCAAATCCCACATGAACCAAGATATAAAAATATTAACTGAATTTTGGCAAATTGAATCTGATAATATATATAAAGGAAATATATCATAACTGAGTAGAGTTATCCAATGAAAAACGAACTTAGTTTAACATTCAAAAATCTATCAACTTATATGTCAAAATACACTCTACTATCATGTATATCTTAAAAGAACAAATATAAATAAATAATAAATAAAATTTATCAACTTAATTCACCATATTAATGAACTGGAACAAATCAAAACTAAACAAAAATATGATTATCTCAATAAACACAAATCATTTTTTAAGACCAATATATAGTTCTCCTAAAATATCTTAGCAAACAAGGAAGAGAAAGAACTTTTTTGACTTGATAAAGGGCATCTACAAAACACAATCAAGTTAACATCAAGATTAATGGTTGTTTTAATTTGCATTTCTCTAATTACTAGAGATGTTGAACACTTTTTCATATATTTATTAATCGCCTGTATGTCTTCTTCTGTAAAGTGTCTGTCCAGTTCCTTGGCCCATTTATTGATTAGGCTCTTTGTATTTTTGGTGTAAAGTTTTGTAAGTTCTTTATAAATTTTGGAAATAAGTGTTCTATCTGAACTGCATGTGGAAAAGATTTTCTCCCACTCTGTAGGCTATCTTTTCACATTATTAGTGTATCCTTTGCTGAGAAAAAAAAATTTAGTTTGAGTCCATTTAATTTATTGATTCGTGTTTTGATTTCTTGTGCTTTGGGAGTCTTGTTAAGGAAGTCTAATCCTAAGTCAACATGATGAAGATTCAGGCCTACTTTGTCTTCTATTTGATGCAGGGTCTCTGATCTAATTCCTAAGAACTTGGTCCATTTTGACTTGAGTTTTGTTCAGAGTGAGAGATAGAGGTTTAATTTCATTTTACTGCATATGGATTTCCAATTTTCCCAGCACCATTTGTTGAACGGACTGTTTTCTCCATTGTATGTTTTTGGCTCCTTTATCTAGTATGAGGTAAATGTAATAATATGGGTTTGTCTCTGTGTCTTCTATTCTGTACCATTGGTCTGCCTGCCTATTTTGGTGCCAATACCATGCTGTTTTTGTAACTATAGTTATATAGTTTAAGGTCCAGTATTGTGATACCTTCTGCTTCACTTTTCCTCCTCAGGATTGTTTTGGCTATTCGAGATTTCTTATTCTTCCAGATGAGGTTCATGTTTGCTTTCTCTATTTCTATGATGAATGTCATTGGGATTTTAATTGGAATTGTATTGAATCTGTATAGTGCCTTTGGTAGAATGGCCATTTTGAGAATATTAATTCTGCCTATCCAAGAACATGGGAGATCTTTCCATCTTTGAAGGTTTTCTTCAATTTCTTTCTTTAGTGTTCTTTAGTTTTCCTGGTAGAGGTCTTTCACTCTTTTGCTAGATTGATTTCCAAGTATTTTATTTTTTTTTTTGAGGCTATTGTGAATGGAGTGGTTTTCCTAATTTCTCTTTCAGAGGATTCATCATTTATGAATAGAAATGCATTAAATAGATGTTGGTGTGGATGTGGGGGCAAAGGCACACTTTTACATTGCTGGTGGAGTTGCAAACTGGTGCAACCACTCTGGAAAGCAGTGTGGAGAATCCTCAGAAAACTTGGAATGGACCCACCTTTCAGTCCAATTATCTCACTCCTCAGTTTATACCCAAAGAACTTAAAATTAGCATACTACAGTACCACAGCCACATCAATGTTTACAGCAGCTCAATTCACAATAGCTAGATTGTGGAACCAACCTAGATGCCCTTCAAGAGATGAATGGATAAAGAAACTGTGGTATATATACACAATGGAATATTATTCAGCCATAAAGAATAATAATATTATGGCAATTGCAGATGAATGGATGGAATTGGAGTATGTCATGCTAAGTGAAGCCAATCCCAAAAAACTAAAGTCTGAATGTTTTCCCTGATAAGTGAATGATGATATATAATAGAGGTGGGGGGGTAAGGGATGAGAGAAGAATGGAGGAACCTTAGATTATGTAGAGGGAAATGAGAGGGGGTGGAATGAAAAATGTTGGAATGAGACAGACATCATTACCCTATGTACTTGTATGATTACATGAATGGTATGAATCTAGATCATGTATAACCATAGAAGCAAAATGATGTATCCCATTTGTGTACAATGAATCAAAATGCAGTCTGTAAAAAATGAAAAAATAAATTAAAAAACAAGATTAATGATGAAACACTTAATGTTTTCCCTTAAGATTAGAAACAATCTGTTCAACACTTCTACTCAACGTGGTACTGGAGATTCTAGTCAGTGCAATAAGGCAAAAAAAAAAAAAAAAAAAAGAAAAACATTGATTGGAAAGAAGTAAAATTGCCTCTATTCACAGATCTTATGATCTTTTTTTTAGAAAATTGAATGGAATCAACAACAAACAAAAAAACACCTACAGTTGGTTTAGTGGCATTATAAGACACAAGATTAAAAATATAATAAAAAAACCTGTTACTATATATTTGTAATGAACCATCAAATATTTAAAATAATTAAGTATAGATATATGTTACAGCCCAGATGTATAAGCACTTTCTATGTACTACAGACTCTTCATGAACAGGGAGGAAAGATACTGCTAAGAAGAGTGTGCTAGTCATTAATTTCCTGAGGATGGCCTCTTCTCCCTCCTAGCATACCAGGATTCTTCCTTGAAACACACACAAAAAGTCTCATATCCTCATTTTACCAATCTGTCTGTGTACTGCTTAATTGGTTGGGGTAGGGATGGAGGTTAGAGTGTAAACAGACTGTGCAGAAAAGAGGTTACATAGCAAACCTGCAACTGCTATCTTAGGAAGTTGTGCTTAGAAGGTTGGCCCTTGACCGCATCCAGGAACTTGACTGGGAAACAATTTCCTGTACTGATATAATTTTTTCTTCACAAAAGAATGACTCACTGTGTTTGACCTCTAAAAACAATGTGGTTTGAACTGAATACCTACTTTTCCTTCTGGGGGTCAAGAATTTTGTTACCTGCTAAGCAGAAGATGTCTATGTGTGCAGCTCCCAATGAAAACCTTAGGCATTTAGTACCTAATAAGCTTTCCTCATAGATAACCCTTTGCATGTGTTGTTACAACTTATTGTTGGAATTTGTACATTCTACAAACTCCACTGCAAAAGGATTTGGAAGCTTGTGTCCCATTTCCTCCAGACTTTGCCCAGGTACCTTTTCCTTTGCTGTTTGACTTTGTATTTTGTACCTATAATAACACATGGGCATGAGAACAACTGTGTCCTATGTGTCATGTTAGTCAATCTTCAAAGCTGGGGGTATTCTGGGGACACCCCACACTGGGACTAATCATCAATGTATCCTAGATGTGGTGCCATGACAGTTATCATCTCTAAGTTCCCTCATTCCCTTGTCAGTCTCTCCTTCCCTTGAACTCCAGAACCAGCTCACAGTTTGCAGCATTTTTCTAGTTTATTGCTCAGTGATAACTTCTGTCAATTCAACACTTTGTCTTCTAAGGATTCTTCAAATTTTCTGGTCATATTAGTATGCTTCTTTTCCTATAGCAATGATGTAAAATTATCTTTAAAAATTAAATTTCTCAGGTTTCAAGATGGCGGACTAGAGGGCGGCTGCATTTCATGTTGCTCCAGGTCTCAGGATTCAAAAGAGAAGATAGCGAGTGACTTGGGACCAACTCAAAGCCGCTGGGTGAGTCTCTCCCCTTGGGGAGGCGTCCGGGATGGGGCGGTAGCCCCGGAACACAGGGAACTTTGTGAAGTAGAGTTGCCCGGCGAGACACCCCTCCCCCCGCTGGAGCAGTAAACACGGACAGCGGGGAACTTTGCAGAGCAGGCCACGCAGCACAACGCTTGGTTTCAGAGTAAACCGCCGGGCTTCAGCAGCTGCCCAGAGGACGGCCTGCATAGGCAGGCGATTAGGTGCAGAACAGGGTCCCAGGTCCTAGGCAGCTTTTCGGTGGAAGAGCTGCAGAGACAAGCTGAGGGGCGGAGCGAAGGTTCCAGGACTGCAGGCAGCTTCTCTGAGGAGGGGCAACCTAAGGAGACTCGTCTTCGAAGGGCAGGGCTCCCAGGCCCAGGAGGTGGGTCCGGGCCCCTGGGAACGTTACCTGGGAAGGCTGCCCTGCCCAGGCGGCAAGATACCCTTCTCCCCGCTGGAGCAGTGAACACGGACAGCGGGGAACTTTGCAGAGGAGGCCGCGCAGCACAACACTTGGTTTCGGAGCAACCTGCCGGGACTCCGGCGGCTTCCAGAGGAAGAGCTGGGCGGCGAGCTGTTTGGATCAGAGCAACCTCCTGAAAAACAGGGGGGGGGCTGTCCTGAGGAGGTGGAGGTACGCAGTGAGTTGCTTGGTCTCCAAGCGCCCACACAGAACACCAGGTGGCTGTCTGGAGGAAGAGGCAAGCAGTGGGTCACTGGGGCTCGGAGCATATGTACGAGGCTCCAGGTGGCTGCTCAGAGGAGGGGTCGCATAGCCAGGCGATTAGGTACAAAGCACGGTCCGGTCCAGGGACCTAGGCGCCTTTTGGTGAAAGAGCTACACAGAGACAAGCTGAGGGGCGGAGTGAAGGTTCCAGGACTGCGGGCAGCTTCTCTGAGGAGGGGCTACCTAAGGAGACTCGTCTGCGAAGGGCAGGGCTCCCAGGCCCAAGAGGTAGGTCCAGGCCCCTGGGAACGTTGCCTGGGAAGGCTGCCCTGCCCAGGATGTAGGTATGGATTGAGGGGAACCTCAAGGAGGGAAACTGACCAGTAGGACCTCCCCATCAGGTGAGTCTTCCCCGCCGGGTGAGGTTTTCCCACAAGGACGGTAAAATCAGAGACACAGGCCCAAACAGGCCTTGCCTCAGCCTGCAGCCTAGTTCTCCTTTGAATGACCATTGGTCAACAAGTAGAGGCATCTCTGTCCACTAGCAGGGAATATACCCCACCTGAAGTCCACCACCCCTAGAGAGGCAGCTTCCTTGGGGAGCACCGCAGTATCAACTTCCTCTAAGACTTTAGGCTACTGAAGGATAAGAGGGGATACACTAGCAATCTTCAGGGACATTATAAGTCAATAGAGGAAATCTGCAACATCTCAGCAGTCCACTGATACCTGAACGACATGAGAAAACAAGGGAAGAAAATGCCTCAAACAAATCTGGATGTTACATCAATAAAATCCAATGACAGCATGGCAGAAGAAATGACAGAAAGGGAGTTCAGAATGTACATAATTAAAATGATCAGGGAAGCAAACGATGAAATGAAAGAGCAAATGAAGGCATTGAATGAACGCACCAATCGACAGTTAAAAGAGCAAATACTGGAAGCAAAAGACCATTTCAATAAAGAGTTAGAGATATTGAAAAAAAAACCAAACAGAAATCCTTGAAATGAAGGAAACAATAAACCAAATTAAGAACTCCATAGAAAGCACAACCAATAGGAAAGAACACCTGGAAGACAGAACTTCAGATATTGAAGACAAAATATTTAACCTTGAAAACAAAGTTGAACAAACAGAGAAGATGGTAAGAAATCATGAACAGAATCTCCAAGAACTATGGGATATCATGAAAAGGCCAAATTTGAGAATTATTGGGATTGAGGAAGGCTTAGAGAAACAAACCAAAGGAATGAAGAATCCATTCAATGAAATAATTTCAGAAAATTTCCCAAATCTGAAGAATGAAATGGAAAATCAAGTTCAAGAGGCTTATAGGACTCCAAATACACAAAATTACAACAGACCCACACCAAGGCACATTATAATGAAAATACCTAACATACAAAATAAAGACAGAATCTTAAAGGCTGTGAGAGAAAAGAACCAAATTACATTCAGGGGGAAACCAATACGGATATCAGCAGATTTTTCAATCCAGACCTTAAAAGCTAGAAGGGACTGGAATAACATTTTTCAAGCCCTAAAAGAAAATGGATGCCAACCAAGAATCTTATACCCAGCAAAACTTACCGTCAGATTTAACGATGAAATAAAATCCTTCCATGATAAACAAAAGCTAAAAGAAAGTCAGCATTACAGAACATTCTCAGCAAAATACTCCATGAAGAAGAGATGAAAAACAAAGACGCAAATCAGCAAAGGGAGGAGCTATCCAAAAGGAACTCTCAAATAAAGAAGAACCAAGTCGTGTCAAAAATAAACAAATAAATGAATAAAATGAGTCAAATGACTGGGAATACAAATCATATCTCAATAATAACCCTGAATATTAATGGCCTGAATTCATCAATCAAAAGACATAGACTGGCAGATTGGATATAAAAGAAAGATCCAACAATATGTTGCCTGCAAGAGACTCATCTCATAGAAAGAGATACCCATAGACTAAAGGTGAAAGGATGGGAAAAAACATACCATGCACATGGACCCAGCAAAAAAGCTGGGGTATCCATCCTCATTTCAGATAATGTGGACTTCAAGCCAAAGGTAGTCAGAAGGGATAAAGAAGGACATTTCATACTGCTTAAGGGAAGCATAAATCAGGAAGACATAACAATGATAAATATCTATGCCCCAAACAGTGGCTCACCCATGTATGTCAAACAAATCCTTCTCAACCTCAGAAACCAAATAGACCATAATACAATAATACTAGGTGATTTTAACACACCTCTCTCACCACTGGGCAGATCTTCCAAACAAAAATTGAACAAAGAAATCATAGAACTCAATAACACAATGAATAATTTAGACTTAACAGACATTTATAGAATATACCATCCAACGAAGAGTGAATACACTTTCTTCTCAGCAGCACATGGATCCTTCTCTAAAATAGACCATATATTATGCCACAAAGCTAATGTTAGCAAATACAAGAAGATAGAGACACTTCCTTGTATTTTATCAGATCATAATGGATTGAAATTAGAAATAAATGAAAGAGTAAAAAACAGAAACTACTCCAACACCTGAAGATTAAACAATATGCTATTATATGATGAATGGATAACTGAAGATATTAGGAAGGAAATTTAAAAATTCTTAGAGGTAAATGAGAACAAAGAAACATCATATCAAAATCTCTGGGACACTATGAAAGCAGTACTTAGAGGAAAATTTATTTCATGGAGTGCATTCAATAAAAGAAGTAAAACTCAACAAATAAACGACCTAACACTACAGCTCAAAGCCCTAGAAAAAGAACAGAGCAATACCAAAAGTAGTAGAAGACAGGAAATAGTTAAACTCAGAGCTGAAATCAACGAAATTGAAACAAAAGAAACAATACAAAAAATTGACAAAATAAATAGTTGGTTCTTCAAAAAAATAAACAAAATTGATAAACATTTAGCCACACTAACAAAGAGAAGACAAGAGAAAACCCAAATCACCAAAATTCGGAATGAACAAGGAAATATCACAACAGACACGATGGAAATACAAAACATAATTAGAAGCTATTTTGAAAATCTATACTCCAACAAAATAGAAAATTTCAAAGATATCAATAAGTTTCTAGAGAGTATGAATTACCTAAACTAAACGAAGAGGACATACACAATTTAAATAGACCAATTTCAAGTAATGAAATAGAAGGAGTCATCAAAAGCCTACCAACAAAGAAAAGTCCAGGACCTGATGGTTTCTCAGCCGAGTTCTACAAAACCTTTAAAGAAGAGCTCATTCCAATACTTTTCAAAGTATTCCATGAAATAAAAGAGGAGGGAACTCTCCCAAACTCATTCTATGAAGCCAATATCACCTTGATATCTAAATTAGACAGAGACACATCGAGGAAAGAAAATTTTAGACCAATATCCTTAATGAACATTGATGCAAAAATTCTGAACAAAATTTTAGCAAATCGCATACAAAAACATATTAAAAAGATAGTGCACCATGATCAAGTGGGTTTCATTCCAGGGATGCAAGGTTGGTTCATCATCAGGAAATCAATAAATGTAATTCACCATATCAACAGACTTAAAGTCAAGAATCACATGATTATTTCAATAGATGCAGAAAAAGCATTCGATAAAATACAGCACCCCTTCGTGCTCAAAACACTAGGAAAAATAGGGATAGTGGGAACATTCCTTAACATTGTAAAGGCCATCTAAGCTAAACCCATAGCTAATATCATTCTAAATGGTGAAAAACTGAAAGCATTCCCCCTAAAATCTGGAACAAGGCAGGGCCCTCTCTCACCACTCCTATTCAATATCGTCCTTGAAACTCTAGCCAGAGCAATTAGACAGACCAAAGAAATTAAAGGAATATGAATAGGAAAAGAAGAACTCAAACTATCCCTATTTGCTGATGATATGATTATATACTTAGAACAATCAGGAAATTCCACCAGAAAACTCTTAGAACTCATAAGTGATTTTAGTAAAGTAGCGGGATATAGGATCAATGCTCATAAATCTAATGCATTTTTATACATAAGTGATGAATCTTCAGAAAGAGAAGTTAGGAAAACTACCCCATTCACAATAGCCTCGAAAAAAATAAAATACTTGGGAATCAATCTCACAAAAGAGGTGAAAGACCTCTACAATGAGAACTACAGAACACTAAAGAAAGAAATTAAAGAACACCTTAGAAGATGGAAAGATCTCCCATGTTCCTGGATAGGCAGAATTAATATTGTCAAAATGGCCATACTACCAAAAGTGCTATACAGATTCAATGCAATTCCAATTAAAATCCCAACGACATACCTTACAGAAATAGAACAAGCAATCACGAAATTCATCTGGAAGAATAAGAAACCCAGAATAGCTAATGCAATCCTTCGCAGGAAAAATGAAACAGGGGGTATTGCAATACCAGAACTTCAACTATACCATAAAGCAATAGTAACAAAAACGGCATGGTATTGGCACCAAAATAGAAAGGTGGATCAATGGTACAGAATAGAGGACACAGACACAAACCCAAATAAATACAATTTTCTCATACTATACAAAGGGTCCAAAAATATGCAATGGAGAAAAGATAGCCTCTTCAACAAATGGTGCTGGAAGAATTGGAAATCCATATGCAACAGAATGAAACTAAACCCATATCTCTCACCATGCACGAAACTAAACTCAAAATGGATTAAGGACCTCGGAATCAGACCAGAGACCCTGCATCTTATAGAAGAAAAAGTAGGTCCGGATCTTCAACATGTCGGCTTAGGACCAGACTTCCTCAACAGGACTCTCATAGCACAAGAAATAAAAGCAAGAATTAATAACTGAGATAGATTCAAACTAAAAAGCTTTCTCTCAGCAAAGGAAACTATCAGCAATGCAAAGAAAGAGCCTACAGAGTGGGAGAAAATCTTTGCCAATCATACTTCAGATAGAGCACTAATCTCCAGAATCTATAAAGAACTCAAAAAACTCAACACCAAGACTACAAATAACCCAATCGACAAATGGTCTAAGGAAATGAACAGACACTTCACAGAAGAAGACATACAAACAATCAACAAACATATGGAAAAATGTTCAACATCTCTAGTAATAAGAGAAATGCAAATCAAAACCACCCTAAGATTCCATCTCACCCCAATTAGAATAGAGATTATCAAGAATACAAGCAACAACAGGTGTTGGGGAGGATGTGGGGAAAAAGGTACACTCATACATTGCTGGTGGGGCTGCAAATTAGTGCAGCCACTCTGGAAAGGAGTATGGAGATTCCTTAGAAATCTTGGAATGGAACTACCATTTGACCCAGCTATCCCACTCCTTGGCCTATACCCAAAGGACTTACAATTAGCATACTACAGAGATAAAACCACATCAATGTTCATTGCTGCTCAATTCACCATAGCCAGACTGTGGAACCAACCTAGATGCCCTTCAGTTGATGAATGGATAAAGAAACTGTGGCATATATATATACAATGGAATATTACTCAGCCATAAAGAATGATAAAATTATGGCATTTGCAGGCAAATGGATGAAATTGGAGAATATCATGCTAAGTGAGATAAGCCAATCTCAAAAAACCAAAGGAAGAATGATCTCACTGATAAGTGGATGATGATACATAATGGGACGTGGGAGGGGTTAGTTTTAGGGTTAGAGTGAGGGTTAGGGAGGGGGGCAAGAATGGGGGAAGGAAGGACTGTATAGAGGGAAAAGAGGTATGGGAGGGGTGGGGGGAAGGGAAAAATAACAGAATGAATCAACCAACATTACCCTATGTAAATTTATGATTACACAAATGGTATGCCTTTACTCCATGTACAAACAGAGAAACAACATGTATCCCATTTGTTTACAATAAAAAAAATTAAATTTCTCACTGTCATGTACAAGTAATTAGAACAAATTTAAAAATTTTTTAAGAAAAGTAAATTTCTATATCATGTCTAAAGATTTGGGATATAAACATGTAGACACATTTTGTCAGTCTATTACCAGATATCCCACCCTCATTGTCTAGTTAGTGAAAAGGAAAGAAAATGTATTTAACTAGGATTGTCAACCTATATTTGTATTTAGGTTTTTTGGAGGTTATTAGCAAGAATTGATTTAAGGTTAATGTTAAGAAAAGCCAAGAAATACAACATACATGTACTTAAATATTTATATATACATGTATATGCATGTGTATATGTTCCTATGTCTGCTTGACTTTAACTTTTATTAGTTTAAGTGTTTATTTACCACAAAACATTTTAACATAAAAACTGTCGTGCCAAAATAATTGGCATGTAGGGAAATAAGCATAAAAGCAAGATTAGTTATAACTAAAGGTAGAGCTGTTAATTAGATGTGGACGTATGAATTTGCAGTAACTACAAATTCAACTGAATGCCAACTCCATTAGCAGATGCTATCAGTGATTTCAAGACATCAACAAATGATTTTTAATATCCAATAAAGTATTACTAAATCTCCCAAATCAAGCTCATGATATTATGAAATTTTATGAAATGAACACCTCCTCCAGCTTAAATAAATGCTGTCAAAAATATTTCAGTTAACCCATCATGGTGTTCTTTATGGACTCCAAGTCCAGACTGCCCATGTTGGAATCTGTATTCTACCATTCACTGTGTGACATGGGAAAAGTGGCTTACCTTCTCTTTCACTCAGTTTTCTCATTAGTGAAAGTGACACTAACAGCAGTAACTTTAGGATTGTTGTGACAATCCTAAATTATAATGTATAAATATAAGCTAACTGCTTAAAATAGTGCCTGAAACATATAAACATGCATGTTTTAGTTATCATTTCACACTGGCCAAGAAATGCAAGCTATATTACCATTTACATTTTAGTGTCAACGTGTAAGTCACTCAAATTTCTTGACCTCCATTTCCTCTCTATGTTTTGAAGGAATGGAATTTATGACTCAAAGATTCTACCTGGTTCAAAACTTCCAAATCTTTTAAAGAATTCTTTTGTATTTTAAATTTATTTAGAAATGCCTGTAGTTTCCCCTTATTGTCCTCTAAGCAATTCATCCTAAAATTAAGTCCCTATGGACCATGTTTTTTATATCACTCCTTTGACATTTATTTTATTTCTACATGTGAATGTGTTTAAACAGCCCCCACCATATCAGGCAATGATTAATTTAGGAACAAAGGGACACTCTTTTCTCTTTGCCCATAATAAATATTGATTCTTCATTCCATGGTAATGCATGCATTGAATAGATGCCAAACACTGTTGAAGTAAGGCATTGAGAAAAAATAAAACCAAATTTCTGATTTCAAAGAATTTACTTTAGTAAACCAACCAATAAAGTGTGTAATTACAATATGTTGTGACAGATGCAATGATAAGGGGTGGAGTGACCAAATATCCTCCAACAGCTCACAATGAATGTGTTTTCAGAAACGACATATATTGGATCTTGAAAGGTAAGTAATTCCCCTGATGAAATTAAAAAGTGAAATAGTCCCTTTGTTGTATCTCACATATACATGATGAAGCTGTTGTATTGAATTATGATTTATTATACTGAAGTTGGCAAGGTCTTGGTCCCCCTGAATGGAACATCCTATTGTTAATTCTCTGAAGAAGAGCAAGATCTTCCTATGTCTTTCTCTTCTCCATAATGATGAATTCATTATCAAATCCTCTATATTACCTTCCACTTTTTTTCTTCTATTAAAAAGCTTTTAACAATTGAATATATTTAAGATATATAACATGATTTGATATATGTACACATGGTGCACTAATTACCATAAATAAACATGTCCATAACCTCTGGTGTGGGTATGGTAGGTGGTGAGGACACTCAAAATCTGCTCTCATCAAATTTTAAGTAGACAATACAGTATTAACTATAATCATTATATTAAACACCAGACCCCAGAATCTATTCATTAAACTAAAAAAGTTTGTTCCCTTTGACCAACATTCCCCCATATCCCCTATGCCTGAGTTTCTGAAAACCACTATTCTACTTTCTGCTTCCAATATTTTAAGATTGCACAGATAAATGAGATCATATGGTATTTGCATTTCATTGTCTGCATTATTCCACTTTGCACAAAATCCTCCTCATTTATTCATGTCACATAGGCAGGATTCCCTTCTTTCCTTTGGTTAAATAATATTTCATTGTATATATGCCACATTTTCCTTGCCTACTTATCTGTCAATGGTTACTTAGGTTGTCTCCATGTCTTGGCTACTATGAACAGAACTGCAGAACATGAGTTCTGCTTTCTTCTTTAATATGTTCATTTCTCTAAATTCACAAGACCAAAAGTTATTAGATTGGACTGGTGCAGTGTTAGAGACCAACCAAGATGAGGAGAGTGTCCATACAAAGAAGGAAGAGCGAGTCTCTATGTATCAGAGCCCCTCAGGGTGAGTTGAATATCTCTGTGATGGGAAATCCTGGCCTGGACTGGAACCTAAGTGGAGTGAGCAGAACATCTGCTCAGGGGGGAATTTCAGTGAAACTTGTGGATAAAGTGGGATAAAGAGGACAACCAAACAGTGGAGAGGCTAGCATCAGTGATGGGAGATTGATAACACACATGGTATTATAGTTTGCAAATAGGAATATTCCCTGAAAAACTCATTTAATAAGCAATTTAGAAATGATTAGATTATGAGAGCTGTAACCTCATCACTAGATTAATCTATTTGATGGGTTAATAATGTGAATGGACTACTGGTTGGTTACTGTAGGAAAATAGGTGTGGCTAGAGAAAGTAGATCCCTGGAGGTATGACTTGGACTATGTATGTCCATGACTTCTTGCTCTCTTTCTACCTCCCAGCTGCCATGTGCCAAGCAGCTTTCCTCTGCCACACTGTTGTGCCATGGTGTTCTGCCTCATCTCAGGCCCAGAGCAATGGAGCTATTTGACTATCAACTAAGACCTCTGAAACTATGAGCCAAAATAAACTTTTCCTCCTCTACACTCTTCCTGTCGGGTATTTTGGTCGCAGCAATGAAAAGATAACTAACACAGGGGAATTGAACAAATGAGGATATCAAAGTGTAATGGTCAATTTGAATTGTCAACTTGATGGGATTAAGAGATGTTGATGATTAAGACGTTTCTGGGAGTGTCAATGAGGGCATATCTAGGAATGACTGGAATGAGGGATAGTAGCCTGAAGAGGAGACCCTCCCTAAGCATGGGCAGCACTCCCAATAGGATGGTGGCTGGGATGGAATAAAAGGTGGAAGAACAAGGAAGCAGATACAGATGTACTCTCAACTCTTCTTGAAGAGGTCTTGATTGCTGCTTTGATGGTCTAAGGATATCAACCTCTGACTTCTCCACTCTTCAAAAGTGGACTCTGCCAGTGATTCTCCAGGGAGTTTCCAGAAGCCTTGGTCTGGGACTAGGATAGCACTGTTGATCTTTTTTGTTCTGGGACTTCCACCTCTTGGACTGCGTAGCTACTGGTTCTTCCAGCTCTCCAGTCAGCAGACAGCCATAGATGGACTATCCAGCTTCTGGTCGTGTAAGCCAATCTAATAAATCCCTTTTTATAATCATACTTTCTGACGATTCTGTTCCTCTCAAGAACCCTAAATACACAAGGATAATGAAAACCATGTTTTCAGAGAACGGAGTTACACATGTAAAAAGAAAGAAAACTAAAATGAATGAGTTCTGAGTTCTGTGGCATTGCCTTAAAAGGGGAAGTATCACTGCAAACTCACAGTATGTAAATGTGAATATCTGTGTGTATGTGTATCTACATAGGAGCATATATTGTCTACCTTTGTCTACAGAGAAGCAACAGTCCCAATAACAAGGAGAATGCCTAGCACCTAGATCTTGCCATCAAACTATTGTTCTTCAAAAGAACCAGGACTTCTTAGAGAAATGACTATCAGGTCTGAGGCAGTAAAAATCCTGGAGGAGCTGAAACTTCTTACTGTGCACTAAAATAAGCATATTCAAAGAATGACGGCATTGGCAAAAAGACCCAGAAGTCAATTTGAAAGAATTCCCATTGGTCAAATCTGAAATCACTTACACATCTAAATAAAATGACAGTATAGATGTCCATTTAATGAAATAGAAATCCATGAATCCATAAAAATTTTAATGAATAAATTGATAGTGAGAAGTTAGGAAGCTCACAGAGGATCGAAGTACCTTCCCAGAAAGCACTTATTTAAAAAAGGAACAATGTAACTTTATAGAGCAAAAGTCTCACAAAAAAAAGCTTATATCAAGAAATCAAAGTGAATGCAATTAACAATGGGACAAATAAAACTCTGGGCTGCCTAATAATAAGAAGTAATGAAAAGAATATAGTGTCGTTTTTATTTTATTCCTGTCATATATGTATAATCTAAGTCTATTTATGAGAAAATTCAAGACAAGTCAAACAGAAATATAATGTATGATGATCATGTGTCCTTCACAATTGCCAAGGTCTTAAAAAATCAAGGGGAAAAAAATACTGACCAAAGAAGTCTAAAATGTTATGACACAGAATGAAGAAAGTAGTTCCTGACTAGATCCTTTTACTGAAAAGACGTTATTGGAACAATTGACACAATTTGAATAGGGTCTGTGGATTAGACAGTAATAATGTAGTAGTTTAATTTCCTGAGTTTGATGATTGTGTTGTGGTTATTTAGGAGCATGTCCTTATTTGTGAGAAGAAAAGCAGGCAGGCAGACAGACCACCGTGTGTGGAGATAATGAGACAAGTTAGCAATTACTCTCAAATGGTTGAGGAAAACAAAGTATTTGTACTATACATTTAACTTCTTACAACTCTGAGATGTCTCCAAATTTAATAAACATATAATGGCATTCCATTGTGTGAAACTGTTCCATGGGTTCCCATTGCTCTTAGGAAGAAAGACAAAACTTCAAGACTTTGCATAATCTTGTTCCTACTTTTTAGTCTTGTTTTTGCTAACTCTCTTCTTTTGTTTGCTGCATTCCAGTGTTCCTTTTATTCCTTAAACACATTCTTGAAGTACAGGGCTATATACTTGCTGTTCCCTCTGTTCCAATTCTTTGCCCCCTATTATATTAAATTTCTTCTATGCTTTCGTTTCTTTCTTTCTTTTTTTTTTTTAAATGTGGTGCTGGGGATTGAACTCAGGGCCTTGTGCATGTGAGGCAGGCACTCTACCAACTGAGCTATGTCCCCAGCCCCTTTCTTTTTTTAAATTTGGTAAGATCTTTTTCAAACCTTTGCCACCAGGAGTAGGTCATTTTCCCATTATTCATTCTACAGCACTAAGCATTACAGACTTGTTTGAATAATTGACTGATGTAAACTCCATTATCCTACTTTTTGAGGGCAGAGCTATAGCTTTATTCATTACAGTATCCCCTAGGATATAACCCAGAGAACAATAAAGTTTTAATAAATTACTCTAAATTGACACATTTGGCCTCATATTCTCTGAATTAATCTCCCTGTTCCAGTTTTCTCCCCTTTGAATCCTAGTCCCAATATCTGCCATAGTTATATAAAAAGCTTCCTCAGTACCTAAAAGATAAAGCCTAACTCTTCATTCATCATGGCATTAAAAAATGGTGATCTGGGCCCCACTTAATTCTCCAGTTTTCAGTTTGCTTTTCAAGCTATTCCACGCCTCAGATTATACCCAAAGGACTTAAAATCAGCTTACTACAGTGACACAGCCATAACAATGTTCACAGCAGCTCAATTCAAATAGCTAGATTGTGGAACTAACCTAGATGTCCTTCAACAGATGAATGGATAAAGAAACTGTGGTATATATACACAATGGAATATTACTCAGTCTTAAAGAAGAATGAAATTATGGCATTTGCAGGTAAATGGATGGAGCTGAAGAATATCAAGCTAAGTGAAGAAACCCAAAAAACCAAAGGCTGAATGTTTCTCTGATGTGTGTATGTTAACTTCACAATAAATGGTGGGCAGAAGCTGAAGAAAAATAGAGGAGATTGAAGGTAGGGAAGGGGACATAGGGATAGGGATGATAGTAGAATGAATCAGACATTATTATCCTATGTACATATATGATTACATGACCAGTATGATTCTACGTCATGTACAACCAGAAGAATGAGAAGTTACACTCCATTTATGTATGATGTGTCAGAATGCATTTTACTATCATGTCTAACTAATGAGAACAAAAATAAAGGAAAAAATGTTGGTTCACAGTTCTACATAATAAACAGCACAGTCCCTGGAGTCAGGTTACTTAGGTGTGAATTTCAGCTATAACACATTTATCTCAGTTTCAGCAACTGTGCAATAGGTATAATAGCCATTATCAAATAAAGATTATTTGGAGGAGTGAGTTAATATATGTATATTTCCTTAGACCATTTCCTGGTTCATGTTGACCATGATCACATCAGGCTCTTTCTAACAGTTCTTCCTTTGTTTATTCTAGTTCCTCTGTTTTCCTAAAATATTAGCCATAGGTTCCATGTAGTCATAAAAATTTTATAACCTGATATTTGATATATTGCCCGTGAAGTTGTTACCCACTACAACTTATTTCATGTTGGAGGTAATTTCATAAATAGATACCAGTATCGTTGTGATGTGTTCTCTTTTGATGGTCCTAAATGTAGCTACTTCCACTGTTATATTGCCTCAGGTTAAAAATGCATTCTGTATCAGATTATGTAGATACAGGTGAAAGAAAGGAGTATGGATAACGCCCTAGTGTTTGGCTTGGATGACTTGGAAACCAGGAACTACCGTAGAAGGCTCAAATGTTTGTTGGTATACTCACATTTTTATTTCTTGCAAGTTTCCTACTGCCTTTTTAGTTCTCTAGGCTGACCCTGCACTGTCAATTCGGGAAAGCTTCCCTTTTCCTGCCAAATTTCCATCAACCTGACAAAATCTGCACATCCCCAACTTCTTAGGGGGATTTTAAGGAACTCTCACTCCCAGCCCCGCCCTCGGTGGGGGGGTGGTGGTTCCCGGTCACCTTGGCAACCGGACCAGGAAGGGGCGGGCTTCATCGTTCTTTCTTCCGCCTGTGGCCGGCGCCTGCCTCATTTAGCGCGGGTGCCCGGGCGGCGCAGTCCTCCCCCGTCTCTCAGCTCCGGGATGCAACCGGAGCTGGAGTCGGATCCCGAGCAGATGGCCACGTCAACCTAAACCTCACCACCCTCCCCACCGCGCCGCTGCGGCGGGTCTCTGGCCGCGTCCTCCACGCCTTTCCCACAATGCCCCGCAGCAGGCCCCGCCCCGGCTCGCCGTGGAGACCGGCGCGCGGGGAACCGAGGTGCGGACCCGAGCTGGCCGCGCGCTCTCGCTGCCGGTGCGGCGCGTGCTCCCCCCATCCCGAGCTCGGCGGCCTGGCGGTCGGAGAGCGCGTGCTTCCCTTCCCAGAGCAGAGTTTGGGTTCACCGGACAGAGTCCGCCGCCGGGGATTGAGGATGGGGGAGTAGCTGCTGGAGGCGACACCGAGGTGGGCGAGGGCCGGGGGCCGGGGCTGTCCCGGCGCCGGCGGCGGCCTGGGCCCTCCGGAAGGGAGGGGCGACATGCCTGCGCTCCTGAACCTCCGTTCCGCTGAGCTCGGACCACCGGCGTGTTGCGTCCTGGTCCGGCTCTTCCCCCGCTTTACTCCCTCCGTGCTGTGTGTCGGTTCCCGGCTTCCTGCTCCCATTTCTCACTTTAGCTTCAGTTAACTCAGCTTCTCTTTTCTCTTGGCCAGACCCGAGACACGCACAGGACAGCTCTGTTCCCCGCTCCCCACTCTCCCCCATCCCACTCCGGAGAGCTGGCTGCAGGGAGGCTTTCGCTTTTCGCGAATCGCACTTAGGGTTCACCGACCGCTTCCACCTGTCCCTGAGCTCTAGCCTGGGGCAGTTCAGCCACACCCACGCTGACAGAACAGCCCCTAGGCGAGGAACACCTCATCCCAAAGTGAGGATTGAGATGTTCTCTTTTCTGATGGTCGTTTTCAGCCTGGGTGTTGCTTATTCATCAGTATATTTTCCAAAGGTATATTTTTGTGGGATGAAAGGGTGGGATTAGAAGTGAGACGAAGACTATTCAAAGGTAAGGAGGAATTTTTAATACCAGGTATTTGGGTTTAAATGAAGAAAGGCAGACCTGACTGAGGATGCTAGTAGGAAAGTTAGGTTTTTCAAAGCATTTTGAGATATTAGGTACTAAAGTGTACTAGTTTCAATGTGTTAGGTGAAATAATGATTCTTTTTACCCTTCAGAGGTAAAGTTGCCTAAATAACTGTTTGTCCCTTTCCTGTTGTTTCTGTATTTATATTAAACATAAACTTTAAAATAAAATTACACTAGATATTATTCTATTTTTATGAAATAGTCTTTACTTAAATTTAGTGTAAACACCTTAAAAAGCTCAGGGAAAGATGACCTGCCATGTAAGTTATTTATTATAACAGGGTAATGAACTGTTTTTGTTTTAAAAGATTACATGCAAAATAGAGACCCTGTGGAAAAACATTGTGCTTCCTTCCAGTCCCCTGAAAAGATATTTCCCTCAAATGAGTTCTAATTAAAAAGAAAACTGAACAGCTTTAGGAAGTAAAGAAGCAGCTGAAAAAGAAAAGAGGTATTACAAAAGAACAACATTTAGGCTAGACTGAAGATACGGCCTTTTTCTGCCCTTGTGTTCTGATCAGAGGGTTTTTTCTCACTGTATAAATTGCTTTTTGTGTATGTGTGCACGAGTGAGTGTTCTAGCTAGTTACCACTGCTCACTACCTTTATCTGCTGTCTTAAGTATTTTTACAAATCTGGCCACCTAAATAGATCTTGCATCATTCTTTGTAATTTACCATTTGATGGAGATTCTATGGCTGACCATGCTATTTGACATTTTATGTTATTGCTGTTTCATTTGAAATGTGTTTTAACTGCCTGGTTTTCTCTCTTTAGATTAACATCTTTGGAGATAATCTGTTGATACTTAATTCACCCTTGAAGTAATGTGGACAGAAGTTCTCAAATTTGCATATTACATTAGCTGGACCCAGCAGTCTTTCTTAATGTTCACTTAAACCAGAGCTTGTATAAGAAAGAGAATGGGAGTCTGGTTAAATAAGGATGACTACATCAGAGACTTAAAAAGAATCAGTCTCTGTCTTCTGATAGTGTATATGGCTGTTTTAGTAGGCACAGATCAGGATTTTTACAGTTTACTTGGAGTATCCAAAACTGCAAGCAGTAGAGAAATAAGACAAGCTTTTAAGAAGTTAGCATTGAAGTTGCATCCTGATAAAAACCCAGTAAGTAAAGTTTTGCTTTTGAAAATATCTGATTATTTTAGTACATTTTGATGTTTAAAATATTTTGAAGAAGTGTTCAAAGTTGGGAGTGGTGGCGCACGCCTGTAATCTGTGGAGCTCAGGAGGCTGAGGCAGGAAGTTCCCAAGTTCAAAGCCAGCCTCAGCAAAAATGAGGTGCTAAGCAACTCATTGAGACCCTGTCTCTAAATAAAATACAAAATAGGACTGGGAATGTGGTTCAGTTGTCCAGTGCCCCAGAGTTCAATCCCCAGCATGCCCCCCCCACCCCCAAAAAGAAAAAAGTGTTTGAAGTACTGAGGAAAAATAATATGTCAGAAGTGACAATTCAATTAAAAACAGAAAAAGAAAAATATTCTAGTTTGGAATAGCGTTAAGGAATGTCATACAAATAGGCTGTTCCCTATATGTGTTTCCAGCACATATATTAAAGGTGTTAATCCCCAAACCATCCTGTGAAGGAGTTTTTAGAGTAGAGTAGGTTAAGATCAACTGTTTTTGAAAAGAAAACAATGATTTTCAGAACTCAAAGCATATGTCTTGCCAAAAATGACAGTAACCAATAATTGTATACTTTAACTTCCATGTTTTTTTCCCACACAAGTCCATAGACGAGTTAGAAAGTTTTATAAATTAAAACTTGAGAGTAAGCAGATGTACTTCCAATTATAAATATTTGTGTATCCAATAATGTGTTCCTTTAAATTACTTTTAATTTTTATGGTCTTTTTGTAATTCATCTAATGAACTCAATAAAATTTACCTTTCATCATTATTTAGAATAAAGACATGGTTAAATTTTTTTTTTTCTAGGTAAAGCTGAGCAATAGATACAGTATTTCTTTAGAACTCTTGTTGATTATCTTTCTTTGCAATCTATATTTAGGATTTTTCACTTTTTCAGTTTTTTTTAAATTTTCAGAATATGAAAGATGGTAAACCTACATTCATGTATTATTTAAATGAAAGCATCCTTCAAAAACCAAAATATAATAACAAGAGAAACATTTCCAATCCAGTTTTGAATTATTTCTCTTATATTAGTTTTTTGTATTTACCTGGTGGATTGGAGCTTTTTAAAGTTAATGTTGATTTGCTTCAGAAAAATAACCTACAGTCTGTATTGTTTCAGAACTAATATTTTAAAAATTAAGACTTAAAAGTCTTGTTTTTTTTCAATTGCATTTTGTAGAGTGATTTGCATTGTATGATCATGTCAACCTTTTGAAGAGTCATTTCTTATTTCCATTACTTTTCTCATTAATTTTTGAAAGTGGTAGCTCCTTAGAAAATATTTCTTGATTTCATCCCATGATAACTCGTATCATGTTGTACTGCCCCTTCTTATGTTTTCGTGTAATAGTCCAGAAATCTTTGTTTTAATTAACCAATACATAGGTTCTCAAGGGACTTGGATTATGTATCTTAAATAACTGTGTTGTTTGTAATTTTTTTTAACAGAATAATCCAAATGCACATGGTGATTTTTTAAAAATAAATAGAGCATATGAAGTACTTAAAGATGAAGATCTTCGGAAGAAGTATGACAAATATGGAGAAAAGGGACTTGAAGATAATCAAGGAGGCCAATATGAAAGCTGGAACTATTATCGTTATGATTTTGGTAAGGTCATATATTGTGAATTTTTATCTGAGTGATAGAAAAGTTGATTTTGTTTCACCACTTAGCTTATGAATTTAATAACTCACCTTGATTTGCTTTTTTTAATTTACCATGGGAGTGGAATTCTAAAGGAAAATCTCTTGTATACAGAGGTTTTCTGAACAGATATGAAAGTATATTGGTCAAATCTTTGTTAATACTCTTGTAATAGGGATGCCTACTTAAAATAAATAAGTATATACATAAATACGTATATGTGTTTGCATTAAAAGATAAGTACTGAAGCCTTTAATTTTTAGGACATCATATTTTCCAACAAAGGCTAAATATTCTTTGAAGTTTAATGGTGGTTACATTAGTAGAAATATCATCCTTCTGCTGTGGAACGAAAATTAAGATAAGAGCAGAGGGAGGAAACAAAGGAACCAGGGAGAGGGAAAACAAACACAGGTTATTGAGGCAGAAGAACCAGTGTTTCCCAGTCATTAATTAACCTCAGATACAGTTTAACAACTGAAATGTGCTTTTATATTAAATGGACAAAAATATTTTAAATTTGTTTCTAGAACCAAAGGGCTTCTCAAGACTGATTTTCTTTTCAAAATAGTATTTTCAAAGCTCAATAACTGTGTCAGCTGTTGGCAATCTACATTTCACTGACCATTTAAATCTGGCTCACCACCCATTTATGTAAAATGTTTTATTGGAATGCAGTTATGCTTATTTGTTTACATATTGACTATAATTTTCATACTTTGAGGGCAGGGTTTAGTATTTGTAATAAAAATCATAGGTCCCCAAAAGCCTCAAATATTTACTAATGGTTTATACAGAAAAAGATTGCTGACCCTGGTTTTATATCCATGGTTAATACTATTTGGATATTTTATATGGTAATAAGAAAATTTCTCACATTGATTTTAATTATGGTAAATAAAATTATATTTACTGCTAAATGTTTATCTTTACCTCTTCAAGTGTTGTAAGATTTTTAGCAGTGGAAAATATTTTAAAGTGATAAGCACTTTTAAAACCCACATAATCTGAAAATTAAAGACTTCTAAATTCTAACAGTAATGTAACTCATTACTGGTACATTTCTATATAACATGTCACCATGGGGAAGGGAGAAAGGTATCTGAGAAGGTCTGTACTGCTTTTGCAACTTCTGGTGTGCCTATAATTATTTTAAAATAAAAAGTTAGAAAACAGAAATTTTCTGTGGAGATGAAATGATGTGAATATTAGCAACGACCCCCTCCCCCATTTGTGCACAACATATACAACAGGCCAGATCAGGAAACTAATATTTTTATATCACTTGGTAAATGTATTACCAATAGTAGTATTTCCTGTTGGTTTTTCTCTTAGTTTACTACACATTATGCAAGTTTGAGAATTTATACAAAATCTTATTTTTTCATGATTAAAACCAAAGTGAGTATCATGTGGTAATTTATTTTTATGGAGAAGTGTTTATAATTTTTGTATATTTTTAAAATTAGGTATTTATGATGATGATCCTGAAATCATAACATTGGAAAGAAGAGAATTTGGTAAGTTTGTAGACATGATTTTCTAAAACTATTACAAGCTCAATCTCATCTAAAACTCTTGGGTCTGAATGTGTTCAGAAGTCAGAAATTTTTTGGATTTTAGAAAGGTAATGATGGTATATTATTTATATATTAAGCAGTGTTTCTAGAAGAATGTGGGGCAGTATACCATTAGTAAAGATACTTGTATTTCTGTAGCAAAATGCAGATAGATGAAAAAAAATGCATGTATGTATATCAAACAAAAGAAATAAAAATAATATATAGCTCTGTGTCCTTTCAGACCAGATTTGGATGCCAAATTAGTTTGGTCCATATTTGCAAAACAAAAAAACTTTCATAAATAGCAGAAAGATCAGTAGAGTCGAGGAAAGGAAGGTGGGGAGGGAGGAGGGGAAGGAACGGGAAATACGTGGGACTAAATTAGCTCAAATTATATTCCATGCTTTTATAATTGTGTCAAAATGAATCCTAATGTGTATAACTAAAAAGAATCAATAAGAGGAAAAAAAGGAAAAAGAAAAACTTCTAGTGTGTTAGTTTTTTTATTTAATAATTATGGATAATTATATGGTTATCTTAGAAGCACTTTTAATTTGATCTGCGATTTGTATGAAAATGGATATAAGAATATAGTTATGCATATTTCATTTCAGAAACTAACAAAAACGGGATTCAATTCTTATACTTTCAGCCTTTATACAATGATAATAAAATAGATTTCATTTATTATTTCAAAACGGTAAATTGAATCTCAAATTCCTGTTTTATTCTGCTGTATTATAATCACATTTAATTTAGAAAACTAATATAGCATGCCAGTTGCAAAAAGTTGATATATTTTGTGTTTCTTATATATTATTATCAAAAAGGATATATTACAGTCACTTCATTTTGTACAGTTTTTGTTACTTCTGAGCAAATATTACCTTTTATTCTAACTTTTTCTATCAATGATTTCTGGCATAAAAAATAACTGTTACAAGTTTTGTATATAAACACTTCATGTTCTGAGTAAAGAGAAAATGTATCTTCCCTGTAGAGGAAGTAGGAATAATTTGAATCATTTGGATAATTGGTAGGATAAATTAGCACCCATGTAATAAAATGCTGGCCATAACTTTACAGCTTGTTAGCTATGTGAATCTATACCTTTTCCTGTGTAGTTTTACTGTCACTCATCTTCTATATCAGTGAGTGTTGTGTGGACCAAGAGGGCAGAAAACATTGGAATTGCAGGTAGAATTAAAGGAACTGAACAAAACTTGCAAATTAACCAGTTCTTGAATCCACCTATAATGAGAATTTACTGATATTCATATTGCATATTAGTTCAGACATTTTCAGCATGTGTCACTATGCAGAAAAGGCTAAGAAACACTAATTGTTCGCATAGAATCCCAAATGGTAGTTTTAAATTATTATAGCCACAAAATGTTGGACTATATTACTAGCTAATATCGATAGATTCAATACATATTTGCCATTATTCCATCTGATCTCTAATACTACTCTTCATATTACTAGACTAAGACAAGATAATTCTGAATTTGTAGTTGAAGAAGCAGAAGGAAGATGTTAAACTGATGGTAGAATCAATTTGTACTTATGTAAATATCACACCAGCTTTACTTATGTGTCTATTACCAGTTGTTTTTCTATTGGTTTGAGTTGCTTAGTCTTATGTTTTCATAAATATAGAATTATTTTATGTTTTCTTCCTCTAGGAAGTGTATGTATTTTTTCAAATACATATACTGTATTTTCAAATCAGCTTATTCAAACAAAGTAATTCAAAAGCTGTGCTTTGAATTTTGAGAGGACTAGTCACTTTTCAGTTGTGTTTTATGTACAGAACCCTTCTTTAGATATGTGCCCTGAATTCCATTTTGTCCTTCTGGCCCAATAAATCAACTGAAATCTCTGCTCATTTCTTCCTTGTCAACTGCTACCTTTTCTCAAAGTGGCAAACATTGACTCTTTGATTTCCACCTTTTTCCATACCTTGAGTTCCTGATTCTTCACTGTTCGGTAACTCCCTGATGCTTTTAATAAAGGTCTTTTGTATTTTGTCCATTTTTCCAGTTGTTAGTAGTGGCGGAATTAGTCCAAATAGTACAGTTAAATTTTATCAGGAGGGAAACTCCAATGTTCTAGTTTAGTTCAGAAGGAAAAAATTTTGATGAATAAACTATACTTTCAGAGCTTTTAAATGTTCTCATCTTTCTCAATAAATATGTGTTACAGCACAGTAGTGTTTCAGTTATTATAATCAAATTCTAGATAGTATTTATAAAAGCAGAGACCGTCTCACGTGTATCCTGGTCATTCTGAGTAGTACCATGCAATCCTGGCATCTTTTAGAAGATAGCTCAAGAAAGAGGAACTCAAAGCATTTCTACCTTTTGTTGCATTTTTCTGTGTTTAAAGAAACTTATTAGTTGTAGTGGTCTAAATACTAACATATATCAGTTGCAGTTGTATAATTCCAAAAATCGGATTTTGAAGTATACTCAGTCGCTTTCAGGTCACTGTTATGTAAAAGCATTTGTTTGTGCTCTGATAATGTAGTATTAAAAAAAATTGTAGCCAGGCACAGTGGGACACACCTCTGATCCTAGGAGATCATGAGTTCAAGCCCAGCCTGGGCAACGCAAGATGGTCTCAAAAAAAAAAAAAAAAAAAGAAAGAAAAAGAAAAAATACTTTTAATCTTATTATTCAACAATCATTGAGATCTAGGCTGATATGTTAGAAATGTTCATGAAAACATAGTACCAGAATTACACATTTTCACAGTAAAGTTTTGTGTTGAATTGTATGTGATTTAGGTTTGCTTTTCCTCATATTTTTGTTTAGGACATTTGAACAGTAATACCTCTGATTATTGTGTTCTCTTTTCATATATAAATAGCCATCTTGTTACATGTTTATAACTAATAGGGTAATCCCTTTTTCTATTAAAGTTGTATTCTGTTGAGAGTTTTACTTAAATTAGCATCCTTTGGTCATCAGAGCCAACTTGGCAGTTGTTTCAACTTAGATAAAGCAGTCTCTTTGTCATTTTCTGAGCATTGCCAAAAATAGTTGATAAAATTACAAATTTTGTATTTTGCCTGTGGTGTACAATTAACTATTTTTTCTATAGCTCTGCCTTGTCATTGAAATATAGGTAAATATTGACTCCTACATATTTCCAATTACCCTGAGTTAATCATATACAATTCATACAGTATTCTTGTTTGATGTTTTACTGTAATTTATGAAACTTTTATTTTAAAATTACCAATAAATTATGAGAAAAAAGTAAAAACTAAAATTACCAATAACTGATTTATGTGGAATTGTATGAAAACCCTTAACCAAAAGCAAATTGCCTTTGCTTTTTTATCTTGAATGTCTAAAAGCAAATAACCTTTGTTTTTTTATCTTGAATGTCCAGATACACCCTTACAATGTTAAAATTATAAAATGAAATTACATTACCCTCATCAAGTTATTTTACATATTATAACATATACTGTTGGTTAGACATGTTCAAATCTATTTTAGCAAATATGTATTTGTCTTGAAGTGAGAAAAACCTTGATCTGGTACTTCTCAAACAACATGATTTTTAGGGTAAATGTCTTATTTATGGCAAAGATTAAATTTAATTCTACAATCCTACTGTTGTGTAGGTTTCTCATTCTTTGAGAATTTAGTCATTAGAATTGATTGACCATGTACTTAACCTATGCTATAGATAGAGAGGAACCTCACTCTCAGTCTGTTTCTTTTTATCTTTTCCCCACACTTTACCTTTTATCTTACATAAAGGTTGGCTGTTATTTCCATGTATCACCTTTTTTTTTTTTTTTTTTTAAGCTTCATGGCCATATTTTTCTTACAGTTCATGCATGCTTCTTATCAAATATGAGTTTAGGAAAGTTAAAAAAGTTACTGTTGGTTTGATATTTGAAATATTTTCTTTTCATTTAAAAAGCTTTTATAGAAAATGATAAAGGTAGTATGAAATATTTATGACTTTTTTCTGTTATGATCTCAATAAAGTTTAACTAAAATAAACACATTTAGTAAGTAACTGTTTTGTATACTTTTAGATGCTGCTGTTAATTCTGGAGAACTGTGGTTTATAAACTTTTACTCCCCAGGATGTTCACACTGCCATGATTTAGCTCCCACTGTATGTATTTTTTTTACCTTCTGATTATTTTTGCCTTTTAATTTTTTTACTATGTTGGGATGTTTCTGTTAGTAATAATTATGAGTATCAAATAATTATCAAATACTTTTACATATGTGTGGTTTTATTTGATAAATTTTTTTTCCTTTAAAGCTTCATAGCTTGAGATATTTTCAAGGAGAAAAAATGATTAGAAAAATACTTACACTTTTTCTGTCATAGTGGAGAGACTTTGCTAAAGAAGTTGATGGATTACTTCGAATTGGAGCTGTGAACTGTGGTGATGATAGAATGCTGTGCCGAATGAAAGGAGTCAACAGTTATCCCAGCCTCTTCATTTTTAGATCTGGAATGGTAAGAGATGATTAGCATTTTTCAAATTTGTAGAACTTTATAACAAATGAAATGCTAGATAAAGCACAGTCTGTGTATTTGTAGAATATTTTGGTTTTTAAGTGTTGCTTTAGGTGCCATCTAAATAATAATAATGCATACTAATAGTAATGTTCATAGAGCCCATAGTAATATTCCTTAGGTCTCTCTTCTTGAAATAGGTGAACATTCAGTCCTGCATGTTTCACTTTTGTATTATTTTCTGAATACTTTTAAATGTCATTACTTTAACTTTGATGTACGTCAAAATTAAATGTTTTCCAGTTTTAATTTCTCTTAATTTATTCAACATGCATATTGTGCCTTGTAGTTTACAAAGTATTTTGTAGATATTATCTCATTGAATATTTAAGCTTTAATCTCTTATTTTCCAGTTTCTAGTGATAAACCTAAAACTGTTAGTATTAATCAAATGACTTGTGGAATCTGTACTATCCAATTCTCAGAGTGTCATTTAAAAATATACTATACTGTTGAGAGATATGCTGTTCAAAATAATGTAAAATTAAAGTATTTGATGCTCTTTTTTATGAGTTTTAAAGAGAAAAAGTAAAAGATATTTCTCTTTTTATAAAACTCAATAGGCGACAGTGAAATATTATGGAGACAGATCAAAGGAAAGTTTAGTGAGTTTTGCCATGCAGCATGTTAGAAGCACAGTGACAGAACTATCAACAGGTAATTTTATTTTCTTAATATGCTTGATATTCATAGATAGTTATAAATGGGAATTTTGAGTTTTATAATAGCAGTATTAATATTTTGGTCATAGTACTGAAATTTTGAAGTATCTCTTCCTTGTTTCTTAAAAGCAAATTGTATCATTGTTCTGACTTCAATTGAATAATAAATATTTAACAACTTAGTTATTTTTACAGAAACTAAAAGTATAAAAAATGGATATGAGATGAAGCTAGGTGACAAGGTTCAAAATGCAGCTAAATGTTTAGTAATGTGTTTTATTGCTTTCATAAGCATAAGAAGTAAATTCATGCCTATCCAGATTTAAATTCAAAAACAATTCTTTGGCTTTTAATTCATCAAGTGATTTTAGACTTGTTACTCTAAACTGTCCATGAAATGACAGTATTTATGGTTAAAGGGATATTTATTTAAGTTTTTGAGTACCAGTTATGTGTCAGAAACTGTTAATTACTACAGCTGCAGAAATGTAATATATAATCCCTGCCATTAACAACCTCATTACTTTAATGAGGAAAATACTAATAAACAATTAAAATATAGTATAGTAACTATTATGATAGACATAAGCTTAGAGAGGCACAAAAGATTTGAAATAACCTAGTTGAGGAAAATAGGAAAGGTTAGAAAATACTCCTCAGAAGATGTCATATCCAGTCTCTCATGGAAGTGAATAGGAAGTCTTCGGAGAGCGCTGTGTTTTGGGGAGTTGGCAATACTTTCTGTATCTGACAAAAGGATGGTAATGTGTTAGAGTGGTATGCAGAACCACGTAAGTTTCATCTAAATATGTACCTCACAAGAGACCTTTCTTGCCATCTTGAATATTCTTAAGGAAATAATGAATTTAGATTTTATGTGATGAAAACTTGGAGGATTTTGACATGCATAAGAGGATTTTTAGAAAGATAACTTAATACAGTGAATTAGAAGAGGATGAAATTAGAAAGACAAAATCATTTGGAAGAGTGTTTACAATATTGGGTAATGGTGATCAGAAATTTGCTTTTATTTTCTTTAAAGGAAATTTTGTTAACTCCATACAAACTGCTTTTGCTGCTGGTATTGGCTGGCTGATCACTTTTTGTTTCAAAGGAGGAGGTAATTTTATTTGTTATTTTGTCATTCTAAAAGGAAGACTGTAACATTTAAATTTTAGGTGTCTTCTAAATATGCTACTATAATTGACTTTTCATTAAATAATTGATGATTCGAAATTAATTTAAACCCAACCAAGATTGCAATTTTTTACTTGCTGAATATGTGCCATTTTGTTACCTTTCATATAAGAGGTTATAAAATTGTTAATTTGTTAACGTGTCATGTATTCGTTAGACAAGTTTTTCAGCTTACTTGTTGTAGTCATGATAAACTGTAGCTTAGGTAGCCACTGGTGTATTTGGTAGTTTGCAAAAATTATTATTGTTAACAACTATAATTCCTCCCAAATAATAATTTGTGGAAGTACGTATTTTTCCTTAGACATATAAAAACATATACATTTGGTTCATAAAATTGTGTGTATGAAGATGATACCTTTTCATTTCTAGGATCTTTCTCTCAACAAATTAAGTTGAAATTCAATATTTTACATGCCAAACTATAACGTATGAACTGCATTCAATGAGAGTGGTTAAAAATAGGTCCCAATATTACAAAATATTCTTATTCATCAATTTAATACATTTTCATATGTTAATCCCAACATGGATCTTTTCCCCACACTTCACCTCTCACCTATAATGCAGCCTTGTTAGGATATGTTTATCTTGTAACTAAAATTAACCATTAAATCCCTCCTGTAAGACCTATATTAGGAATATACTGGTTTTGAGCAAAAATCAACCTTAAACTTTTTTTGCAAATGGGTTTTGTTTCATTTTGACCAAATGCCCAGATTGCTGTCCATCTAAACATGAATAAAACATTTTAAAACTATCTTACATTCTTTTGTCTTGTTTTTAACCCCAGGTAGTTTGATTTTACCTCTCTTTTCTAGGCTCTAGAAAGCTCCCTTTCTCCCAAATCTAAACTCATTGTGTCTTTAACATTCATATTTACAGAACTTTCATAAAACTAGTGGACGTATTTTAAGATTTTATTGGGCTGCAAATATACTTCAGTGGTAGAGCACTAGCCTAATGTGTGAGGTCCTGGGTTCAATACCCAGCACCACGAAAAAAAAAAAAAAATTATACTAATTTGATCCCTAACGTACCTAGTTCCATTGCACTTTATTTCTCCCATATCATGAGATCTCTTGGATAAAGGAAATTGCTAATAGGAGGAGAGATTTGAGAAGACCCTAAAGAAATGCTTACTTAATTTTTCTCTAGCTAGAAATCCTGAAAAATTAATGAGAAGGAATGAAATAGTTTGTGTATATAAAATGAGACTACTAAATAATGATTTCAATATTTATTTCAGTTAATGGTCTTAGAATCAACATGGTAATTTGGGGGAAAGGCATAAGAGCATAGACTTAATAAAGCTTAAATAGCCTCATAAAGTTTTTTTTCCCCTCAGATTGTTTGACTTCACAAACACGACTCAGGCTTAGTGGCATGTTGGTAAGCATCCATCATTTTTGTAAAACTATGTCACCATGTAAAGAAATACCTTTATAAGTTGATTTCAAATCTTTTTCATAGTTTCTTGAGCACTTGACTCACATTTTTATAATTTTTCTGATTTTCTGATAAATGTGTTCATAGATAAAACTTTCTGAATAATTAGTTGTGCATGGCACATTTTGATTAGTACTTTCATTTGTAAGTGTTCTACATTTATTATGCATTTCTCTAGTTATGTGTTAGTGTTTTTATTGTTTCTGAACTTTGTTTCTTGTGTCGATTTTTAGTTTCTTTTATTTCTTAGACTCACATCATGTTATGGTTGAGGAATGTGATCTGTCAGATGTTGATTAATTGATGTTATCAAAGCTTTCTTTGGCTGGGAGTTTGTCAGTTGTAAAAATTGGGAAACTTCTATGTGAACTCAAATAATAAGCTCTCTATGTATATGTATGTTGGGTATAATTTTTGTGTCAGATCACATTGAATCATGTTATTCATATCAGTACTATTTATCTTTATTCTCCTTGATCTATAATTTCTAGGTAGCTATATTAAAACTTCCAACTACAATTGTTGATCTGTTTCTTCCTGTCCTAACCGTCATGTTGCTTCAGGGCAGGAATATATCCTAAGAAATATGACATTATATAATTTCTTCATTATATGAACATCTTAGAGTATACTTGCACAAACTTAGGTGGTGTTGCCTGTTTAAACCTAGCCTGTATGGTGTGACCTGTTGGCTTCTAGGCTACAAAACTTGCTAGAGATGATACCGTAGGAGTTGTAGCACAGTGGCTAAGTATGAATGTATCTAGCCATAGAAAAAGGAAAATGAAATTATGGTATAAAAGATGGTACACTTGTTTTGAACACTTAGTAGGTAATGGAGCTTGCAGGACTGGAAATTGCTCCAGGTGGGTAATTGAGTGAGTGGTGAATGAATGTGAGGTTCCAGAGCCTTATTAATCTACTACTGTATACTTTATAAACACTGTACTTAGGCTACAATAAGTTTATGAAAACAAAATTTCTTTCTTCAGTAATAAATCAACCTTAGCTTAATGTAACTTGTTTACTTTATAAAGTTATTTTTTTTAACTTTTTGACTTTCATAATAATACTTAGCTTAAGACGTAAACACATTATACAACTGTATAAAAATAATTATTTTATATGCGTATTTTATTACATTTTTTTCATTGGTGTTTTTGTTTGTGGTGCATATTCTATACATGTTTATCTCTCAATTTTTTTTTCACTTTTTAAACTTTTTTGTTAAAAACTAAAGCATAAATACACATTAGCCTAGACCTCTGTAGTGTCAGAATTGTATCACTGTCCTTCATCTCCACATCTTGTCCTTTTGGAATGTCTTCAGGTACAGTAACAAACATGGTAGCTGTCGTCTCCTATGATAGCAGTGTCTCCTTCTGGAATCTTTCTGAATCTTCCTGAGGCTCTTATTGAGGAAGTATCATTCTTTTCAGAAATATCTATGAACATCTCTATTAATGCAAACCTTTTGGTGTAATGGTTCATATTTTCAAACTTTGTAAGGAGCTTATTAAGATCTTCAAAAGGTTTTACTAGATCCACTGTGAATTGAAGTTTTTAGGGTTCTTCTTTCTTTTTATTCCTTTTCTCTTGCATCTTTAGCTATGTGTTCACTAAGCAATAGGAATTTTTCAGCTGGATTATAATATGGGATCACCTTCATATATGCTATTCATTGTTGACCTAAACATTATGCAGTGCATGTCTGTTTTTTCACATAATATATGATCATTATCAACATATCCTTTTGGTGGCTGTTAAATAACAGATGTATAAATATATATCTTTGCACATCATGGGCTTTTTTTTTCTTAACAAATTGTTTTATCTGATACTGAAATGATTAACTTGGTATGCTTATGTTTCATTTCCTTCCCTTATTTTACCGTATGCTTAGACAATGGTTTTTCAATGCAATATTAAATTTACTTGAAACTCTTCTAAGAATAATGAAATATCAAAATCAGGTCTCCCTTAGGTCTGGGTGCAGTGGCGCAAGCCTGTATCCTAGTGGCTCTAGAGGCTGAGGCAGGAGGATCTCAGTTCAAAGCCAGCTTCAGCAAAAGCGAGGTGCTAAGCAACTCAGACCTGTCTCTTAAGTGAAATATAAAACAGGCCTGGAGATGATGTAGCTCAGTGGTTGAGTGCCCCCTTGAGTTCAATCCCTGGTACCTACCATCCACCCTCCCGCCCACCCCCCCCCCAAAAAAAAAAAAACAGGTTTCCCTTAGATGTTAAAAATATTCAAAGATGAGCTCTGAACATCAGTATTTTTTGTTAATTTTTGATGATCAGAGCTTTTGGCCTTTTATATTCTTCCTTTGCAATAAATCTGTGCACTTTTAGCATCAAGGAAATGCTAACTTTAAAAATGTGATGGAGGTCTTTTTTTCTTCTTTGAAGCAGTTTCTGTATGATTGGTATTATTTTCCCCTCAAATAATATTTTTGTTTGTTAGACTTCAGGGAAGCTATCTGCCTAGAGCTTTCTTTATATCTATAATCTCCTTTTTTTAATATACCAAATTATTCAGATTATTTCCTCTGGGAAATTGTTTTTCTATGACTTTATCCTTTTAACTAAATTTTTAAATGTACTAGTATATGGTTATGCATAATACCTTATGATATTTGTGGAGTTTTTATTATATAGTGATGCCCACTTTCACTTTCTCATAATGATTTTTTGTACTCTCCTTCGTCAGTATTAGGAGAAATTTATCAAACTTTAAAGTTTCTGTTTTGCATATTTTCAGTTTCATTGATTTGTGTACTTCATTTCCTTCCTTCTGCTTTCCTAGAATTTAATTTGCTTTTATTTTTCTGTTATTGAGATTTAGACTTTCCTTTGTAATATACGAATTTAGACTACAAACTACTGAGTACAGCTTTTGGTTACATTCCATATTTTGAAATGTATTTTTATTATTAGTTAATTCAAAATATTTTTTAACCTTTTATTTTTATTGAATTATTGATTATTTAGGACTTACTTAATTTCCAAACAGAGGGGTTTTTAAAAGTCTTTTGTTTTTGTTATTTATGGCACTTTAATTCTCCTATGGGTAGCAAACATGGTTTTGACGTTTTTTTAATTTGTTGAGCTTCGATTTATGGCACAACATATAAATTTTTATAAATATTCATGTATATTTGAAAAAGTAAATTCTGTAGTTCATAGGTACATCTAGGTAAAATCAGTTGGGGCAAGTTTAACACTACCATTCAAATATCCATCTTAATTTTATTTTTGCCTGAGAGAAGTGTCTTAATATTTCTTAATATTTTATTAATAACCTTTTGTTATTGTGGACATTTGTTTTTTCCTTTTAATTCTTTTTGTTTATATATTTCAACCTTTTTTCACCGTGTGGGTACTAATTTAGAATTATTTTTCTTTGTGATAGGAGTCTCTAGCTTGATGAAACAACTCTGTCTACTGTAATGACTCTTACCTTCAAATCTGCCTCTACTGACATCAGTATGACTACGACTTTCTTTTGGTTAATGTTGGCATAGTACATCTTTTTCCATTCTGATATCCTTATATTTAAGGTGTATTATCTGCAATCAGCATATGGTTTATTTTGTATTTTTTAACTAGTTTTTCTTAGTCCATTTACATTTAATATTATTCCTGATATATTGTGAATATTTATTGTCTCATTGGTCTTCTGTTTGTCCCAACTATGTTATGATCCTTTTTCTTTTTTTGCCTTCTTTTTGGATGAATCAAGTAGTTTAATTTCATTTCTTCTGTCTACTGTCTCTTTATCAGTTTTTTGTTGTTGTTGTTGTTGTTTTTTACTGTTTTTTTAATGAGTGCCCTAGAGCTGACAACATGCCTCCCTGTCTTAGATCAAAATTACCATTTCAGCTTTTAAGATTTTTGGTTTTCTGAAGTTTTGTTATGATTTGCATAGATGTTAATTTACTTATTCTGCTTTGAGATTGGACTTCTTGAATCTGTTTTCAAAGTTGTGGAAACTGCTCAGCTGTTATTTCAATTATTATTAATGTCCCATTCTTTGATTTTTGGAATTCTACTTGAGTGTATGTTACTCCTGTATTTGTTTACTAGCTTGAGTAGTCCAGAAAATTTTTTCAATAACTTGAGGTTCTGAGAAGTGTACTTTTCATATAGGGACATTGGAGCACATTAAAGAAACTCAGCCACCAATAGGTGAACACTGGGAAGGTACTAATTTTAAATATATGCTGTAGACACAAAGTATCTGATACTATATGATACATATTGAAAGTAGAGTCATAATGATGACTCTTAAACAAGTCAGGTTTGATTTTTAACCTAAAAGATTATTGAACAGGCTATTTTCTATTTTAAAAACATGGTAATTGTTTTTTTGTAGATTTGTACAAATTGTAAAAAGTAGATGTTTAATATCAAGGGAAAATGGAAAATTATATTATCTCAAGTTATTGAGTACTATTTAAAAATTATAATTTCATAATAGAAAAGTTTTACAATAACCTTTTCTTCATTTACAACATAGTGTGTTTTTTGTTTCTTAACATTTTAGGATGGCCTTGTTAATGTAGGATGGATGGACTGTGCCACCCAGGACAACCTTTGTAAAAGTTTGGATATCACAACAAGTACTACTGCTTATTTTCCTCCTGGAGCCACTTTAAATAACAAGGAGAAAAACAGTATTTTGGTATGAATAATTTTAAGGAGATTTCTTTACTTACAAATGTGTACATGCACACACATTAAAAAATATATCCTTTTATAAGCAATGAGCAAGGAAATGAACCAGTTTATATGGAACATTTCATTAATTAGATCAAATAAGTAATTCCTGGAATTTTGTTCATTACAAATTCAGTTTGTAGACTTTTATAAGGATTATTTTTAAACTGGCATTTATATTACTACATTTAACCCTTATACTTTTAAACCCCAAAGATATGAAATACTTTCTTAGGTTAAATGAAAAAGCATTTTTATCATAAGTTTTTATTTGTGAATTTTCTAATGTTAAAAATGTAGATCCCTGGTAGGTTTAGCTGGGGCCCAATTATGTTTTTAAGTACCCTGTGGGATTGATGTAAATTCAGTTTGTAAATCTAATATAGATCACCTCCCTGTGTTTCTGAATCAGAAAACAGACTCAAGGAAGTGAGGTAAATAATGGGATTCCCTGGGGAATCCCAAAAGGATATAAAGAAGACTCTAAGACAAATTTCCTTTAGTTTTCTATGATTCAATTCTGCTTTTTAAATGTTGATAATTATAAAACATGCTCGTTTCAGAAATTCACACACAGTACAAAAATATACAAAGATGAGATCTCCTAAAATTAAATCACTAGTAGACAACCACCATCAAATCTCGGTAAATACCCTTCCAGATCTCATATATACTCTCTGTTACGACTGTCTAGACAGCTCTAACAGTTTATATCTATGACTTGGACCTCTGCCCTGCACTCCAGAAATATTATACACATGCGTGGATGTGTACACATTTACCACTGCCTATCAACATCTCCTGAGATACTAGTCAAAATGTCAGATTTAAATGCCTATAATTATCCCCCTAAAACTCCCATATAAATCTGCTTCTCCCCAGTTTTCCCCATCTCAGTTGATGATACTGTCCTATATTTTTCAGGCCAAATATCCTGCAGTCGCTTTTGATTGCTTTCTTTCTCCTACCTTGTAACCAGTTTGCCAGTAAAATTTGTGACTATCTTTAAAAAAACTTCATAATCTACTTCTATGACTACAGAGTATTTATCACCTTGTAACATACACTATAGTTTATTTACTCTTCCATTATTTTTCTCCTGCATTAAAGTTTGTTCACTGATATATCAGATATCAATATCAAATGCCTAAAAGTATTCTGGTGATTGTGTGTGTGTACCTCTGTGTGTGTATATGAACTTGTACTATGTATATATACTACATATACATTCATACACATGAAATACATGTAGAGATGCAAATGTGTAATTTTCATAAATGGGGTCACAGGGACATTTTGTTTTGTAGTCTAGTCTTATTGGTGTTTCAGGAAAATTCTGGTCAATGGATATGTTTGCATATACATATATTTCAATTACTCATGTTATATATTTACATTATTAAAGTGTTTATGCTTTTGATAATTAACAATTCCTTAGTATAATCCACTGAGTAAATATGATATACTTAGTTTTTATCAGTCCTCTTTTTATACTTTTTTCTATTTTTTTATGGCTATAAGCAGTGCTATTGAGCAGTTCTATATGTTCATCTTGATTCACTTATTCAGTTATCTAGTTAGAATGGAAAAGCCACAGTGATTTTAAATTTTCATTGCCAGACTGCCCTCCAAAACTATGCTAGTTGGCACTGTGCTGTCGTTAATGAGGCTTGCCTCAGTTCTGACAAATATTCAATATAATCTCTTGCCTTCTATATTTTGTATATCCATATAAAGTATAAGATGTTTGGACTTTATGATATCAAACTTGCAAGCTCAGTGCTGTCTTAGGAAACAGAAATGGGTGACACTGGAAATACAGTAAAAGGAAGAGGTAAATTAAACTCCTCATCCTTCTTAAATACATTCAAGTTATAAAACTGTGAAGTATTATCCCAGCTAAATATATCTGGAAGGTGAAGTTCAAAAGCAGTGTCCTTTAAAAGTGCAACTAGCAAATTCTGTAAGACAAACAAGGTTTATAATGAGTTTATAATATATTAATTATATGTATATAAAGCCATTATGAATATTTTAGTGAAATCTTCATAATGACCAACTAAAGTATGGAACTATAAGCTATAAAATTGAGGCAGTAAAGATTTGTTTTTATATTTTAAGCCATTTGACAGCAGAAATTACTTCATATAGATCCTAAAGAATATGTATGCCTTTAGTGTTTTCAAAAAACATAATAGTGAGTTTGAGAAATGTAAGCAAAAACTAAGTTTTGTATTATGGTATACTTATTGTTTCTGTCCACGTGTTCATTCTCATGTCTAGCTCTCTTAAAGTGTGATAGTTCCTTCAAATTTGTAATGGAGTTTTACATCTTTCAAGTAATATTTTTAAATTATTTAACAGATGATTTATGTTTAAAGATATACTGTTTTTTCAATTCTTATGTACATCTACTTGATATAACCAATGCCTGCATTCTTTATTGTAATAGCTGCTTCATCGAGAGGGCTCTGTGAGAAAGAAATAAAGGGAGATTTGTTAGAAGGGAGGTGTGCCTTTTTTAGTTTTGGTTTTAAAGAGGAGACATGGCTTTACAACATGTTAAGACCTATGTATATTTTAGTATAAATACTCCTATATTGTTTGGCCTGTGAATACTATTTTGAAAACTTCCTTAATAAGCTATAATACCCATTTCAGTTTTCCAGTTAGAAGTTTCTTTTACCTTAACCACTGTTAATTGGTTGGGGTGTAAAATGTCTTAGATCGTCAAAATTCTGTTAAAAACTAAAAGAATGTATGAGACATGTAAACATGGTTAGCCTTAAAATTAAACTGAACATAGTATTTTTTTGTGGTGATTTAGCAAATTACTGTAAGAATTACCATAGAAAATTCCACCTCCTGAACACCTAATAACAGAATTTCTTTTACACCTTTTTTTTTTTTTTTTTAAAGCCTGGTCATGTGGTAATACATTATTTTAATTGCCCAAATGTGATATACTTTATTTAAAAGAAAGAAAAAAATGTTTGGGATAGTTTGAAAAACTTAAAATTTCTTCTTTAGAAACTGAAAAATAATGAAAAAAAGAAGATACTAAATATAATTGAATGTTTACTCAAAAATTACAATGTGATTCTCTTATTCTAGTTCCTTAAATCATTGGATGCTAAAGAAATATATTTGGAAATAATACATAACCTTCCAGATTTTGAACTACTTTCAGCAAGCACTCTAGAGGTAATGATTTTTATTAATAGTAGCATATAGTAATAAATACTGGTAGCATTTCAAGTCCTTAAGTTTTCAAGTCAGCATTGTTTTATTCATCACTGGAGAGAACTAAAAGTAGCAGTTTCAAAGAATTACATATTAATCAGTTCTAGGTTAAATTCTGATTCCTGGAATTAAGGTATTGCTAATTCAAAGTGAATCTGTAGTTTTAGAAAACCTTCCTAACCCAAAGTTTGGAAAGGCAAGATTTTGATCAAAAAGGAACTTTGGATCTGAATTTCTTGTTTATAATACTCTTTATATTGTTCACTGAAAATTAAGAAGTGTTATATGTGATTAGAATTCTTAGAAATATTATTAGTGGTAGAATCAGTTATTTTACTCTACTTACTGTAATCCCAGAGCTTTGAGTATGTATTTCTACCACATCTTTTATTAAACCTGAGAAAACTGACTTCTCCAGCGCCGCCCCCCCCCCCCCCCCCCCCCCCCCCCCGCCGATTTTTAACTGTGTATACTTAAAACCATATTTTTTTTTCTTGGCACAGTAGATACTTGGACATTTTATGACTCAATGATTTATCCACTTGTAAGATTATAAAATTGATTTACATAGCATTATTCCCAGTAAGCAATAAGAGTATGAATGGTCTGAATTTTAGATTTTAGACAGTTTTAAACTGAGTAGGGTAGCTTAAACTAACTTCAAAGTCAAGGAAATAAAGATAACTTCTGCCTTAGAATTACCTGTCTGATGTTTCTTTATCACTTTCAAGGATCGTTTGGCACATCATCGCTGGCTCTTATTTTTTTATTTTGGAAAAAATGAAAATTCAAATGATCCTGAGTTGAAAAAACTGAAAACTCTACTTAAAAATGATCATATTCAAGTAAGAAAAATGCATTTTGCCTAGTCTTCTAATAGTGTACTTCTTTGTTAGTCTAATATATATGATTAAATTTTAAGTAACAAAAATGTTTGACTTTGTAGATTAAGAAGCCCTTAAGTGCTTTTGATCTTGGTTGTACTTTTTCTTTTTTTATTAAACATTGACTTGATATCTATAAGTGGTGAATTTTCATTTCTTCAAGCATTTGACAAATTTGTATCATACAGTTTTTCTGCAAGATAAAGATACTATAGATGAATATCTTCCCTTTTTTTAAGTAAATGTTTTATTTAACTTCATATATCCAAAATATTTCAATATGAAATTTTTTTCTTTTTTAAGCCGGCACATTATTTGTACATACTTAACAGGGTACACTATAATTAATTCAATATGTGTATGCAGTATATAATGATCACATCAAGGTTGTTAGCTTTTCACTACTTCAAGCATTATCATTTCTATGTTTAGAAACCTTCACACTCTTCTAGTTATTTTGAAATATACTGTGGTAGAGTATAATTACTCTGTTGTGCTGTATATAATACCAGTATTAATTCCTCCTGTTTAACTGTGTTTTGGTACTCATTATCAAGCTTCTCTCCCCTCTTCCTCACTCTTCTTCCCAGTTCCTCTTATTGTTTGAGACCTCCTTTTTTTTAGTTTCTACAAGTGAAAACATGCAGTATTGTTTTTCTGTCTTACCACGTCATCAGTTTCATCTATATTGCTGTAAATGACATTTATTGATGTCTGATTTTTCCATTGTGTGTATTTACCACATTTTCTTTATTATTTATCCATCAACTTACACTTGTTGATTGCATAGCTTAGCTTTTGTGAATAGTGCTAAGATAAACTTGGGAGTTGCAAGTATGTCTTAGATCCAGTGGTTTCGCTTTGGATATATGCCCAGTAGAAGGATAGCTGGATCATACGATAGTTCTGTTTTTAGTTTGAGGAACCTCTATACTATTTTCTTTAAGGGCGATACCGATTTACATTTTCACTAACAGTGTTTAAGTGTTCCCCTTTCTCCACTTCCTCACCAGGATTGACTTTCTTTTTTTGATAATGCCTCTTCTAGTGGGGTGAAGTGATAATCTTATTTTGGTTTGCACTTGAATTACTCTGATATTGATATTGAGCTTTTTCCATATGCCAGTTGACCATTTGTTTTTGTCATCTTTTGATGTCTGTTGAGATCTTTTCTGCAGGTTGTCCCTTCACTGTGTTACCATTTTTCTTTGCTATAATAGAAATATTAGTAGTTTCTTAGTTTGATGTAAGCCCATTTACCTTTTTGTTGCCTATCCAAAAATAGTGCACCAATGTCTTGAAGTGTTTCCCCTATGTTTTCTTGTAGTAACTTCATAATTTCAAGTTTGACATTTCGGTCATTGATCCATTTTGTGTAGATATTTGTGTGCATTGAGAGAAAGAGATGGTTATATTCTGCATATGTATGCCAATTTTGCCAACACCACTTCTTGAAGAGACTGTCTTGGTGTATGTTCTTGGTGCCTCAGTAAAATATCGGTTGACAGTATATATGTATATGAGTTTCTGAGCTATTTGATTCCATTGGTCTGCATATTAATTTTTATCCGAGTACTAAGCTGTTTTCCTTACCATATTCTATAGTATGTTTTGAAGCCAGGAGTTAGGTACTGTGATGCTTCCATTTTTGTTTTTTGAGATGTGTCTCACTATATTTAGCTGTCCTTGACCTCTTGGGCCCAAGCAATCCTCTTGCCATAACTCTAGTAAACTGACATTACAAGTGTACACCATCATACCTAGTCCAGCTTTGTTCTTTTTATTCAGATTATCTTGGTTATTTTTGGTCTTTTGTGGTTCTATATGAATTTTAGGATTTTTTTTTCTATTTCTCCTATTGAGAGTTGATGGGGATTGCACTGAAAATGTAGATTGCTTGGATAGTGTGGACATTTTAACAATATTGATTCTTCTGATTTATGAACATGGATGTCTTTTCATTTTTTATGTGTCCTGTAAAGTTTCTTTCATTAATGTTTTGTGATTGTTATTACAGAGATTTTTCACCTCCTTGGTTAAATTTATTTCTAGATTTTTTTTGTAGCTATTATAAGTGGGATTGCTTTCTTGATTTTAGTTGCATTGTGTAAAAATGCTAATTTTAATGTTGGTTTTGTATGCTGTCCCTTTACTAAATATACAATTTCTAACAGTTTTTTGGTAGAATGTGTGGGTTTTTCTATATGTAAACTTATATCTGCAAACAGGCATAATTTGACTTCCTCCTTTCTATTTTGGATACCCTTTCTTTCTTTTCCTTGACTAATTGCTCCTGTTAAGGCTTCCAGTATTCTGTGAAATAAGACTGGTGAAAGTGGACAAACTGATCTTATTCCAGATCCTTAAGAGGAAATGCTATCAGCATTTTCCCATTCACTAGAATGGTAGCTGGAAGTTTGTCATATGTGTTGGGGTATATTTCTTCTGTACCTAATTTGTTGAGAATTTTTTATCATGACATAACATTAAGGCTTACAGAATATTTTTTCTGCATTTATTGAGATAATCATACAGCTTTTTTCCTTCATTCTGTTGATGTAATATGTTTTTTGATTTGTATAGTTTTTTAATGTGATGCTGGGGATTGAACCCAGTGCCTCACGCATGCTAGGCAAGCACTGTACCGCTGAGCCACAATCCCAACCGTTTATTGATTTAAATATGTTGAAATCAGCCTTGTGCTAAATCTCACTTGATCATGATTTATAATCTCTATAATGAGCTATTCTGTTAGTTTACTAGTATTTTGTTAATTTTGGCATCTGTGTTCATCAGGAATATTGGTATATAGTTTTATTTGTTCTCATCTGGTTTGGATCAGAATAATGCTGGTTTCATGTAGTGAATTAGGAGTTTTTACCTTTTCAGTCTTTTGGAATAGTTTCAGAATTGGAGTTATTCTTTAATATTTTGTAGCATTCAGCTGTGAAGTCCTCAGCTCTTGAACTTTGATGGTAGATTGACTACTGCTTCATTTATTTGTGCTCTGGTCTTTATTATTTCTTCTAATTTGGGATTTGATCATGCTTTTCTAAGTCATTGAAGTGTATCATTAGGTTTTATAATTTATGATCTTTTTAGTGTATTTATTGCTATAAATCTCTTCCTACTGCTTTTGCTATATCCCAGTTTTTGTTTTTCATTTTTCTGTCAAGAGATTTTTTTATTTTTAATTTCTTCAGTGACTCATTGGTTGTTCAAGAGCACAGGATCTATATGTCTGTATGTTTTGTTTTGTTCTTATTGAATTCTAGTTTATTTCATTGTGGTCAGAGAATGGATAATTTTCAATTTAAAATTTATTGAAGCTTGATGTATGATTTGACTTGTGATCTATCCTGGAGATGTTCCATATGCTGATGAGAAGAATGTGTTTGGCAGCTGTTGCATGAAATGTTGTGTTAATGTTAGGTCTATTTGCTCTGTAGTATAACTCAACTATTATGTATCCTCGTTTGACATTTTGCCTGTTAATCTGTCCATTGATTAAAGTGAAGTATTGTGTTGGAGTCTTTATCTCTCTTTACATCTAATATTTGCTTGGTATATTTGGGTGGTCTGATGTTGGGTTCATATATATATTTACAATTGTTATATACTCTTGCTGAGTTGAGCATTTAATCAGTATGTAATGTTCTTCTCTATAGATCTTTAACCAGCAAAGTAGGTTTCTTGTAGGCAAGCATACAGTTGGGTCTTTTTTGGTTTTATATATATAGCCAGTGTCAATCCTTTGGAGAATTTAATCAGTTGACAGTAATAACCCTGAGGTTTTTATTTAAACATAAGAACTTAATTCCTGTGTTAATTATTCTCTGTATATTCTTTGTTCCCTTCTACCAGTTACTGTCTTTGTGTCTAGTGCTTTTCTGTAGAAATAGTTTCTTTTCTCTTTTTTTCATATGTGTTCATTTTACTCTTTTGCATGTTTTCACCATGGTAATTAATCCTTTCATTGGCAGATGCAGAATTCCCTTTAGCATTTCATGTAAGACCAGTCTACTGGTGATTAATTGCCTCATTTTTTCTTGTCTCAGAAAGACTTCACCTTCATTGTTTAAGGACATATATATATATATTCTTATTCTTAGTTTACCTTTTTTTTTTTTTTTTATTCTTTCTTCACTTGGTTTAGCCTATTGTTGAAACTTTTTTTTTTAATCTCATCAGTTGAATTCTTTGTCTTTGGGATTTCTCTTTGGGTTTTTTAATGTTTTTAATTGTTGTCAAGTTGCAGTTATTTTTCTGTTGCCCTTGTTCTTCTCTGTGATGGAAACATGCACAGTGTACTTCTATTGATTCATTTTAGATCCTCCTCTATCCCAAGATTAGTTAACAGCCCTTACATTTTTTTGAGAATATGTTTGACTTCACATCTTCTTGGAAGTTTCCTCTCAGGTTTTTGAACTCTCTAGGATGCATTCTTTAAATTGAGTTTCAGTATTAAATATAGGTGAACTATTTTTTTGTTTTATAACAAAACAAAAATGAGAAGCGATGTCATTAGTGCAGTGTCATTTTGGGGTTGTCTTTATGAATATTTAAAAGTGCAATGATAAGAATTTTGTTTCCATCAAATTCAACCTTCTCTTTCTACTTTAGGTTGGAAGGTTTGACTGCTCCTCTGCACCAGACATCTGTAGTAATCTCTATGTTTTTCAGCCATGTCTAGCAGTATTTAAAGGACAAGGAACCAAAGAATATGAAATTCATCATGGTAAGACTGGGAAAAATGGTAATTTATCTTCAAATAGAAATGTTGTAATTGTGCTTTTTACCTTGTTTTGTGGATATAACATTTGTCCTCATTTATTAGTAAATATGGGAAAAAAAACATTTTAAATTATATATAGTAATTTTATTCTTTTTACCCTTTTTAAATAAAACTTTTTAATATTTTGATCACTGTTTCATCAAAAATACTTTTGGTGATGTCAGGGTAGTGAGGAATATGCTTGTTGGCAAAAGTAAGCAATACTTGCAGTTTCTGGTGTACCACAGATAGCATCTTGGCCATTACAGTCAGTTTCTAAACATTGTTTTGGATTTATCTTCTATTAGACTATCAGACTTCTCCATTAACTGCTTAGTTACTTCTTTTGAATTTCTATTTGCATCTCTATTTCAGCTTATTTGCAACTTTAGTTTTCCTAGAGTTTGGAAGATATCAGTCCCTTCCCTGTAGGGACAAATGTTACAAAAGATGCAAACTATCAACTGTAATACAGTTAAATGAATAACAGAAATTTATGAAATGCCTGTTAGGTAACAAACACATCCTTATTTGTTAGGGCTACAAATTTGTAAGACATAAACTTTGCTCTCAAGAAGCTTAAAGTACCATTTAGTAGGATCAGGAGAAGGGAACTGTATAAGGAAACGTGAAAAATATTTTAATGGCCATTATTCATAAATTACAAGAAGATCAAATATAGTGACTTCTGCATGGCATAGGTCAGGAGGTGATAAAGTGCTCAATTTTCCAAAACAAACATAGAAGTAAAAGAAAGAAGGCCCTCTGGGCTGAAGAAACTATATTAAAAAGGCTTGGCAAGATAACCCTTACAATTACTACTACATTATAATTACTTCATAATAACTTAAGATTCATTTTCATTTTAACAACCACTAGTAAAGGAGAAAACAGCCTCAGAAATAACAAGTATCTTGTCCCATGAGAAAGAACTAGATAACAGTCAAGGTAGATTTTGAATCCATTGTGCCTAGTACAAAATTCTATACTTATAGCTGCTTATAAATTATGTCAGATCCTAAAAGTGGTACAAATTACTAAATTGTAATAACAGTTATATTCTTTTTTACCTCTGAAATGTTCCTCAGATCCCACTCTTTTCTGCTTGCTGCCTTGTGTCAGGTCCATCACCTCCTTCATCTATTGTCAGTATTATCCTCCTGTAGGACTGCAGTTCTCTTAGTCCTTCCTCCTGCATTTGGTTTCTTATTTTGTTTGCAGAGTTGGTACCTGGAACACCATTTTCACATCACTTTCCTTCATTGACTCTCCTGATTTCTTTTAGAATAAACTTCAGAATCCTTAGCATCACAGCAGTAACTTTGTTTTGCTCTCTGCTGTATTTCTGGCACTTAGAATATAGCAGTAAATTAGTAAATAGTTGTAGGGAATGGAGTACTTCCCTGGTCTGCCCAATAATCATAGCTCCAACTGCTTTTGGAGCCTTCCGCTCCTTTGTTTTCACATGTAATTTTTCTTCTGCACTGTAACCATTTCTTCTGACTCCTCAAAATATTTAGCAAACTCTAAATAACTCTTATAATAACTATAACTTAACATAATTTCTCCCCTGGGAAGTATACATGTATCACTAAGCTCTTCCCTTTCATTTGCTTTTACAATCTTCATAATATACCTTGTATTGGATCCTTTTTTTTTTTAAATTTATTTATTTTAATTTATTTTTATTGTAAACAAATGGGGGATACATGTTGTTCCTGTTTGTACATAGAGTAATAGCATACCATTTGCCTAATCATACATTTACATAGGGTAATGGTGTTTGATTCATTCTGTTATTTTTTCCTCCCCCCCACCCCTTCCACCTCTCTTTTCCCTCTATACAGTCCCTCCTTCCTCCATTCTTGCCTCCCTCCCACCCCCCATTATGTCTCATCATCCGCTTATTAGCAAGATCATTCCTCCTTTGCTTTTTGAGATTGGCTTAACTCAGCATGATATTCTCCAATTTCATCCATTTGCCTGCAAATGCCATAATTTTATTATTCTTTGTAGCTGAGTAATATTCCATTGTATATATATACCACAGTTTCTTTCCATTCATCAATTGAAGGACATCTAGGTTGGTTCTACAATCTGGCTATTGTGAATTGAGCAGCAGTGAACATTGATGTGACTGTATCTCTGTAGTATGCTGATTTTAAGTCCTTTGGGTATAGGCCAAGGAGTGGGATAGCTGGCTCCAATGGTGGTTCCATTCCAAGTTTTCTAAGGAATATCCACACTGCTTTCCAGAGTGACTGCACTAATTTGCAGCCCCACCAGCAATGTATGAGTGTACCTTTTTCCCCACATCCTCGCCAACACCTATTGTTGCTTGTATTCTTCATAATCGCCATTCTAATTGGAGTGAGATGGAATCTTAGTGTAGTTTTGATTTGCATTTCTCTTATCACTAAAGATGGTGAACATTTTTTCATGTGTTTGTTGATTGCTTGTAGATCTTCTTCTGTAGAGCATCTGTTCATATCCTTAGCCCATTTGTTGTTTGGTTTATTTGTATTCTTGGTGTAGAGTTTTTTGAGTTCTTTATAGATTCTGGAAATTAGTGCTCTCTCTGAAGTATGAGTGGCAAAGATTTTCTCCCACTCTGTAGACTCTTCTCTTCGCATTGCTGATAGTTTCCTTTGCTGAGAGAAAGCTATTTAGTTTGAATCTATCCCAGTTACCGATTCTTGCTTTTATTTCTTGTGCTATGGGAATCCTCTTAAAAAGTCTGATCGTAAGCCGACATGTTGAAGATTTGGACCTACTTTTTCTTCTGTAAGATGCAGGGTCTCTGGTCTGATTCCGAGGTCCTTGATCCATTTTGAATTGAGTTTTGTGCAGGGTGAGAGATATGGGTTTAGTTTCATTCTGTTGCATATGGATTTCCAATTCTCCCAGCACCATTTGTTGAAGAGGCTATCTTTTCTCCATTGCATATTTTTGGAACCTTTGTCTAGTATGAGAAAATTGTATTTATTTGGGTTTGTGTCCATGTCCTCTATTCTGTACCGTTGATCTACCTGTCTATTTTGGTACCAATACCATGCCGTTTTTGTTACTATTGCTTTATGGTATAGTTGAAGTCCTGGTATTGCGATACCCCCTGTTTCATTCTTCCTGCTAAGGATTGCTTTAGCTATTCTGCGTTTCTTATTCTTCCAGATGAATTTCATGATTGCTTGCTCTATTTCTGTTAGGTACATCATAGGAATTTTAATTGGAATTGCATTGAATCTGTATAGCACTTTTGGTAGTATGGCCATTTTGACAATATTAATTCTGCCTCTCCAAGAACATGGGAGATCTTTCCGTCTTCTAAGGTCTTCCTCAATTTCTTTCTTCAGTGTCTTGTAGTTTTCATTGTAGAGATCTTTTACCTCTTTGGAGTATTTTATTTTTCTTGAGGCTATTGCAAATGGAGTTGTTTTCCTCATTTCCCTTTCAGATATTTTGTCGCTTGTGTATAAAAATGCTTTAGATTTATGCGTGTTGATTTTATAGCCTGCTATTTTGCTGAATTCATTGATGAGGTCTAGAAGTTTTCTGGAGGAGTTTTTTGGATCCTCTAAATATAGAATCAGGCCATCAGCAAATAGTGACAGCTTAAGTTCCTCCTTTCCTATTCATATCCCTTTAATTTCTTTAGTCTGTCTAATTGCTCTGACTAGAGTTTCCAAGACAATGTTGAATAGAAGTGGTGAAAGAGGACATCCCTGTCTTGTTCGGGTTTTTAAAGAGAATGGTTTCAGTTTTTCTCCATTAAGAATGATATTGGCCATGGGCTTAGCATGTTCAGGCATGTTCCTACTATCCCTATTTTTTCTAGTGTTTTGAGCATGAAGAGGTGTTGTATTTTGTCGAATGCTTTTTCTGCATCAATTGAAATAACCATATGATTCTTATCCTTAAGTCTATTAACATGATGGATTATGTTTATTGATTTACAGATGATAAACCATCCTTGCATTCCAGGGATGAACCCCACTTGATCGTGATGCATAATTTTCTTAATATGTTTTGGGATACGGTTTGCTAATATTTTGTTAAGGATCTTTGCATCTATATTCATCAAGGATATTGGTCTAGAATTTTCTTTCCTTGATGTGTTTTTGCATGGTTTGGGTATGAGGGTGATATTAGCTTCATAGAATGAGTTTGGTAGGGTACCCTCCTTTTCTATTTCCTGGAATACTTTGAGAAGTATTGGAATGAGTTCTTCTTTGAAGGTCTTGTAGAACTTGGCTGAAAATCCGTCTGGTCCTGGGCTTTTCTTGGATGGTAGGTTTTTAATGGCTTCTTCTATGTCATTGATATTGATCTGTTTAAATTGTGTGTGTCCTCCTGGTTCAGTTTGGGAGGAGCATATGTCTCTAGAAATTTGTCAATATCTTCGGTAGTTTCTATTTTGTTGGAATACAGATTTTCGAACTAGCTTCTCATTATGTTCTGTATCTCAGTGGTGTCTGTCGTGATATTTCCTTTTTCATCATGAATTTTAGTAATTTGAGTTTTCTCTCTCCTTCTCTTTGTTAGTGTGGATAAGGGTTTGTCTACTTTGTTTACTTTTTCAAAGAACCAACTTTTTGTTTTGTCAATTCTTTGAATTGTTTCTTTTGTTTCAATTTCATTGATTTCAGCTCTGATTTTAATTATTTCCTGTCTTCTACTACTTTTGCTGTTATTCTGTTCTTCTTTTTCTAGGGCTTTGAGCTGTAATTTTAGGTCATTTAGTTGTTGACTTTTTATTCTTTTCTGGAATACGCTCCATGCAGTGAATTTTCGTCTTAGTACCGCTTTCATAGTGTCCCAGAGATTTTGATATGTTGTATTGTCGTTCTCATTGACCTCTAAGAAATTTTTTATCTCCTCCCTGATGTTTTATGTTATCCGTGTTTCATTCAATAGCATATTATTTAGTTTCCAGGTGTTGGAGTATTTTCTGTTTTTTATTTAGTCATTGATTTCTACTCTCAGTCCATTATGATCTGGTAGAACACAAGGCCGTATCTCTATTCTTTTGCATTTCCTAAGGGCTGCTTTGTGGCATAACATATGGTCTATTTTCGAGAAGGTTCCGTGTGCTGCTGAGAAGAAAGTGAATCCGCTCGTTGATGGATGGAATATTCTATATATGTCTATTAAGTCTAGGTTATTGATTGTGTAATTGAGTTCTGTGGTTTCTTTGGTTGGTTTTTGTTTGGAAGATCTATCTAGTGGTGACAGTGGTGCGTTAAAGTCACCCAGAATTATTGTGTTGTGGTCTATTCCATTCCTAAAATTGAGAAGGATTTGTTTGATGTACAGGGATGCACCATTGTTTGGGGCATAAATATTTACTATTGTTATGTCTTCCTGATTTACGGTTCCCTTAAGCAGTATGAAATGTCCTTCTTTATCCCTTCTGACTAACTTTGACTTGTAGTTCACTTTATCTGATCTAAGGATGGAAACTCCCGCTTTTTTACTGAGTCCATGTGCGTGGTAGGTTTTTTCCCATCTTTTCACCTTTAGTCTGTGGATGCCTTTTTCTGTGAGATGAGTCTCTCGCAGGCAGCATATTATTGGGTCTTTCTTTTTAATCCATTCTGCCAGTCTGTGTCTTTTGATTGATGGTTTTAGGCCATTAACGTTCAGGGTTATTATTGAGATATGATTTGTATTCCCAGTCATTTGGGCTTATTTTTGGTTTTTAACTTGGCTCAGTTTCTCCTTTGGTTTTTCTCTAAGGTAATTCCTCCCTTTGCTGACCTACATTGTTATTTGTCATTTCCTCCTCATGGAATTTTTTGTTGAGAACATTCTGTAGCTCAGGCTTTCTATTTATAAATTCTTTTAACTTTTGTTTATGATGGAAGGATTTTATTTTGTCTTCAAATCTGAAGGTTAGTTTTGCTGGGTATAGGATTCTTGGTTGGCAACCATACTCTTTCAGAGCATGAAATATGTTGTTCCAGACCCTTCTAGCTTTTAGAGTCTGGGTTAAGAAGTCTGCTGCTGTCTGTATTGGTTTCCCCCTATATGTAATCTGATGCTTTTCTCTCATGGCCTTCAAAATCCTATCTTTATTTTGAATGTTAGGCATTTTCATTATAATGTGCGTTGGTGTGGATCTGTTGTGATTTTGTGCATTTGGTGTTCTGTAAGCCTCTTGTATTTGATTTTCCATTTCATTCTTTAGGTTTGGGAAATTTTCTGATATTATTTCATTGAATAGGTTGTTCATTCCTTTGGTTTGTATCTCTGTGCCTTCCTCAATCCCAATAATTCTTAAATTTTCATGATGTCCCATAGTTCTTCGAGATTCTGTTCATGATTTCTTAATCTTCTCTGTTTGGGCAACTTTATTTTCAAGATTAAATATTTTGTCTTCATTGTCTGAGGTTCTGTCTTCCAAGTGGTCTAGTCTTTTGGTGATGCTTTCCCTTGAGTTTTTAATTTGGTTAATTTTTCCTTCATTTCAAGGATTTCTGTTTGTTTTGTTTTGTTTTGTTTTTGAGAATCTCTATCTCTTTTTTGAAATGATCTTTTGCTTCCTGCAGTTGCTCTTTCAACTGCTTATTGGTAGTATCATTCATTGACTGCATTTGATCTCTTAACTCATCCTTTGCTTCACGAATCATCTTAATCATGTGTTATCTGAAGTCCTTTTCTGACATTTCTTCTAACATACTGTCATTGGATTCTATTAATATAGAATCTAGATTTGTTTGGATTATTTTCTTTCCTTGTTTTTTCATGTTGTTCATGTATCTTCCCCTCTAGCAGTGCAGCTCTGGGGTATTGCAGATTTCCCCCTATAGGCTTATAGTGGCCCTATAGGTTTCCAAAACCTTTTCTTTAAGGGGAGATCAATATTAGCAGTGTCCAATTCAGACACTATGCAATCTTAGACCAAAGAGCCCCTATGAGGACAATAACAAAATTGTCATAATAAACAGAATGAGTTTAAATATTAACTTCAGTATAACAAACAGATTTGCAATAAGGTCTGCAGTTTCTAATGGAGGACAAAGAGGATGCAGAGGGATGTAGGATGTAACTGTTAATGGGATAAGAAAAGAATATACAGAAGTTCTAGATAATAGAAAGGGTGAGAGTGTAATCAAAAGAAATTGAATGTTAGCATGAGAAAAGGGAGAAAGAGACTTTGAGGGAACAGGCATACAAAAGGAAAAGAGCCAAAAAAAAGTAAAGAAATAAAAACTTAAAATTGTTCAATAAGGAGAAGAAAGAAAATCTATATTATAACAGTCATATAGTATTCAAACCTCCCAGTCTTCAGTAGCCTGATGCATGAGAGGTACCTGACAATGAGCTTCAAGTCTTCAGCAGGCGTCTCAGGATGGGATTTTCCCCACCTAAAGATCGGAGCTATGGCTTCCAGGATTATCCAAGATGGCCGCTCTGGCTTCCAAATGTGTTGGCAAATGGGGAGCTGCAGCTCAGGGTGTGGACATGGTCGGCTGGAGGTCCTGGAGACAAGGTGCAGTTGGTCAGGCAGGGGACCTGGAAGTCTGGTGTGTTTGGTGTGGTTGCGGAATCCTGGAGGCCGGGTGCAATCAGTCGATCTGGGGTCCCGGTGATAGGACGCAGTCAGTTGGTCTGGGGGTCCTGGCTGCAGGGAGCAGTCAGTCAGTGTGAGGGCCCCAGAGGCAGGGAGTGATCGGTTGGGCTGAGGGATCCAGGTGATGGGGCTCAGTCAGTCTGGCCAGGGGTCCTGTGGGGTCTGGCTGTTGTCTCAAAATGGCAGCAGCCACGTGTAATCAAACCTGCAGGTACTGTGGCAGAGAACTTCCAGGCAACAGCAGTCTGCTGGCAGCTGTTGGATGATTGGGAGGTGAACCTCGTGTGGTGGGTGATGGGTGGGTGAAAGGCAGGCGATGGACAGGCAAGAGGCAGACAAATGGTGGATGATAGGCGCCTAACAGTGAGCAATCTGCACTCAAAAAAGGCGTGGATATGCTGGCAGACTGCAGGTGATCACAGTAGACAAATGGGGTAAACAGCGGGGTGGATAAGCAGCAAAAACTGCCTCACCAAGAAACAGATAACCTCTGCTTGAAACTGGAGTTACGGAGTGACAAGGAACGCAGCCTCCATCTAGTCCTCCATCTTGGATCTCGGATTCTTTTTTTTTTTTTTTTTTTTTTTTAAAGCAGTAGTAGGGATTAAAAATGAACCTGGGGGTATTCTACCACTGAGCTATATCCCTGGTCCTTTTAATTTATTTTGAAAGAGTCTCACTGAGTCACTGAGGCTAGCATCAAACTTGCAATCCTCCTGCTTTAGCTTCCTAAGTTTCTAGGATTACAGGTGTGCACTATCACATCTTGCTACAGATTTAAATGGGAATTGAGTATCTTTGTTTCCCAGGTATAGTATGTTAAATAGGAAAATATTTGAACTATACTTAATCTCTGTTTGAAGGAACATTATAGACTAGGAGGGAAACAGACAAGTAAATGGACACCTTTTTTAAATGTGTAAGGCAAGTAGATTTATCTGTCTACTGCTGAGTAGTAAGTTATTCCAAATCTTAGCGGCTTAAAATAACTAATTTTGGTTGGTCAGGAACATGAGAATAGCTTAGTTGGGTAGTTTTGAACTCAAGTTTTCTCATGATGTTGCAGTTGAGGTAGGCAAGGGCCACGGCTCCTGGGTCTGGATTCAGGCTGACTCATGGAATAGTCAGGAAGTGTCATATGGCAGGAGGCCTAAGTTACTCACCATGTAGAACTCCCTATAGGTCTGCTCACAATATTGTAGCTGGCCTCTCCCATGAGTTATCTGACAGAGGAAGAGAGAGAGACTTAAAGACAGAAGCAAGAGTATTTTTTATGACCTGATCTCAGACAAGATAAACCATCATATGCCCATATTATGTTGGTGGCATGCACTGACCCAACACATAGAAACTTGCACAGTGGCATAAGTACATGAGTTAGGGATCTTTGGAGGTCATCTTGGAAACCAGTGACCACAAGGAATAAGCATAGGTTGTACTTTGGAAGAAATTTAGGAGAACAGTCTCTGTGTTAAGATCTGAAATATAAGTAATGGTTACCCAAAGAAGTGATAAAGACATTCCAGGCACAAGAACCAGCAGATATTTATGGGTTCTAAGGTGAGAGATCCACATTGACCTTAGACAAGCAAGAATTTCAGGATAGCTAGAAAGTTTAGTGTTGAGAAAGGAATAAGACTTAAGAATGCAGAGGGCAGCAGGAGTTCAAAATTGTGTCTCATCTGAGAGCAAAGCAGAGACCGTGGATTTAAGCAGACAGATGATTTAAATAGGTTTACATTTTAGGTGACTATTCATTACCTAGAATAGGTGAGAGCAAGATTAGAGGAAGGGAGAAGAGGCAGATGCCTGATGTATGTCACATATGTAAGAAAAAATGTCTCTTCTATAAGAAGACAAAAACAAGTATATATATTTTTTAGATATCAAGAACATAAAATCAGTTTAACTTGGTGATTGTTGAAATGTGAATGATTAAGAAAGACTCAAGAATAATTCATGCTTTTTACTTGATGAATTGACCTTTGAGTAATTGCTATTCAGCGAGGGGAGAAATACTAGCTGAGGAGTTTACAAGAAGTAGACACATCCAATTCACTTATGAATATTTGAATATAGACCAGGGCTTCAGGAAAAATTTGGGTTGAAAGTGTAAATAAAAATCTTGTTAAAACTAAAGTAAAGATGAGTTTGTGAATAGAGAAGAAAAAAGTAATCAGAATCGGAGTGAACTAGATTACCTCAAAGGATGGTCAAAGAAATTTGTGCAGCAATAGAAGAAACAGCAAATGAAGCATAAGAAAAAGAATGTGGTGCCATTATTTTCATATTTAAACAGTAATATAAATGTCGCCATTTTTTTTGCTGGATCATGAGTGTTTATGAGATAGTCAAGTACATTTTTCCACTGAGAAGTAAGTAAGGAGGTTTTTTCCCCCCTCATTTTTGCTTGCCTTGTATCATTTAAAACAGGTTCTGACACATAATAGAAGCTCAACTCAGTTTTGACTATGGAGCAAGTAAGTCAAAGGACTCTTGAGAAAATATTCTGTAGTTGAGAAAGATTATTTGCGAAGTCAAAGAAGTATATTTATGCATTGGCAAATCACTGGAGGCAATTAAGCAGAGATAATACAGTCCTTTAAAAGCAGGTTGTAATATAGAAAGTGAATGGGTTAAGGGCTGAGACAAATACCAGCATAGTTGATTAAAACAAATTCAGGTGGTGGCAGTGGGTTTGGAAGTATGGTAAGAGACAGAATAGATAGAGTTATGATTCAAAGGCAGAGAAACAAGGCAAGAATCACTCTAGAGAATCTTATTTAGGCATGCGGTTGATGGGTATGCCATTCCGAAGACAAAGAAGGTGGGAAAAGAAGCAAGATTAGAAGAAAATGTGTTTGAAGTGTTTATGAGATAGTCAAGTACATTTTTCCACTGAGAAATTAGCAATACAGGTTTTGATTCCTAAGACTAGTTTAGGTTGAAGAAACAGATGTAGGAGTTAGAGTTTAGTAATAGCATTCATCATAAAGAATTCAAAGAACACTATAAAGAAGTGATTATTCTACCTCTGATGAAGAGGAAACATTTCACAGAGGTCTTGACATTTTAACTAATCCAAGAAACAGAAGAGTGTGCAAGGAAAGGATACTTCTGGTAGAGCCAACTTATGTGTAATATACAGAATACTGAAACCTCACCAAAGTCAACGTGTTAATAAGTTTGTATTGTTTTGAGTGTAAAACTCGAATGTTTCTGTGGAGTAAAAGATGTAATGCAGATTTTAATTTTTTTGTACTCTATTTCAAAGGAAAGAAAATTTTATATGATATACTTGCCTTTGCCAAAGAGAGTGTTAATTCTCATGTTACTACACTTGGACCTCAAAATTTTCCTGCCAATGACAAAGAACCATGGCTCGTTGACTTTTTTGCCCCGGTAAGTTATTTTTAATCAGTCAAATTTCAGTATTGGCATATTTTCTCTCATCATGGCAAAAGGATATGTAAGATGATTTTGAGCTGTTAATACTAGAACTACTGCATCATACCTCTAAATGATTGCCAGTGTAATTACTCCTCTAAGGATTAAGTATGTACCCAGAAGAGATGCCACTAAGTGTAGTTTGTCTTATTTAGCATATTGCTTGTTACAAGACTGAAGGGATTTTTTTTTTTCATTTGGCTCAGTGCTTATACTTTCTTTCCTAGTGGTGTCCGCCATGTCGAGCTTTATTGCCAGAGCTTCGAAAAGCATCAACACTTCTTTATGGTCAACTTAAATTTGGTACACTGGATTGTACAGTTCATGAAGGACTCTGTAACATGGTAAGGCAAAGTGTAAGAAATTTATTCTAATTAATGTTTTTGTAAAAGAGAGACCTTTGGCAGTCTAATATTAAAATAAAATACTTTTGCAAGTATACATCTTCTTTTTGGAGTAGTAAACCATTCCAACAAAATGATCAAATTATGATTGGATTAAATCTTGAGTAGAAAATACAGTTGAATATAGATAAGGTTTTATTTATCAAACTTAAGCAAATACTTTAGATAAAATGCTTACATAATTTAAGATCTTTTATACTTAATACTATTTTTTTGGCAGCCTAATTTTTATCCTTTGGCTTTCCCCATATTTGTCTTCTAAGTGTAGATCACATAAGGAAATTTAAAATAATGGACAAACTTTTTGAAATTTTTGTTTACGTGAAAATATTTTCTTAGGGTAAATATTCACTCCCCAGTTCTCAGTTTCATGTAAAACTAGACATGTTACATCCATGATGAAAGTATATAATACCATCTGTAAAGTATTGATGGGATGGTGGAATGGAAATCAACCCTAAAGCAAATCAAACTTCTAGATTTGTTACTGCAGAGGAAATCCAGCTGATACCATGAACATGCGACCTGCAAATCCTAGCATGTAGAGAACTTTTCAGGACATTGTATTCAACAAACAATTGAAGAGGAGGTGGGAGGAGAGATAAAGAAGACATGAAAGATTTAACTCAAATGCAGTGGGTTTTATGCGGGGTAGGCGGGGATTTGGGTTCTTTTTAGTTATACATGAGAGTGGCATTTTGAATATAATAATACAGGCATGGAATATATCTTACTCTAAGATATAGTCATAGATTGACTATGATGTATATATTCATATATGTACATAGGAAAATTATTTCAGATTCATTTTGCTGTCTCCTTTTCCTATCCCTCCTTCCTACCCCTCATTCCCCTTTATCTAATATACTGAATATCTATTCTTCCCCTCTTCCTCCACATATCAGTGAAAACATTCCACCTTTGGCTTTTGGGGACTGGCTTATTTCATATAGCATAAAAGTCCAGTCCATCCATTTACTGGCAAATGTCATAAAATCATTCTTTATGGCTTAGCAATACTCCATTGTGTATTTATATTCCACATTATCTTTATCTATTCATCCACTGAGGGGCACCTAGATTGGCTCCATAGCTTAGCTATTGTAAATTGTGCTGCTATAAACATTGATGTGGCTGTATCATGGTAGTATGCTGATTTTAAATCCTTTGGATACATACCGAGGAGTGGGATAACTGGGTCAAATAGTGGTTCCATTCAAAGCTTTCTGAGGAATCTCCATGCTGCTTTCCATTGTGGTTGCACCAATTTGCATTCCCACCAGCAACGTATCATCCCTTGCCAACATTTTTTGTTACTTGTGTTCTTGATTGTTGCCCTTCTGACTGTAGTGAGATAAAATTTCAGTGTAGTTTTAATTTGCTTTCTGTAATTGCTTGAAGTGTTGAGCATTTTTTCCATTCTTATTTTTGCTGAGAAGTGTCTTTTCAGTTTCTTTGCTCATTTATTGATTGGTCTATCAAATGCAGTGTTTAAACCTCATTTGGATGCAGTGCAAACAAACCAACTGAAAAAAGAAGAAGAAAAAAAAAAATTGGGAACATTTGAACACTAACAGAATATCTTATTATTACAAAGAATTTTTAATTTTTAAATGTGAACTTACACAATGGTTATATTGGAAAATCTTTATATTTTAAATATACTGAAATATTTATGGATGAAATGATAGACCATCTGAAATTTGCTTTAAAATAATAATCTTGGTAGTAGTAGAAAGAAGGTATAAATGAAATAAAAGTGGCCTTGCTATATGATTATCATAACTATATGAAAGTATTTTGTGAATGTTTTGATTCAAACTAAAATGCTAAAAGATGGAAAGAGGAAGAAGGGAAACAAAAAAAAGAAAAAGCCTGTGTTTTTAAAAATAGTAGAAGTAAATGCAGTGGAAAATCTTTACAACATCTGTGTGGGGGGAATAATTGCTTGTTCCTTACTTTAAAAAGTACAAACTATAAGGATAAAAACAAATGAATTTGACTACATTAAATATCAAAACAAAACACCGTGACTTTGTGAGCATGACAATGCAAATTGTATCAGAAATTAGCTAACTTCTTCACCAAATGAACAAAAATTTAGAAATCTGGGTAAAGCAGATAGATGAATAGTCACGCTGTGGGATTCCAGAATATTTAAAAATAGGTATATTGGACTGGGAATGTATGTAGCTTAGTGGTGGAGCACTTGCCTATTATTCACAAGGTCATGGATTTGATCTCTGACACTATAAAAAGAATATATGCATATGTGTGTATTTACCAGCATGGGTAAATCTCAAAAATATAAGAACCTGGTACAGTGGCGCTTGCCTGTAATCCCAGTGGATTGAGAGGCTTAGGCAGGAGGATCTCAAGTTCAAAATCATCCCCAGCAAAAGCCAGGCACTTTGAGACCCTGTCTTTAAATGAAAACACAAAATGTCTGGGGATGTGGCTCAGTGGTAGAGTACCCCTGAGTTCAATCCCCAGTACCCCCCATAATATATGTGTGTGTGTGTGTGTGTGTGTGTGTGTGTGTGTGTAAAAGAAAAGCAGGTTACAGAATAGCATAAAGTATGATAAAATTACAGGAAACTTTTATATACTTAGACATGACAATAGACTGCTTAAGAAACCATACATATTAGCAAAAATATAAAAACATTGGTGGATACACTAATTTCAGTATATTGGTGTATCCGTAAAGAGGAAGAACATGAATAATCTGCAAGTATGGCCAAAGTTCATTTTTGTTAAATACAGAGGAAGGTTATCTAGGTTTATTATCTAATGTTTATTTTTGTGTATCTAATGTTTATCACAGGGGAGAGAGATGTAGATGTTATTAATTATTCTCTTATTTTTCAGTAAGTTTAAAATTGTATTAAAGTATGCTTTTTTTGTTTTTAGGAATTAAATAGGGCCTTCAGTTTCTAATGTCCTATGTGAGACTTGGAAAATAAATACTAACAAATGATGCAAAATTATAGTCAAAAAAGTTGTTTTCTTTGAATTCCTGTAGTTTTTCTACTTTTCATCTTAAATAATTAAATATCACACCATAAGTGTAAGAATTTCAAATATGGGGTGTCAGATTCACCTGAAATAGAATTGAGTTGCCACTTACTAGTTGATTCACCTCGACCATGTCATTAGTCTCTCAGTAACTCAGTTTTCTCATCTGTAAAGGAGATTTTGAAATTTTAACTGGTGAACAGAATTGAGGAATAAGAAACCGTGTTTAGTGCTTGACACTAAACTTGTTGATGCAATGAATTATTTGAATTTACCCACATTTTTCAAAACTTTGATAAATGTTAATCACTACTTTTTCTGAAATTATGAAGCTTCTAATTTGATAGTGCTTATCAACTTTAAGGATACAAAGTTCAGCTCCTGCAAATCTGTAGACAGGGATCTCTTTGTAACTTTTTTTAAAAAATGAAAACTGGCAACCATATTAATTGAGTAAAAAATAAAGCATTTTTTAATCATGAAGATTATCTTAAATATAGAACAAAAGGTGACCATATTCTTAGGGCATGAGTCATAATTTTTTAACTTAAAATAGTTATGTACTGCTGGGCATGGTGGCACATGCTTATAATCCCAGCAGCTTGGGAGACTGAGGCAGGAAGATCGCAGGTCCTCAGCAACTTATTGAGGCTGTAATCAATTTAGAGAGACCCTGTCTCAAGATAAAATAAAAAGGACTTGCTCTTTTGTTTACTTGAGCATCATCTATCTCTAGAAAAATTAGGAGTTCTTAACTATGATTTCACAAAAGCAACTGAAATTAGAGATATAACTTATTCTTTATAGTTTCTTCCCACCTTTGTTCAGTAGGGCAAAAAGAAAACAAGCACGTATGATTACCCACACTCAATGTATAAATGCTTTTGATTTTGAAGGCTAAAAAAAAGAAGAAATCAGTTATTTCTCTGCTAAATTTGACTTGGTTAAAGTTTCAGTCATTGGAAATTTAGCAGTGGATTTTAAAAATCTTGTTACTTAAAGGAATACTGGCTATAAATTTAAAACAAATAGGTAAAATATATAACATCTTTATTCAATTTTTATTCTCGTTCCTCACAGTATAACATTCAGGCTTATCCAACAACGGTGGTATTCAACCAGTCCAGTATTCATGAGTATGAAGGACATCACTCTGCTGAACAGATCTTGGAGTTCATAGAGGTATTTTACATTACAGTCTGTGACTAGAAATCCCTCTCTGTATACGTACATTCTGAATGAATAATATTCAATAATGGGACTTACTCTTTTTATGCTAAAACATTTTCTGACAAGGAAATGATTTTTTTTTTTAATTTGTCTATGTTGTGTTTGTTACCTAGAATAATGCCTTGTGCATAGTGGACAAAACTATTTATTAAATACATGAAATTATACCTTCACTTAGAATCTTACCTACCCCCTTTTCTTGTTTTCTCTGAACACAGCAGTGTCAAGACTGCTACATTATTAAAAGTACCCTGCATCTGCAACATCTACTTCCTTCTCATTAATAGTCTTAACAGTTTTAGTGACTTCCTAAGAAAGGAAAAATTCCAGTTTATTATTGTCCATTTAATGACCATCCTACTTTTGTACTTAACTGTCCCTCCTCCTTCAAAGTAATGTTTTGTGTTGTTTTTCCAGTGAATCTAACCTCTTAGTATTATCTGATCATTATAGACCGAAGCTTTATTAAAACAACATTTGAAATATGTGCACCCTAAAGAGGTTGTGCAGTGTCTCTGGTCAAATGCAAAAATACATATGTATATATATGGTAGACTTTCCATTCAAAATTAAAAGGTCATTTCCAAACCAATTATTCTTGGTTCCAGAACAGAACTATATATGGCCTAGGTAACCATCTAAGTAGCTCTTAGAACTCTATTTTATTATCTAATCATAACATTAATAAAGTTGCCCCTTTTCCCAGCCCCAGAACTAAGAAAAAAACCATACCTGATTTAAGAAAACTGATGGACAAAATCCAAATTTAGGAACGTGTATTATTTTCATTCTTAAAAATAATTCACTATAGATTTTCTTTAAATTTCCTTGAATTTTATGATTTCTCTAAGACAGGAACTTATTTTCTTTTTAGTTCATTTTTGTATTGGTTCTTTTTATACATGACCATAGAATTCATTTTGACATAATTACAAAAGCATGGAATATAACTTGTTCTAATTCAGTCCACAGCACTTCCCCTTCCCCACCCTTCCTTCTACCTCACATTCCCTTCCCTCTATTGTACTGTTCTTTCTAAAACAGGAACTTTCTAAAGGACATATACCAGCAGTTTTCCAAAGAATGTATCATCAACTCTTCTTGTATGTCTATCATAATAGTGTATGTTTTCTTTAGGATCTTAGGAACCCTTCAGTGATCTCTCTTACACCCACCACTTTCAGTGAACTAGTTAAGCAAAGAAAACATGACGAAGTCTGGATGGTAGATTTCTATTCTCCGTGGTGCCATCCATGTCAAGTCTTGATGCCAGAATGGAAAAGAATGGCCCGGGTATAGTAAAATATTTTAAATCTTACCACTTTATAGAATGTTTATTTAACAGTTAATTCTGAAACTGAGATAAATGAACACAATTAGATTACTTAACAGCTCTGATCATGCCACTAAGATTCCACCTGTATTTTTGTCTATTATATAAACTATACAAAATAGTCTACCCTTTATTGTGTAGCATCTGGTACATTTTTGATCAAATTCTTGCCAGTGTCCCCTTCTATTTAAAATTTTTCTACCATTTTGTTTTTTAGAGCTTAAAAAACAGTAAGAATAACCTTGAGCAATAAAACATTTAGAAAATTTTCTACAAATAGACACAAAAGATTGGAAGCTAATGATTTAAATATCAAAATGGAAAGTGCAATTGAAGTTATTTTTAATATTTTTAATGTCTTCATATTGAAGATTATATTTTATACTCTTCCAGTAAATTTTAATTTGGGTGAGTCCTTTGAGTCAAAGGATACCTGCAATGATTGCCTCCATTAGAAAAAGTAATTCTTTGAAATACTGCAAAGAGCTTCATTTGGTTTGGTTTCTAACACTGAATTTTAGAAATTCATATTTTTCTTATATAATTAATGGTTGAATTCAATTACTTAACCTGAATTGTACAAAGTTATGAATTATTAAATTAGATTTCAAATTCCCTATCCTATTATGTGTTGTCCTTATTGTTATTTGGTGATAATCACTGGCAAATAATAATTTCACAGTGACTTATAGAAAAAGAGGTAATTTTATTTTAATCATTGATACATGTATACCATTTTCTTTTATAGACATTAACTGGACTGATCAATGTAGGCAGCATAGACTGCCAACAGTATCATTCTTTTTGTGCCCAAGAAAATGTTCAGAGATACCCTGAGATAAGATTTTTTCCCCAAAAATCAAATAAAGATTATCAGTATCAGTAAGTATTCTCTCAAGTTTGAAAACATTTATTATAGTCATTTAATTATATAGGTAACATCTATATTATCCTAACTAAATAGAAATCAGCCTAACAGATATTTATTGGGAGCCCACCATGTTTAAGATAGTGTATTAGTGAGCACTTCAGAAGATAGAGAATTGACTAGGAAGATGATTGAAGAAGCTTAATAGTCAAGGAAAGGAAGAACTAACATTTATTGAATCTGGCTTCAGGCACTGTACTAGATTCTTTACTCATATTATTTGCATTAATCCTCACATGTACTCTGAGGAAGGAATCTCTACCCTTCCTACTATTTCAGAGAAGAAAACTGATTCTTAGCCTTTAGGAAACTTCCCCAAGTCACATTCCTACTAAGATTTGAAGCTGAGGTTTGAACCTAGGCCTGGCTTGTATCCAGGCTATTCCCATACCACCACATAGTATTTCATGTAAAAAACTCAAATGTAGAGTATGATGAATGTTATTAAAGATGTCAAAATGAACCACGGGTTTCAAAGGAGAAAAGAATCACAGCTTTGGGGAAAGTGCATTTTTGAGGTAGCTTTTTACATGAGTTAAATCAGATGGGAATTTTATAGATAATAATAACTTGAATAAAATTCAGAAACTGAAGTCTTAGACATTTTGAATTTTGAAGTTCCTGTAGGTCTGCAGTAGATGTTCAACATTGTGGTTTATCTGAAGTAGAAAAGATACTCGAGCTGGGGATGTAACCTAATGGTAGAATGCATTCATAACATGCATGAAGCCCTGGGTTCAATCCCAGCACCTCCCTGCTTCCCCCCCCAAAATACAAACCAAGAAAAATATATTTTGGAAGCCATGTAATCAGCATTTGTAGGTAGGTATGTCTTAAAAGAGAGATGTTACATGAGCTCAGTCAACTAAATTTATTTTTTAAATTGCTAAAATAAGATTACTTTCTGAATATATCTAAAATTCTGTTTGCCATTTACCTTTTTTTCCTCTTCTTTTAGTAGTTACAATGGTTGGAATAGAGATGCTTATTCCCTAAGAATCTGGGCTCTTGGGTGAGTAATCTAAATACATTGTATAAAATAGTCAGTGCCATTTACCTCCTTGTAGGTGTATAGTTAAATTTTCTGTGGATTGAGTCTAGCATTTAAAATTACTTAGAAAATAATCATATTTACCCCAATAGAGCTGAACTTTATTACATTACTATTTTTTTTTAATCATTTTTAACCTAGCCTTGCAATATTATTACTATTTGCTTTGGCTTTATTTAATGAAAAATGATTTTGACCCCTTCACAGATTTTTACCTCAAGTGTCCATAGATTTAACACCTCAGACTTTCAGTGAAAAAGTTGTACAAGGGAAAAATCATTGGGTGGTTGATTTCTACGCTCCTTGGTGTGGACCTTGCCAAAATTTTGCTCCAGAATTTGAGCTATTGGCTAGGGTAAGTCTTGTCTATATACTTAAATAAGTTGTAGTCACATGCATGTTTTAATAATTTGGATAAAACCAATATAATTCTTAATTTAATTCCTAAAGTTTCTTCTGAGTTTTAAGAAACAATTCCATTTCTCTGATGATAATCTTGGCAGTTGATTTCTTTTTAACTTCTATTTTGGTTGATAAAATCATCATCTACCTAACCATAAAAGTCAACCACCAGATCTTGTCAGTTCTGTCTCCTAAATGTCTTTCAGATCTGTCATCGTCCATCTCCACTTCATTGTTTAAGCCTTCATCTCTCACCTAGTCTTGTCATACTAGCCAATATTCCTTGCCCTGGTGATCTTTCTAAAACAGAGCCTTCTCTGGCATGTTAACCAGGTTTTTTTTATGTGTATTTGTTTAACTTCAGGTTTCTGGTCTGATCCTTTCTGTCTCTTGGCTTTACCTCTGCCCCCAGCTCACATTCTAAGTCCTCTGAACATGTTTCTCTATGTATGTGCTACCCTGTTTCTAAAATGTCCCATCTTTACCTTGGTCCCCTGAATTGTCTTTTACTCATTCTATAAAACCCACCTCCAATGCCGCTGGTTCTGTCCGTTGCCCTTCTCCTTAAATCAATGTCACCTCAATGTCGTATACTCCAACAGTGTATTTATACAATGTACACTTTTTGTGTATTTGTCTGTCTCTTCCAAAAGACTGAGGTTCTTGTCTTTGTATCCCTAGTGCCTGACTCAGTAAATGCTTACAGAATTGAATTGGAATACATCGCACTCAATTCAGTCTGAGTTTTTGCTGTTTCTGTCATAAGTCATATTGATGACCTATTCCAAATTCATAACTTCCTTGTCTGCATAACTCGAGGAACTCTTAAAGTTGTTGGTATATAACACTCAGAATGAAAAAGTCAGCAACAATTCCATCAATCTGAAATAAAAAGATTTGTATCCCATGCCAAAGGAATACTTTTTTAGCAGAGGAATTTTTTTTAAAGTTTCTGTAAACTATAAAATATTAGCTAATGACTGGTCCTTCAAATCAGAGACTTTTCATTCTTTCTACTTAATTTTTTTTTCATGATTCCTTTTCTCAAAGAATTTTTACAGTGTTTTACACCCTCATCCCTTATATACTGAAAACAGCTTTGTTATAAATTTTGTAATGAAATTATTTCCGAACTATTAAACATAAGGAGGAGCATTCATTCAACCAATCCCAAGCATCAAGCAAAAAGCATGCTGGGTACTATGGCTACAAAGATGAAAAGCCATATTAAAGGAGATTTTAAGCTAGTGGGAACATAAAATGCAAATAAATATAAATAATACAACAAGGTAATTGCCATAATAAAATTGGAATGAAGCTGTACCATGAGCAAAAGAATGGAAGAATATACTAGGAGACAAAAATCTATACAGGAAAGTTAGTATTTGAGTTAAGAATTGCAACATGACTGAGAGTTTAGCACTTGAAAGAATTGGCTGGAGAGTACTTTAAACAGAAGACAGTGTTTGCTGATGTACCAAGACTTGAGAAAGCATTTCTGGAATATTTATTGTTAGTATAGTATTATCAGAATCTAAACATGGAAGAGGAATGGTAAAATTGAAATTCAAAAAATGAACAAGAACCAGGAGTTTAATCCTGGTTCACTGAGGCACAGTCTACCTCAGTGATTACATATTGTTTAGAATGTATTCCTTATTAGAGGAGAACCGTTGGTTGTGGCAGGACCCATTTTACATTTAGAAAGATCACCTTGATGGATTAAACAAGAGCCAACAGGAACAGATTTTTAGAGCACCAAAAATAATATAGGGCTCCCCCCATGAGTAATTCAAAAGCTACAAGTGAACTGGTATATAAAAGAAACATTTTGCAAATGACAGAAATTTTTTAAAATCAAATTTCTAGATTTCCTAAACCCTTAAATATGAGAGTGGTGTGTGTGTATGTGTGTGCGTGTGCACACATACATGCTAATTCCTGCAGCTTTGCTGGTGTCCTACTACAAATTTTTGTACCCCAATAGACTTGAAGATCAAAGTGGAGGCAGCAGAGATATTTCAGTTGTCCTGAAGTGAGAGATAACTTGAACCAGTGGTGATAGAAAGGGAAAAATACAAAGGAAATAAGAAAAAGCAGAATTTAATGTTTGTGATAGATGAGAGAGAAAAGTCTAGGATTACCCTAGTTTCTGGCTTGAACTGAATGAATAATAGGATAGGAAAAAGAATATATTAAGAGCAAGGGATCAATTTTAAACAAGTTGTATTTGAGGTACCTATGAGGCATTCATGTAAAGTAAGCTGATTCATAGTTGAATGTGAAACAGGAGAAATTGGGGTTCATTACCACAGATGTACATAAAATCATCACTTCACAGAGAAAAGATTGTTGCCCAAAGATGGAACTCTGATCGGGTATTATATACTTGAGGGTAGAGGAGCTCCCCATGTTGAAAAAAAGGAAATATAGCAGGAAGGAGCAGTGACAAATGCCGAGAAGGAATGGTTAGCAGTGTCCTTTAAAAAGACCAAAAAGTGACCATTTGGCTTGGTGTCAGTTAGAGGTCACTGGTGATCTTAGAACAGTTTGAGTAGATGGAGTAATAAGAACAGAAGCCAGACTGAAATGGTGAAAGAATAGACTACTGCTTAGGAAGAAAAATGAGACAGATGTGTGCCACAGGAATCATTGCAGTCCTTGTGTGATCACACGTATATACCCTGAAATGAGTTAGAGACCTGATAGAGACTAAGAAATCCTTAAATATATAAAGGATGAAATAATATCATATTGCATTATGGTTGCCTGAATGGTTTATGCCAAAGAAAAAAAATGGCAAAACATTTTTGTTTTTTTCAGATGGTTAAAGGAAAAGTGAAAGCTGGGAAAGTAGACTGTCAGGCTTATGCCCAAACATGCCAGAAAGCTGGTATCAAAGCCTATCCAACTGTTAAATTTTATTCCTATGAAAGAACAAAGGTATGTATAGGCTTTCTCTGTTTTCCTTTTTTAGCAGGCCAACCTCTAAAGCAGATTTGTTCAGTCTAAGTAATGCTTTCTTCTGGTTTCTTCTCTATTTGTCATTTTGTATATTTTTGAAACAGGCTTTTCATTTACTTATATACCAAGTGATCTTTAAAAAGGTTTCTGTCTTTCTGGGCAAGGTGATGCACACCTGTAATCCCAGCAGCTTGGGAGGCTGAGGCAGGAGAAGGCAAGTTCAAAGCCAGCCTTGGCAAAAAGCCAGGGATATGTCTCAGTGGCCAAGTGCCCCTGAGTTCAATCCCTGTACTGCCCCGCACCCCCCCCCCCCAAAATTTCAAAGTAAATAATTTCTAATGTTTTTATGCTTTTTGAGGGAGAATAACCAGGTTAAGGCCTGATGTTTTTTATTGATAGTTATAACATTTTGAAATAGCTAAAAAAAGTAGGTAACAAATTTTAGGAACCTAGAATTGTTACAAATCTAGGTTTTTCAGTGAAGGATTTGTCAAGAAGCTGTCTCTGAGGCTGGGGTTATGCTCAATGGTAGACCACTTACCTAGCATTTGTGAGGTTAATTGCACAGTGGAGGGTAAGTTACCTGAATCTTTATTCTTTTAGAGTCAATAGCTCTACCTTACGGTTTTCACAATAATTTAGAAATGAGTGACATACATTGGGGTATTATTCAGGTAGAATGATCCTAGCAAAGTACCAGTACAATGAGAAGTCTCAGACTTAACCAGGCCATAAATAGAGCTGTTTGAAAAGATGATGTTACTGTGTACCAGAAGACAAAGTTAGGGACCACAGGTCCCTGTCCACACTGAAAGATGGCTAATAGAGAGGTCTGGGCCTGACAAGAAGGCTAAAGCAGAATAATGATTGAAGGAAATGAGTACAAATCAACTCAAAAAAGCAAAATTGTAGCACACAGTTTGGGGTTCACACCAAGAATAAGGAATGAGTAGCTTAAGATCTAAACTAAGCAGGTCTGGATACAGTGACCTGCTTCTGCCCCTGACTTTCAGCCATCTTTCTGCAGTGGGCAGATGAAAACTAGGAGATATGCATTGCTTTCCCTTATCATAGTTTAGAATGATTTCAACCCTGGGGATATCTTATACAATTTATGTTTTTGAGACTTTTGAAGTCAGGAATGCATTTTTCCCAGTGTTATGTTCCCATAACACTATGAACTCAAAGAAATCTGAATTTCAAACACTTAGTTTTAGAACAAAAGAACTTTAAAGCATATTTAACCCAGTTTCTTATATAAAAATATTTTATTTTGATTAAATATTTAATGATAGTGTTTTAATTTTAGAGAAATATTTGGGAAGAGCAAATAAATGCCAGAGATGCAAAATCAATTGCTGCCTTTATTCATGGAAAATTGGAAACTCTCCAAAATCAAGGAAAAAGAAATAAGGTGAGAACTGAACGTAGAACTAACTCCGGTAAAAGTTACCAAAATGTATTCTCAGTATGCAGTTCATGTAAAATGAAGCTTCAAAAAATATAAAGATGGAAATTTCTACTTTAGGAAATATAACAATCAAAATATAGCCTGTAGACACTGAAGTTCTTAGAAATTTGTACAAGTAAAACCATTTAGCAGAAAATAATGACTAATACCCATACAAAAGCTTGTATTTGAATGTTTAAACATTCACAATAGGTTAAAAAAAAAAAAAAAGTCCATCAATTATAAATGAACAAAATGTGGTATATCTATTATCTATGCAGTGGAATATTTTTTAGCCCTAAAAGGAGTGATCCTTGCTACATAAGAAACTTTGAAAACATATGCTAGTCAATGAAGCCAGTAACAAAAGCTGTAAAATGTTCGGAATAGATTAATCCATAGAGACAGAAAGTAGACTAGTGGTTGCCTGGGGTAGGTTGGAAAAATCACCGGACTCCTTTAATTGTGGGGATTTTTATGGCATGTTAAATGTATGGTAAATCTGTAAAAGAACATGACTTATTGCCATTAACTATTTAAATTTTTTTCAAATATAAAGACTTGAATTGTTAGGACTAAATCTACTAAAGCCCCAACACATTTTGGATAGCAAATTTTCTTTTGTTCTTGGTATAATCAAAATGTATATTCAAACTCATTATTTATCTTGGTTCCTCCTTGAATTTTTAATGTATTAAGCAGTATTATAACCTTTTCTGTTACTCTTCAAAAGGCAATTCATTCTTTCCTCTTAATTCAGGTCATTCTAGGGAATAATTAGAAATAGACCAAGGAATTATGATTATTAGAGTACTTTTTAAATGGAATTTAATACAATCACATATGAATTATCTTGGATTCTTTCCTTGTAAGGTAAAAGATGAACAGCAAAATCTCTGGAGAGCTATAGAGAAACTGGCTTTTTAGAACCCATTAGAATATAAGTTCTGCTTGCCTGGCATGGTGGATACACCTGTAATCCCAGCAACTGGGAGGCTAAGGCAGGAATTTGCAAGTTCAAGGCCAGCCTCAGAAACTTAGTGAGACCCTGTAATATAAAAAGAGCAGGGGATGTAACCCAGTGGTAAAGTAGGCCTGGGTTCAATCTCTAGTACCAAAAAAAAAAAAAAAATAGTTTGTTATAATCCAGTTAGGAATTACTAGATCCCAGTAGAGAAAGCCTTACAGCCTACTTCCCAAATGTTTTATCCAAATCTAGAGGATAGGAAAGAAAGAGCTCTACAGAAACAGAAGTGTTTTGACTATTAATTTTCTCAAGTTATTTTAAAATTTTGTGACATACCTCAAATTATGAATATTCAAGATAAAAAAATTAGTCATAAACCAGAATATCATAACTGAAATTACCCTATAAAGTATGCCATATGTGATTTAATTTATCTGTTGTGGTCAGATATGCAAACTAGGAGATTTTTCTTTTTTTTCCCATTGTTACAATTAAGAATGGTGTGTTTCATGGTTATCCATTAAATAAGAATAAAGAGTACATTTGAAAAGATGAAATGTTGGTTAGTTTATATTTTACCTAATTATAAACATTATAAAGTCATACTTTTAAATCACATTTACATTATTAATACAGGATGAACTTTGATGTTGAAAATGGAAGAGAAATTGAAAAGAAAAAAAAAGTCTGAAAAATAGCATCAGAAGACAACTTTTAAGAATGCTAACTACGTTCCTGGTGGAAGTTAATGAATGTTACCTTGGACATGTAATTGCACTGCCTGAATTCTGTACAACATTGGTATAAAATGAATGGTCTGCAAACTTTCTGTAAAGGGCCAGATCATAAATATTTTAGGTTTTGCAGACCATATATGGTTTTTTTGTCACATTTTCTTTGTTGTCTATAATGATCTTTTTAAAAATAGAAAAACCATTCTTTGCTCAGGGCCATACAAAAAATAGACCATGGGCCAAATTCAGTCTTTGGGCCTAGAGTGCTAACTCCTAGAAATGGTGTTTTGAGTGTCTGGCTCTAATAAGCCTACTCTGCTGTTATCTGCATACTGTACAAAGTGGTTTGTTTGGTTTTTTTTTTTTTTTTTTTTTTTTCTCCCCCACTTACAGTTTGTTGATGGACTTGGAAAGAGGTAACTTGGTTTCTGGTCACCTAAAAAACCCTGTCTGACCACATATTTTATTTTAAAAAACACTCATGCAATAGCAAAATAAACAGATACCTGTTTTGATGGTGTATTATAGTGAAGAGATTCTCCATTTTGCCTTTTAAAATTTGAAGAAATGCTTTGAATTTTTCATAATTGGAAAAACTTTTTGCAATAGTAAGTGTAAAAATCCTACGGACTGCTCTATCCATAAAAAAAATCCAAGGTGGAAAAAAAAATTACAGCAGTTAAATGGGCATTATAGAGTACCCCAATATATCAAGTATTTAGAGCTCTATATTTTAAAGATGTTATTTTCCTGAAATTGTTTTCATAAAAATTTTCCCACTGATGCCTCAAAAAAATATTTACATAATTTGTCTTCTGAGTTTTCTTTTGACCTGTATTATTTATTTATATTGATTTTTCCCCCCATAGTTATGGTTTTACTTTTAATCTATTCATTATTCAAATAGAAAAAATAATTTTAAAGGCTTATTTTACAGTAGCTCAAAATGATGCTATGTGGTTATTCTAGTTATTCATCCAGTTATTCATTTACTGTCAGGGGCTGCCTTTTTCAGATATTGGCATAATAACTGAAGTTATTTTTTTAAGAAAATCAAGTATATAATCATAGAATGGGATCTTTTAGTTTCAGAGTTGTTAAGACTCAAAGTCAAAGTGTTTTCCTTCCATTTTTAACAAAATACTGAGTAACCTGTAGTTGTTTAGTTATAATTCAAAGTGTATGGAGTGGTACAAATTTAAATTGATCAGAAGTAGTCAACAAATAAAAGAATCTTTGGTTTTTCAAAAACCTATTAAGATGATGGTTTCTTGTATTTGGAAGAATTTTGCTCATCACTTTATCCTGCTCCTCCAGTATTTTGTCATAAAGACTATTCTTGTGATACAAAAAGTAATAACATTCATTTTTAACTCTAACCCTATTCGTATTCTCTCCCATATTTTTGCATATACTTTTAATTCCCTATCTTGGATTCTGCCTTTTATATATATCAGCTCATATGGAACAATAACTACTTCTAACCTTAAATTTACCAGATTTTTAAATTATAGTTGATAATGGCAAGAGTCTTTTATGCATTAACTAAAGCTTAGAAATTCTTCAGAATTGACTTGTTTCTACAAGAATCCCAAAATGGAATGACTGGTAAATATATACTAAATTAATGCACCAGTTGCATGCATACTACTGCTGTGGACACTGAGGAGTATACAAAAGGAATATAAGTCTTTGTCTTCATCTCCCAAGTGTGTGATTCACAGTTCAGTCCCTGAATTCAAATGTGTGAATACTTATATTACTACCTATAAAATTATTTTCTATACTTTTTGAGAAACATTTTAGGCAGTAAAACAGTAAATATTAACTTGGCTTACATGATGTGCTTATGGAATCTGCTAGAAAGCCAGGAACTCCCAGGAGTCAGGTTAGGTAACCTGTATCATAAAGTGACATACATCAAGAAGTTTTCTACGGTCATATCAATGTCATATGAATCTTTCAAAACAGCTGGCAGATTTTGGAGGGTTGGTTTGTTTAGGTACTGGGGATTAAACAAAGGCCTTACACATGCTAGACAAGTGCCCTATCACTCAACTTTTTTCATTTTATCTTTTGGGAAGTTCCCTGGGCTGACCTCTAAGTTGGAATCCTCCTGCCTCAGCCTACCAGGAAGCTGGAATTACAAGTGTGCACCACCACACCCAGTGAACTTAGGTTTTTAACAGCTTTATTCATTCAGTAGAACACCACCAAGGAGTGAAGGCACAAGTTGCCATTTCTTTCAACACACCATTTTTGTGTGTGTCTGTTCTTGTGTAACAGGATACCAATACAAGCAAAACAGAACAAATTCAACCAAGCAGCCTGCCTTGATATTTAGCTACATTCGAAGTATGTGGCTACATATGACTACTTGGAGCTGGTGTTTTGGATACTAAAGATATTTGACTATTTTAATTTTGCAGATTTTAAGTATGTGATTAAGGGCCTGGTGTGGTGGCACACACCTGCAACTACTTGACAGGATGAGGTAGGATTAAAAGTTGGAGGCCAGCCTGGGCAAATTAACAATACCCTATCTCAAAGTATTTTAACAAGGGCTAGGGAAGTATTCAGTATTAGAGCACTTGCCTAGCATACCTGAAACTCTAGGTTCAATCCCTAGTACTGCTGAGAATAAAAATATAACTGAGATAAAGCAAAAATGAAGTAGTTGTGCAATTTACCTTTTGTATTCTAAAGTTCTCTTTAAATTTGTTCTTTGTTTTCCTGTAGTGATCAAAGTGGGAATTTTCTTGAAGTTTTCAAGAAAAAAAAAAAAAAGTAGCATTGTTTTTCACAGAACAATTTACAAAGATGTTTAGTATAATAAAAATTTGAATGAAGGGGTAGCATTTTAAGCCAAATATTTAATATAATTTTGGTGTAATACTAATTTAATCTTAAACCTTTAAATTTTCCAACAAAACCAAATAAATGTTTTTAATTGGGCACATTGATTTCCTCATGACTTAAATAGTACAAATGTTAGATTAATATTTTTAAATTATTATCAAATTATCAATTTTCTAAAATGATACCTACATAAAATTTTCTGAAGATGAAAAGTAAACCTTTTTGATAATAGTCCACCTAACACATTTGCTGAAAATTTTTAAATATACCCAAATTCTAATAGTGAATAAACTTGTTTTTAGTAATAATAAAACTGAGGCCAAACTGGTTTTGATAGTCCATAAAATGTTATCAATTCACTGATTTGAGTCATTTTTCTACTTAACATTGAATTTCAGTTCTCCTTTGACTCTTCTAGTATAGTTCCTCCATCTGCTGGTTTTCATTTTTATGTTTCATTTCTTCATGAAGTACTGAGTATGTTTTGTAGTGCAGGCTTTCTAGTTGTGAATTTCTGGAGAATCGTTCAGTTTAAACACCAGAAAAAATCAAAATGAGAGGAAATAATTGTCTCTCAATAACACTGAATGTAAATGGTCTAAACTCTTCAATCAGAAGACATAGATTGGGAGATTGGATTTATTTTGTTTATTAGTTTTATAGCATTTTAATTATTTCTCTTTAATAACCTGGATACTAGTAGCTAACCTATTTCATACATTTGGGGAAAAGAAGTATTTCTAAAATGATTGCCTTAATCTTTTATTTTTCATGTATTTTTTTATTCTCTTTAGATATACATGACAGTTATTTTTGACATTTACATACATGGAGTATAACTTATTCTAATTAGGATCCCCTTCAGAATGGGGGAAATTGAATGTAAAAACAAGACTCAACCATACACTGTCTCCAAGAGATACCTCATAGGCAAAGACGTCCATAGACTAAATGTGAAAGGATGGGGAACAACTTAGCATTCATGTGGTCTTGTGGGTCTTGTAAACAAGCAGGAGTTCCTATTCTCATATCACATGAAGTGAACTTCAAACCAAAATCAATCAGAAGAGACAAGGCCATTTCATACTGTAAGAAAGAATGATTGTAAATACTTATGCTGCAAGCAATGGAGCGTCTACATACACCAAACATCCTTCTCAATATTAGAAGTCAAACATTTTAACAATAATACTGGGTGACTTTAACACACCTCTCTCATCACTGGGTAGATCATCCAAACTTTAAATAAAGATGCTACAGAACAAAAAAATAAAAATTAATAATTTGAATTTAACAGATATCTACAGATTATTTCATCCATCAATGACTACACTTTCTTCTCAGCTATACATGGAAACATTTTTAAAAATAGACTGTAATCTAGGCCACAAACAAATTTAGCAAACACAAAAAAGCACCAAAAACCAAAAAACCTTACATTCTGTCAGATTATAATGGAATGAAACTAGAAATCAACAATAAGATAAAAGGTAGCAACTGCTCTAACACCTGGAGATACACTTTTGAATACATTTTTGAATGATGAATGGAGGGCAGAAGAAATTGGGAGAAATCAAGAATATTTAGATATAAGAATAGTGAGGGTTTTCAAGATGGCGGACTAGAGGGCGGCTGCATTTAATGTTGCTCCAGGACTCAGGATTCAAAAGAGGAGATAGTGAGTGACTTGGGACCAACTCAAAGTCGCCGGATGAGTCTCCCGTTGGGGAGGCGTCCCGGATGGGGCGGTAGCCCCTGAACGCAGGGAACTTTGTGAAGTAGAGTTGCCCTGCGAGACGCCCCTCCCCCCCGCTGGAGCGGTAAACACGGACCACTGGGAACTTTGCAGAGGAAGCTGCTCAGCACAGCGCTTGGTTTCAGAGTAAACCGCCGGGCTTCGGAGGCTGCCCAGAGGACGGCCTGCATAGACAGGCGATTAGGTGCAGAACATGGTCCCAGGTCCTAGGCGGCTTTTCGGTGGAAGAGCTGCAGAGACAAGCTGAGGGGCGGAGCGAAGGTTCCAGGACTGAGGGCAGATTCTCTGAGGAGAGGCAGCCTAAGGAGACTCGCCTGCGAAGGGTGAGGCTCCCAGGCCCAGGAGGTAGGTCCAGGCCCCTGGGAACGTTGCAGAGGAAGACAGCCCAGCCCAGGCGGTAGTTGTAGATTGAGGGGAACCTCTAGGAGGGAAACTGACCAGGGAGACCTCCCCACTGGGTGAGTCTTCCCCGCCGGGTGAGGTTTTCCCACAAGGATGGTAAAACCAGAGACACAGGCACAAACAGGCCTTACCTCAGCCCGCAGCCTAGTTCCCCTTTGGATGACCATTGGTCAACAAGTGGAGGCACCTCTGCCCACTAGCAGGGAATATACCCCACCTGTAGACCACCACCCCTAGAGAGGCAGCTTCCTTGGGGAGCACTGCATTATCAACTTCCTCCAAGACTTCAGGCTACTGAAGGATAAGAGGGGATACACTAGCAATCTTCAGGGAAATTGTAAGTCAATAGAGGAAATCTGCAATATCTTAATGACCCACTTATTCCTGAACAATATGAGAAAACAAGGGAAGAAAATGCCCCAAACAAATCTGGATGTTACATCAATAAAATCCAATGACAGCATGGCAGAAGAAATGTCAGAAAGGGAGTTCAGAATGTACATAATTAACATGATAAGGGAAGCAAACGATGAAATGAAAGAGCAAATGCAGGCATTGAATGAACGCACCAATCAACAGTTAAAAGAGCAAATACAGGAAGCAAAAGACCATTTCAATAGAAAGGTAGAGATATTGAAAAAAAAAAAAAAACAGAAATCCTTGAAATGAAGGAAACAATAAACCAAATTAAGAACACCATAGAAAGCACAACCAATAGGATAGAACACCTGGAAGACAGAACTTCAGATATTGAAGACAAAATATTTAACCTCAAAAACAAAGTTGAACAAACAGAGAAGATGGTAAGAAATCATGAACAGAATCTCCAAGAACTATGGGATATCATGAAAAGGCCAAATTTGAGAATTATTGGGATTGAGGAAGGCTTAGAGAAACAAACCAAAGGAATGAACAATCTATTCAATGAAATAATTTCAGAAAATTTCCCAAATCTGAAGAATGAAATGGAAAATCAAGTTCAAGAGGCTTATAGGACTCCAAATACACAAAATTACAACAGATCCACACCAAGGTACATTATAATGAAAATACCTAACATATAAAATAAAGACAGAATTTTAAAGGCTGTGAGAGAAAAGAACCAAATTACATTCAGGGGGAAACCAATACGGATACCAACAGATTTTTCAATCCAGAACTTAAAAGCTAGAAGGGCCTGGAATAACATTTTTCAAGCCCTAAAAGAAAATGGATGCCAACCAAGAATCTTATTCCCTGCAAAACTTACGTTCAGATTTGATGATGAAATAAAATTCTTTCATGATAAACAAAAGTTAAAAGAATATACAAAAAGAAAGCCAGCATTACAGAACATTCTCAGCAAAATATTCCATGAGGAAGAGATGAAAAACAAAGAAGCAAATCAGCAAAGGGAGGAGCTATCCTAAAGGAACTCTCAAATAAAGAGGAACCAAGTCGTGTCAAAAATAAACAAATAAATGAATAAAATGAGTCAAATGACTTGGAATACAAATCATATCTCAATAATAACCCTGAATATTAATGGCCTGAATTCATCAATCAAAAGACATAGACTGGCAGATTGGAAAAAAAGAAAGATCCAACAATATGTTGCCTGCAAGAGACTCATCTCATAGAAAGAGATACCCATAGACTAAAGGTGAAAGGATGGGAAAAAACATACCATGCACATGGACCCAGCAAAAAAGCTGGGGTATCCATCCTCATTTCAGATAATGTGGACTTCAAGCCAAAGTTAGAAGGGATAAAGAAGGACATTTCATACTGCTTAAGGGAACCATAAATCAGCAAGACATAACAATCATAAATATCTATGCCCCAAACAGTGGCTCACCCATGTATGTCAAACAAATCCTTCTCAATCTCAGAAACCAAATAGATCATAATACAATAATACTAGGTGATTTTAACACGCCTCTCTCACCACTGGACAGATCTTCCAAACAAAAATTGAACAAAGAAACCATAGATCTCAATAACACAATCAATAATTTAGACTTAACAGACATTTATAGAATATACCATCCAACGAAGAGTGAATACACTTTCTTCTCAGCAGCACATGAATCCTTCTCTAAAATAGACCATATATTATGCCACAAAGCTAATGTTAGCAAATACAAGAAGATAGAGACACTTCCTTGTATTCTATCAGATCATAATGGATTGAAGTTAGAAATAAATGAAAGAATAAAAAACAGAAATTACTCCAACACCTGGAGATTAAACAATATGCTATTATATGATGAATGGATAACAGAAGATATTAGGAAGGAAATTAAAAAATTCTTAGAGGTAAATGAGAACAAAGAAACATCATATCAAAATCTCTGGGACACTATGAAAGCAGTACTTAGAGGAAAATTTATTTCATGGAGCGCATTCAATAAAAGAAGTAAAACTCAACAAATAAACAACCAAACACTACAGCTCAAAGCCCTAGAAAAAGAACAGACCAACACCAAAAGTAGTAGAAGACAGGAAATAGTTAAACTCAGAGCTGAAATCAACGAAATTGAAACAAAAGAAACAATACAAAAAATTGACAAAATAAATAGTTGGTTCTTCGAAAAAATTAACAAAATTGATAAACCTTTAGCCACACTAACAAAGAGAAAACGAGAGAAAACCCAAATCACCAAAATTCAGAATGAACAAGGAAATATCACAACAGACACGATTGAAATACAAAACATAATTAGAAGCTATTTTGAAAATCTATACTCCAACAAAATAGAAAATTTCGAAGATATCAACAAGTTTCTAGAGACATATGAATTGCCTAAACTAAACGAGGAGGACATACACAATTTAAATAGACCAATTTCAAGTAATGAAATAGAAGAAGTCATCAATAGCCTACCAACAAAGAAAAGTCCAGGACCTGATGGGTTCTCAGCCGAGTTCTACAAAACCTTTAAAGAAGAACGCATTCCAATACTTTTCAAAGTATTCCATGAAATAGAAGAGGAGGGAACTCTCCCAAACTCATTCTATGAAGCCAATATCACCCTGATACCTAAACTAGACAGAGACACATCGAGGAAAGAAAATTTTAGACCAATATCCTTAATGAACATCGACCCAAAAAATCTTAACAAAATTTTAGCAAATCACATACAAAAACATATTAAAAAGATAGTGCACCATGATCAAGTGGGTTTCATCCCAGGGATGCAAGGTTGGTTCAACATCAGGAAATCAATAAATGTAATTCACCATATCAACAGACTTAAAGTCAAGAATCACATGATCATTTCAATAGATGCAGAAAAAGCATTTGATAAAATACAGCACCCCTTCATGCTCAAAACGCTAGAAAAAATAGGGATAGTGGGAACGTTCCTTAACATTGTAAAGGCCATCTACACTAAGCCCATGGCTAATATCATTCTAAATGGTGAAAAACTGAAAGCATTCCCCCTAAAATCTGGAACAAGGCAGGGATGCCCTCTTTCACCACTCCTATTCAATATGGTCCTTGAAACTCTAGCCAGAGCAATTAGACCAAAGAAATTAAAGGGATACGAATAGGAAAAGAAGAACTCAAACTATCCCTATTTGCTGATGATATGATTATATACTTAGAGGAACCAGGAAATTCCACCAGAAAACTCTTAGAACTCATAAGTGAATTTAGTAAAGTAGCGGGATATAAGATCAATGCTCATAAATCTAATGCATTTTTATACATAAGTGATGAATCTTCAGAAAGAGAAGTTAGGAAAACTACCCCATTCACAATAGCATCGAAAAAAATAAAATACTTGGGAATCAATCTCACAAAAGAGGTGAAAGACCTCTACAATGAGAACTACAGAACACTAAAGAAAGAAATTAAAGAACACCTTAGAAGATGGAAAGATCTCCCATGTTCCTGGATGGGCAGAATTAATATTTTCAAAATGGCCATACTACCAAAAGTGCTATACAGATTCAATGCAATTCCAATTAAAATCCCAATGATGTACCTTGCAGAAATAGAGCAAGCAATTATGAAATTCATCTGGAAGAATAAGAAACCCAGAATAGCTAAAGCAATCCTTCGCAGGAAAAATGAAACAGGGGGTATTGCAATACCAGAACTTCAACTATACTACAAAGCAATAGTAACAAAAACGGCATGGTATTGGTACCAAAATAGACAGGTAGATCAATGGTACAAGAATAGAGGACACGGACACAAACCCAAATAAATATAATTTTCTCATACTAGACAAAGGTGCCCAAAATATGCAATGGAGAAAAGATAGCCTCTTCAACAAATGGTGCTGGGAAAATGGAAATCCATATGCAACAGAATGAAACTAAACCCATATCTCTCACCATGCACGAAACTAAACTCAAAATGGATTAAGGACCTCGGAATCAGACCAGAGACCCTGCATCTTATAGAAGAAAAAGTATGTCCAGATCTTCAACATGTCGGCTTAGGACCAGACTTTCTCAACAGGACTCCCATAGCACAAGAAATAAAAGCAAGAATCAACAACTGGGATAGATTCAAACTAAAAAGCTTTCTCTCAGCAAAGGAAACTATCAGCAATGCAAAGAAAGAGCCTACAGAGTGGGAGAAAATCTTTGCCAATCATACTTCAGATAGAGCACTAATCTCCAGAATCTATAAAGAACTCAAAAAACTCAACACCAAGACTACAAATAACCCAATCGACAAATGGTCTAAGGAAATGAACAGATACTTCACAGAAGAAGACCTACAAGCAATCAACAAACATATGGAAAAATGTTCAACATCTCTAGTAATAAGAGA